>NC_134472.1:26070031-26145031 GCF_964194025.1 Convolutriloba macropyga
TGGACGGATTTTCTCAAACTTGACATCTTTTTACCTGATAATTATATAGTTTAACTGACAAAAGATAGACAATGCGAATCTCTTAGGTTCGGCAATTTGAGTTTAGAGTTGCGGTGCAATATCGACTTAATTACAAAAACAAATGAAGTTCCCAATAACATCAAATTTTTATCTGAGTTGTAGATGTACGCAAAAATGTTTTGTTTATAGGAAAAAAGTGAGTTTTTTATAAGTTGCTCAATGTATATCAGACAAAGAAAGATTAAATTTTGTTAGATTTTTTTCCGCACATTGTTTTCACCTGGGTTTGGTTTTTTCAATATTATCTAGATATTAACAGTCCAAACAATTTTACTGCAGAAGAGAAGAAACTTTGCAACAAACCCATATGAATATATATATATATATATATATATATATATAAATATATTATTTAATTTAAAAAAATTATATTGCTCTGCCAAACTTCAGCTAAAGGTTCTTACTTTCAAATTCCGATTTGCTGTACGAAGGTTCGAAAAAATTCCGTAACTTTTTGTATTTTTTTCAATACCCAAAAATAAAGACTCTTAGTTCGCATAAATTATTGAAAAACTTGTTACTGGATTTGAGATTTGAGCTAATGTTTTTCACAATTTCCTTTATTCCTATGCTCCCAGGAAGAAAACTAATTCGAATTTTTGTATATATATATATATATATATATATATATATAATACATATATATATATATACATATATATATATATATATATATATATATATATATATATATATATTTTCTATATATATATTTATATATATATATATATATATATATATATGTTTGTATATATATAAATTTATATTTATATATATATATATATATATATATATATATATATATATATAAATACATATATATATATATATATACATATATATATATATATGTATATATATTTATATATATAGTATATATATATATATATATATATATATATATATATTCAAAAATTACGAGGTCAGGTGTTGAATGATTTAATTTCTGCATCCTACTGAGAAAGAAAAGCTAGAGTCCAAACATTTATTGACAACCTATACAGTGAGAGGGTGCAGTTTTTGTGGGAAAAACAGTTCACCATCTCTACCACTTAGAGTAGAACCTTGATAGCCTGCTTAATTTCATTTTTTTTTAAAAAAATGGTTCTGACTCCCACCTGAATTAAGTCGTCCAAGATATGAAAAGACTTAAACAAAGAAGGCTCGATCTTTTCCGTACTTAAAAAAATGTTGGCTTGGGTCTCGATTATTAGTAGACCATATGTCGGTTCTTAAATTGATCCATGCGCGGCCTTTTAACCAAAAACACCATTCGACGCCCAATTTCAGATCTCAACTTCTAAAAAACCATGCTCGGCCAAAAAATGGTATGGAGATATGACCACGCTTGGCTCAAAGAGCCTATGAAAAGAAATTATCGATGGACCTAATCGTTGAACTGATTTTGGCGCGACCCAAACTTTTGTCTGGACTAAATCATTCAACTAGGCGTTGGCTTGCCCAAAATTTTTGATGCTGGAATCAAGCTCAACTCAAATATGATGCTCGACTTCAGCTCGACCTAAAATGTTCATGCTTGATAAAAAACATTTAAACTCGCGCTGAATATTGTTTAGTGCTTTTAGCTTAGTCAATGGATTTGACTGTTCAAATTTTTCGCTGTTTCCAGTGTTTTATTGAGGAACGAACTGTGCTGTTATGAAAACATTTTGAAAAAACAAATTTCATCATTAAATGAACCAAACTATAACACACTAAGCTCGTTGCCAATTAAAGGTTTTTTTATGAGAGCTTTGTTAACTAATTGAATTCAACCGAACAAATTCGCAAAAAAGTTAGTTGCGGGAAGAACTGATTTACCTTAAAAATTCAATGTTTATTATGATTTTTTTGGAAAATTGCACAAAAATTTTCAGTATGGACTGTCTGTTGCAACGGTAGTTTGGTGTTGCTGGTGGATACATCATCATTTGTTATATATCTGCAAAAAATTATGGAAAGGTTAAACATTATTAATCTCATAAAAATGTAATCCTCTATAAAGAGAAAGACCATGCTTGACCTTTTGAAAGACCATGTTGGACCTTAATTGGTTTTGTAAAGACCTTGTGTGGACCCATGAAAAAACTTTAACGCGACTTTAACAAGAAGCTGGACCATGTGTTTAATGTCAATATTATACCCACTGCTAGATTTTTATAGTCTCATCAAAAGTCGAATTTTAAACCTGAGCGACTGGCAGTCTTCACTAAGATCACTGATTTTGGTTGATCAAAATTGGTTGACCATTGTCTTTTCTGTTTCCTACCCATGGTGTTGTGTAAAGTGGCTAAGATGAATTAATGTTTTTTATTAAGGTTTATGATGATGATTTGTCAAAACGGCAAAACCAGCAATTCAAGCTCAGAGATAGTTGAACATTGCCAAAGTTTTCAAATAGAGATAAATATAGTTCACCGTATGCATGGTCCTGTTGATCAAAATAAACAAACCATATTATATTATGCTCGTTTTTAACCAAGAAATTCTGAAAATGCATTTTATTCGCAAAGGTTTCAGATTTAGGAAAACGCTAGAATTTGAAATTTTTTCCTTGAAGAAAATTGAAATATTGATACGAAATGGTTATTTCTCAATCTCGTACAATTGATCAGTTGTCTAGTGCATTTTTTCAAAATGAAGAATTGGTTAATTTCTTGCAAGTATTTTTCCTGAAATTGCATAAAGCTTTTAACACAAATGTTCCTGTTTTATCAGAACTGCAGTAAAAGTAAAGAAAAGGAATTAATATGATATTTACTTTTGAAAGATGTTTTTTCAATACTGTAAAACAATTTTTGCTCGAGGGTCTTGCTTTGGCCTCACGTTTGATCGAAACAGTTGAGGGATTTTTCTTGGTTGGTGGATAGTAAACCCCAGCGAGAATTGGTTTACACCAGGACAAGTGTTCTGGGCCATCTTTAACTGTCATTAATTTGGAGCAGACAAGGTGACCGCAAAAATGCTAGCATGTCCATCAATTCGAGCCGTGGTGAGTTGATTCAATACTCGGGCCTATGGGACGGTTTTTCGCAAGCTTGACATCTTTTTATGTGACTGTTATATAAATTAACAGAAAAAAATAGACACTGTGAATCTCGTAGGTTCAGAAAATTGAGTTTAGAGTTGCGGTGCAATATCGACTTAACTATAAATACAAGTGAATACCCCATAAAAAAATCTGTTAACAATTTATCTGAGTTGCAAATGTACACAAATTTTGTTTTTTGGTGGTGGGGGGAATTGAGTTTTTCAAAAGTCGCTCAATTTATATCAGACAAACAAAAAAATTTTTGACAGATGTACTTACGCAAATTGATTTCACCGGGGTTTGATTTCATCAATATCATCTAGATATTAAAAGTCCAAGCAATTATACTGCAGAGATTTTGAAACAAACCTAGCTCATGAAGAGAAGTTGAATTTAATAGACCAGTACCACAAGTAAAAGTGATAGACAGAAGATAACGCTAATTTGTGGTACATGAAATGTCGAGACTTGAACAATAAATCTGAACGATTATCATCTTTTTTAGCCACTATCGACCAATTGTCTCTCCTGTTATTACAGAGAAAAAATAAAACAAAAAATTAAATAATTGATGTAGTAGTCATTAGTCTTTTTAACAGCCGAGGTCATTAACAACTGAGTTCCTAAGAGGGCGATGTGTAGGCATATGAATAACAAGTGTTTTGAATCAAGAGTAGAACTGACTTAAACAACATCAACCGGAGTCCTTTCGAATGAAATGTGAATAAAGTATCTGAGACTCTGGAAAAACACTCAAATATAAACTTTGCGTACTTCTTAACCTTTTCAGGTCACTGCTTTTTTTCGAAACTCAAGTGTTCAAAACAGATTTGATATAGTCAATACCAGAAAAAATCACTTCACTATTGTATATAAATCCTTATTGAAAGTGCAATTGAACGTAAATATATATATATATATATATATATATATATATATATATATATATATATATATATATTTGAAATTTTTTTGAATTTCGAATTTTTTGAGAATTTTTTGAACCATCACAACTTTTGACAAAAAAGTAAAAATAGAACTTACTAACTAGATCAATCAAAAACCTTGCGTGCTTAATGAATGGAAAAAACTGAACAACAGTTCTTTAGCAGTTACAAACTAGTTACAAGCACTGACTAGAAAATTACATAAACATAAGCATTTTTGGAGAACATTAAGTTTTTGGAGTACCAATTTCAAATATACAATGGAAGTTTTTCAAAACCAAAAAAAACAATGAACTCAAGCATGCAAACAAAAGAAAAAATTACTATGCTGATAGAGGACCACTACCTGTTATCAGTTGAAAAACGGTCATTGCTATATGTTTGATTATCTTTTTTTGCTTATCTAGGATTTTAGATTGGCAGAAAAATTTGCTAATTGAGTGCTTTTTTCTCAATTTTAAGGCAACTGAAGTCAATTTCACTATAAAAGTGTATCAAAACGCTATTAAACTGCTTTATAAATTTATTGAAATAGTCCGAAGAGAAAAATTTCAACAGGACAAAGGTGTTTTGTACATGCCTGTCTCCCGCCTTCTGTACATGCCCCAGGGGCTTCTTCACCAACCATTCAACAGCCCATTCCACCACAGACGTTCGCACCACAAGAAAATCAAAATAATGCATCCGAATTTTTTCCACACGCACAATCCAGGGGACCTGAAGCATCAAGTCTGCCGAAGAATAAATTGGCCCAGCGAATATGCTCCCGACAACAAATTAATTGTGTCCCCCGAGCACCAAACGCCAATCTTCCTCCTTTCCCGACAACAAATCAACCAGCTCCCGTAATAAACGTTCCCTTGCACCCAAGCGCCCCACCAAGTCCAAACACTCAACAGCACAACACCGAACCCATTCATCCTAATGACCTTCCCATTCCGAACCCAGTCTTCGCACCTAACCTCAATGCTCCCATCCCACACGCCCCTTTGATTAACCAGCCTCTCGTCAACAACAATTTTCAGAATAGTAATAAACGAGAACACAACGTTGTACGTTCTGTTGCTCCTCCTTTCCCAAATATGCCTAATATCCCTCTTGGCCAAAACTTTGTGCCAAATATGAGTCATTGGCGGTTTCCACAGCATAGACCGTCAATAGTCAACCGAGACACAACCACCGTGAATAGTCTGCCTCCAAATGTACCATATCGCACCATCAAGCACTAATGTCCGCTGAGGTTTTGCAACTAAGCAGTTGGGTCAATGGTCCACATTACTTATCTAACTCAAGGTTCCCTTTCGTGCCGAACAAAGACGTCATTAATACCATCAAACTTGGCGTCAACCAAGCAGTCATTATAGAAGACACTGTTTTTCTCGCTACATCTGTTAAAAAACAGGCAACTCCCGTTCTGTCGTTATTCCCATTTGATAAGTTTAGTTCTTATCAAAAGCACTTGCGCATTGCTGCATACGTTCTCCGGCTTTGCCGAAACATGCCGGCTACCGTAACCCCGATGGCAGCATTACTGACCCTACTGAGCTTGACGAAGCCGAGCGTCATCTACAGTATTTGGTGCAAAGAGAGTCTTTTGAAGCCGAAAGAAAAGATCTTCTTGACAATAAATTCGTTAAACGGAGTAGCCGAATTGCTCCACATCCACCGTTTATTAGTCCAAATGGAATAATCCGTTCCTCGGGCCGCATCAAGCGGTTAATTGAAGTTGGGTTTAACGTAAAGTACCCAATCATCTTAGATGCACGTCATCCGTTTGTAAAATTGTTCCTTGAACACACGCACGTAAAGCATTATCATCAAGGCGTTGAATACCTAAGATCAATTGTGCAGGTACACTACACAGTACTGAAACTAAGATCATCCTTGCGTTCCATCAAAGCACACTGCCTGAGATGCCGAGAAATCCAAGCTGTAACAATGCAACCAATCATGTCTGACTTACCTAAGGAGAGGCTTGCTTACCAGTCTCCTCCCTTCACGAACACTGGCGTTGACTACTTTGGGCCATTCTATGTTACTGTCCGCCGTACTACTGAGAAAAGGTGGGGCTTCCTCTTCACCTGTCTCACTACTCGCGCTGTCCATGTCGAGATAGTTACATCCATGGACACCAGTTCTTGTGTTATGGGAGTTGAGCGGTTTGTGTCACGTAGGGGTACACCTGCCATGATTTGGTCGGACAATGGCACCAACTTTATTGGAGCGGAGAAAGAACTCCGAGAAAGTATTGAAAAGTGGAACGTTGTCAACATTGCAGCTGAGCTCGCTCACAAAGGTATTAAGTGGAGGTTCAATCCCTCCAGCGCACCACATCAAGGTGGTATCTGGGAGAGGCTGGTACGCAGCTTCAAACGCGTGTTGTATACTATTCTTGGCACGCGTCGCCTCACGGATGAGGTACTGCATACTACCTTTTGTCTCGTGGAGAATGCTCTGAATTTGCGTCCTTCAACACCCGTAAGCGCCGATCCGTGCGATTTGAACGCTTTAACGCCCAACCACTTTCTTTTAGGAGAACACTCTGCCGGTATTCCGTCTGTTGTCGGCAACAATGAGCTCGACCATCGTAAACGTTACGCCCGTGCGCAGTCGTACGCTAATGCGATCTGGTCCCGTTGGATCAAAGAGTACGTACCGACGCTGAACCGACGCTCTAAGTGGCAGACGCCTGCCGAGCAACACCTTAAGACCGGTGACTTGGTCTGGATAGTTGAGGAAACCAACCCTAGGGGTTACTACCCAACCGCTCGGATTGTGGAACTCCGTTACGGCTCCGATAGCGTCGCGCGCTCCGCCGTTTTACGTACGTCGACCGGTTCACTCGTCCGCCCGCTTGTAAAACTTGTGCCAGTTTTCCCAACATCTTCTTCCGGGCCGGAGGATGTTACGTAGTAAATGAAAGAAAATTAGCCAATCAGATTCGAGTATTTTAAAAGCGTATAGAAATCGTTCCAAATAAGATTTAAATGCGTATAAAACGTTCTAATATACCTAGAAAGTTCCGAAAAAGATCACTTAACCTAATTTTAAGTAAATATAACCACTATATGCATCGATTAAGCTGGTTTTTGGCTTAATATTTTTAGGTTTTCTAGACAATTGTCGATTGAATACGAACTGATTTTGACGTCAATGACATCAGAAGAAAAAACCTGTTAAATGAACAACAAAATCTTGCCGTCTAAGTTTTCACTTGTTACATTGAACTTGATAATGCTTATACGTTGCTTTATTCTAATAACACGTTGTTATATGACGAAAAAAGAGTTGAATTGAATCCTCGGACTACTGATCGTTTTATCAGAGTTTATACCCGTTGCAGATGTTTAAAATTTTTTTTACAGCTTCTGCAGAAAAATTCACTAAAACCCGCTTATAGCTGCCTTAGTGGTAGCAAAGGTCGTTTTTTTTTAAAAAAAAATATTTCCAATTCATGATTACTCTTTATTACTATTAACTTTTATTGCTCTCGATTTTTGACAAAAAAATTGTAGCAACCAGCAGACTGTTGAGTAACGTAAATAATTTACAAAAATGTCAAGAAAAATAACGAAAAAATTAAAGCACATAGTCAGAGATACCCTATGTATGGGGGGTCCAAAACATCAAGAATTTTTGGTGTTGTTTTGACAGAAAAAAATTATGGATTTTCATCGATGAAAATGGTTAGAAAAAAAATTTCGGTCCTAAAAACCGCAAAACTGTCCGGTAAAAGTGGCTCTAATTTTTTCCGGCGAGTTTTTGTAAGATTTGCTGTTTCAAGTGGTAAAAATTTATTTTTCAGTGCTTCTTGTTGGTGGCGTTGAATTTTTTTTCACCCTTTAAGCGGTGAAAATGAAAAATCTTCCGCGAAAAACCGTGAATCTTACAAAATTCCTAGCAGATGTTTTTCATAAAGTTTATTGAATCCGGTTGAAATTCACTATCATAGAAGTAAGTGATATATTGTGAAGTTGAATAGGAAGTCGCTGACATACAGGAGGGGAAAGGTTGGAACCCCTGTACGGCAGTTTCTTCTTTGTAAAAAGTCCGGTGAAAGCGGTGAAAACGAAAGCTTTACCGCTAAAAACCGCAAATCTTATAAAAATTCACAGTTTTCACCGCATTCATCACTAAAACATGCGGCGCTTTGCGGAGAAAAAAAAATTTTCACCGCAATTCATCGCAATTCTTACATAAATTTTTCGGAAAAAATCTCCACGTTGATTTTCAGTTATTTCTGGCTAAACCAAGAATGTTGTATGAATTTTTGTAAGGCTCACTGATGACAACAACATTACCCGCTGATACCATTTTGGCGTCAATGCTTTTTTAAATCGTATGCTATGTCACAGAATATACAAGTTGAACCAAATATACACGAATATACCAGTAAAATCAAAGTCCAACTTGATGACTTCTTAAATTAAAAAAATAATAATTACACAATACATACACATCATAATCGGGCAATATAAATGTGAGAAACGAAAAACTGATTTCTCTTATTTTCTTTCTCCTGTCTGCCCAAATGACCTCAAGTATGCCAGCATCCCACTAATACCTGACATGCATACCCTCCTTACGTAATCGCCTGACCACACTTTACTGCACTGGAGACAATTATGTCGCATTCATACTGTTTACTGGACCGCTTCAATCAACATACATTCCATTAAATTATATCCTGTCCAGATTATGAAAATCTATCTTAATCTACAATTTGGTAATTGCTTGATCAAATATTGATGAATTCCTATTCAACTGTGCGTCTGTTGTACCAGGTTTCTGTCGCCTCCATAAACGCATTCAGAACCCTTTCCTCAATCGTTCACCCAAGTAGTAGAATGAAGAGAATTCATTTGGCGCAGTTATTCAAAATGAGCTATTTTTAATATTTTCTTATCAAAAAGAAGCGTGAACTACTTATTTCTCAAAAACAAAAAGAATAAAAAATGTGGTAGCTTTAATTCGTAGGTGTGTCATTTTGCTGCTGATGAAACAATAGCTCAACTAATACTTGGAAATATACACTTTTTGTTAACTAAGTACCATTTGTGCTTATTTTATGTTTGCAAGGCCTGCACTTGGCAAATACGAATCCAGAAATTAAATTTCATTTAAAATTACGCCAATTTTCGGAGAAAAGCTTCTCCGTTTGAGTGGCGGACAAAAACACTGCTCCAGCTGCGGTATAACTACAGACAAGGACAGGTAAGATGTTCCTATCAGATAAATTAATCAATCAAATTTTTGTACAATGAAAACAGGGACTAATGAAAAAACAAAGACGTTGTGTTCAGTATTTGAAGCAAAAGTAGGCGTATACAAGCGTTTTTCACTGTTCAGAGATCTTTTTAAGGAAAAGCTCAGATGTTGTGGAGAGAACTTCGAGCTGAATCGTTTATTGACCAGCACTAATAAGTAAATGAAATAAATTATAATAAATCGTATACTAGCATGAATCTTATAGTAGTATGAATCCACGTGTCAGTAGAGTAATGACCTAAAGTTTCAATAATTTTTTAGCTTCCTTAAATTTTGAAGACAGATCATTGCGATACATATTTCTGTCCAGATCAAAATGGTTGCAACTGGATTTTTGATTTGAAATGAAAAAGAAAAAATCAAAATCGTTTGAGCTGTTTAAATAACGACTTATCATCAATTTGTGTCTTAACTGCAATTCTTCAAGGACATTGTATCGCTCTGGTTTAACTATTAGGTAACTTCAATCAAGCATTAGTTTTAAAAGAGTAACTTTTTTAGCCTTTCATATAAATTGCGAGCATGTATAATCAAACAATTGTGATTTTTGGATCTTTCTCTGATAATTAAAAGCTTGCTTTATTGTTGCAACTAAGTGAGGTCCAAAAATTAAAAAAATGAAGTCTTGCAGTGTTATGTCGATTTGAACAATATATTCAACCCTTTTTGTGACAAAAGAGAGCTAAATATTTCCAGATCTTCTCGGATTAACATATTCATCGATTTTCTTGCCAAAAGATGACTGTTTTTTCTAAGACGTGCTGCTCATACGAGGTATTGGACCAAAACTTGTTAATTAGTAACAAGTTACGCCTGGTGGGATTCGTTGTAAAATTTTTTCCCTTCAGGTGTGTTCCCTTCTGATTTAAAGCAAGCTAAGATTATTCCTCTGCATAAAGGTGGATCTCGTTTAGATGAAAATAATTACAGACCAATTTCTCTCTTAAAAGTTTGGAGTAAAATCTTTGAGAGGGCAATGTTTGTGCGATTATATCAGTATTTTGAGAATTTTAGTTTGCTTTATGAAAAGCAATATGGTTTCCGCAAAAAGCATAGTACAATTGATGCGCAGGTTAATTTTTCCGAAAAAGTAAGGCTCAATGAATTTAGTGGCCGTGTTACAAGTTTCTTTCTTGATTTAAAGAAAGCCTTTGACCCTATTGACCATGGGAACCTTCTTAAAAAGTTTAGCGATTATGGCATTCGAGGCCATGTTCATGCTTGGTTTGAGTCTTATCTGACCAACCGTTCGCAAAAAGTAATTGTAAACGATAAATCGTCCGAATGGCTACCGTTAAAGTTTGGATTACCGCAAGGACCAATTCTGGGGCCTCTTCTGTTTATAAAATATGTGAACGACCTACCCAAGGTGTGCAGCAATGTTGATATCCTTCTTTTTGCTCATGAGACAAACATAACTGCCATCGGTTGCTCAGACGCAGAAATTAGCATGGACCTAATTAAAATTGAAGCTGGCTAATAGCCAAAAAACTTGTGTTAAATTCTTCAAAAACCTATCAATTAGACTTTAGAGGTGCTTCCAACCAGTCATTTATGCTGAAAAACACTGCTCTCAGTGTTGTTCCTATGTGTAAGTACTTAGGTATATGTCTGGATTCAAAATTTTCTTTTCAGTCTCATATTGATTCAGTAAGGCAAAGACTCGGAAAGCAATGTAGCATTATATTTAAACTGCGTCATTATGTTCCTCGTAAACAACTTTTGTGGTACTACGATAGTAACGTAAAGTCCATTATTCAGTTTGGAATTTTGGTATACGGATGTTGTAGTTTTAGTAGTCTTTCTGCAGTTTTGGCTCCGCAGAAAAAGATTTTTAAGTTTATATTTTTCAGAAAACTGTGCGACTCTTCTACGGACCTGTTGGTTAATAATAGAATCTTAACGTGTACAAACTCCAATCGTATGAGCTACTAAAGTTTGTGCTGCGCTCCCTCTGGGGATTACATTCGGAGTCGTATTTAAGTGAAATGTTTGTTTTTGAAAACCTAATATTACCAGGCGTTCTAATACGGGATTTTTGAAAGGGCCATCATACAGAAAAAAATTGAAAGGAATTCTGTGAAGTGCCGTGCAATCAAGTTATATAACCTTCTAGTGGATTCAGGTGTGTTTCCTAGTGATACTCGATCGTACAATGCTTCAAATATTATCAATTTTTATCACAAATTGAAAAACAGTTTTTTGGTCGATAACCCTGCTTTAGTTCAACTTTGCATGCATGCTACACGAGTACCCAAATAAGG
The DNA here is from genome assembly GCF_964194025.1 of Convolutriloba macropyga. Classification (NCBI taxonomy): domain Eukaryota; kingdom Metazoa; phylum Xenacoelomorpha; order Acoela; family Convolutidae; genus Convolutriloba; species Convolutriloba macropyga. The sequence goes on from NC_134472.1 coordinate 26,081,623, forward strand.
TTGGCTTTCTGGTGAAATAAATGACCCTCTGAAACATTCTAGTTTTCGAGATATTGACGTTTTTGTGATTTTTTCCGTTTTCAGTCAAAACGAGCCTCCACGACACTTAGAATATTTTTTTTTAAATTTTTTGTCACCCCTTTAATTCTTGCCTTCATCTGCGCCAGAGTCTCTTTCGTTGTTCAATATAAGGCTACTTGCTGCAATTTTTTTCGTTGTTTTGAATTTTACCAAAAAACTTGGTATATAGTTATAAATGAAAATTTTTTTTATTTAATACTATTTGGTTTAGTACCCCGTAGGGTAGGCTGTAAAGAGGATCTGTTGATCCCGTTGCCTGTCCTTTCCGAGTTTTATGCTTTAGCTTGTTTTTCGTATCTGTAGCGTCCTCAAAATATTTTGCGAAATTATCTTTATATGTATTTGTTTTGTACTCGGAAAAATAAATTCTTCTTCTTCTTCTTTTCTAATTACTAGTCAGGTTGACAGCTTTTTAAGGGATCGGCTCTGATAGACAGATCTCAACTATCCCACCCTCGTCTTGAAAAAGTTTTTAAAAAATTTCTTTGTAATTAATTTTTTAATAGTGCATATTGGCTGGAAGGATTTGTAAATATTTATATTAAAATTTCAAAATTTTGAAAACTTAAAAATCGATTTCCACAGGCAGAAATTAATTTGCAAACTTTTGTAAGATTTCAAATTGAATTTGGAATTACTTGTAAACCGAACAAAATTGCAATTATTTAAGTGTTCACGCGTATTAATAAAAAATCTTGGCCTGCAGTAGTCAAAGCTGAGGGACGTCAGCAAATACCTGAGCTCACTAAATTTGAAAATAAATTCAAATTTAAATCGAACTGAGGAAAAAGCAATGGCAAATGGCAAATGGCAAAAGAGTTAAAAATAAGAAACACACACACGCATAGATACATGATAGTTGTCAAAGTGTTGAGTTTAATATCACTCTGGAAAGGACCAGCGAAGAGAGAATGGATGTAAAGTGACTTCAGTTGTCTCAAGTTCACTGATCTTAGTGTTCAATTGTATAATCAAATTTTTTGAAATATAATCTGAAGAATAACTCCAATGGCCTCAGTTTTTTTTAAGAAACTATAGAAATGTTAATTCGACACCACTTTCTTTGGAGGCGGAACTATAAAATTCACTGGGTTTGTTTTTTGTTCAGTCAATTTTGGCCGATCGGAATGTTCATCGTAGCAGATAGTCGAGAGTAGAATCATTAGAAAACCCTTCAAGCGTAGAATTTTAAAGGGAAAAGATTTTAGAAGGGAAAAGTTAATGAAATTTGTTTTTTAGAGAATACTGGTGTGATTTGAAGTGATTTTGTTCACTTCTCGCTTCACTTTTAGATCTAATAAAATTTCCTTATTCTTTTGAGTAAAACTCCTGTTTCAAATTACTTATTATGCTAACATTGGGAAAAATTATGTGTTTTAAAAAGACGCACAGCGATGGAAAACCTAGTTGTGGCGCTGTTGTGGATTTTTACGTTCAAAAGATATCAAATTGTATTCGTCCGGCGTTCATATGGGCCCAAAGAAAGAACAAACATTTTTTACTTCAGAGAATAACTCATTTTTATGTTTTTGTAAACTTTTATTGAAATTTCGAGTTTTGCGTGCATCTGTTGCACTTTTTGTAGTTTTATTATTTAGCTTCACCAAACAAAAATTCAACTGGCATCTGAAAGAGGAATAATTATGGGCCTATATCAAGCATTGAGTTGACAACAAAGGGCTGTTATTTTTTTTAAAAAAATATAGTTCGTTTCAGATTTTTTTTTTTGCTTTTTTGCTTAGTTTTGCTTAAGTAGGGTTATTTGCTTGTCGTGAAAACATTGATTGGCTCGTCATTGGTTTTGCCGTTTTTTCTGTTCGTGATTCGGGAACTCTATGCTTAATCCCTGTGCTTTTTTGGTCTTATCCCTCAACTTATGTTACGACAATCTGATAACAAGGCAATAGGTCACAGGGCGACTTTTAGAGGTGACTTCTAGCACTCATAAGTTAAATCTTTTTGGCATGAGGTCTATTACTAACGCATGCTTGATGAATTATCAGTTCCATTGTGTTTAGCATTTTTGATTAGCAAGGAGAAATTACCTCATCCAATGAAAAGGCTTTTGCAACGACATGTTAAATCAAAGTATCAAAGTTGAAGATGCAAAAAAAAACGAAATTAGTAAATTATGAAAGATAAGCTGTGAATGCGGTGAAATTACATAAATCAATCGGTGAATGCGGTGAAAAAACTGTTATCACCTGGTAGGAGTGAAATTACATAAATTCACCGCTCTGAAAAAAAAATTTCAAATTATGTAAGATAAGCAGTGAATGCGATAAATTCACTTAAATTCGCCGCTTAACTTAGTGGTGAACTTACATAAATTCACCGCTAAGAAAAAAGAGAAAAACTGTGTGGGAACAGCAGTGAATGCAGTGAATTTACATAAATTCACCGCTTAACTTAGTGTTGAACTTAAATATATTCACCGCTTAGAAAAAGTGTTTAAATTGTGTGAGGAACAGCAGTGAATGCGGTGAAATTATTTAAATTCAACGCTTAACTCAGCGGTGAAATAACATAAATTGACCGATTAAAAACGCTTAGATTTGTCGTTTGTTTAACGAAGTTAAAATACTTTCATTACAAGACGCACGGAAAACTTACCCTCGAATAAATCATACATCTTTTTGACACTTTTTTCAAGCGGTGAATTTAAGTAATTTCGCCACTAATATAGGCGGTGAGTTTACATAATTTCACCGCATTCACCACATTTGACCACCAAAATTTGTATTTTCACCGCTTATCTTACAAAACTCAAAGCGTATGTTTCACATGAAGGAGAGTAAATTTGATTTAAATTCAAAGCAAATATGCTCGATTGTAGTGAGAAGTGGCGCAGTGGAAGAAAAAGTGGCTGACATGGAGGAGGTGAGTGGTTCGAAGCCGTGCAGGGACGGTAACTTACATATACAGGGACGGTAACTCTAGCGGTAAATTTACATAAATTCACCGCATTACAACGCAAAATTATGTACGAAATTTGCGGTGAAAAAACCAAATTTTCGCCGCTTATCTTACATATTTTTCCGATTTTTTCTCGACCCGTGGAAAAAGATTTCATTGGTTTTGACGTCTTTTCGTAATTGAGAATCCATGCAATATCCTTCAATACATAACAATGTTTTGTAAGGAAGTGTTTTTTAAATGTCTACGTCATTTTGTTGAGAATTCAGTTAAAAATTTGTATAATGGGGTGCGGAACGTCAAGTGTGAAAACAGAGAAGCCTGCATCCTTGTTGTTCCAACCCCACTTGTGGGGGAAGGAATTACATACTCGAATGGTTTTTTTTGTCCAGATAATTTTGGCCAATTGATATATTCATCGTAGAGAAATATGAGTGGTACCATTAAAAAGACCGTCCAGCGTAAAACTGGAAACTAAAAACATTTTTTCTTTGAATTTTGTTTTTTTTTCGATTTATTGATGATTGAAGTTATGTGTGAACAATGGGATATTCCTCTGGCATCGACTCGTCAACAAAAATTGCAATAGGTTTCAAGATGAGCACTAGGTGATCCTATCTACTGCTTTGATTGGACAGCTAATGGCTGTTAAGACTTTAAAATCGATTTCTCCAGAAATTTTTTCAACTTTAACTGATCAAAAACTTGTTTTAATGAATTGTAAGTCAGTCTCAGTAATGACAGGACCCCCTTCCATTCTACTGCAACCAAAATTAACCTGCCTAGAAGTTTTATCTTCCAACTATTTATTATAAGACTTCAATGCCACCAGATTTTAAAAAAATTTAAAACAATTTTTGGATATTTTTTGTAATGTTGATTCCTCTTGAAATTTTCTCACAATATCCCGATTTTGATATCTCCCAATGGCTTAAGAAGAATTTTCAATGGATCATGGATAAGGTTTTCAGAGAAAAGCTAATGTTTTAAATGGCTTCGACTCTTTCCTCTTCGAAAAGTTCTTGTCACACGATCCAGTCATAATTGAGCATATTTATTAACTTCCGTTGAAAGCTATTGAATTTAATGGCTGTTGAGACTTTAAAAAGAATTTTTCGAGAAATTTATTAAACATCTACCGATCTTAAGCTTATTTTCGTGAACTGTATGTCATCCTCAGTGATGACTGGACTGGACCCACTTCTGTTATAATTGAACCAGATTCAACCTAGTTAGCCGTTTTAGATTCCAGCTATTGGTGCTATAACTTCGACGCACAGTTTTCATATTTTTTTTAAAAAAATTTTATTCCTGACCCCTTATCCTAAAATTAATAGTTGCATTGGCTTAGAAACAACTTTCAATGGATCACATATAAAGTTTGTACAGAAAAGTTTATGGTCTAAATGGCTTTGACACTTTCTTCCCACACTTTTCTACTTTATTTTTGACTTTCGCCTGTATTTGTTGTTTTTGTTGTTTTCATAGTTAATGACATATCAAAAAAACTTATTGATGACCTGAGGATGACAAACTTCCTTGTCCTTTCATCGAGGCTCACCTTAGCGTATTTGTTAGCTTCCTTTGAGAGCTTTTGAATTTAATGGCGTTGAGACTACGGGTTTTCTCTACAATGTCGTGGTTTTAATGTATTTGTTCATGTTTGTTGAATTAATGGAGTCAAATAAAAAAACAGTCTTATTGCCGTTAAAAAATAAGTTGAAGGAAGAAAAGTGTTAAGAGAAATGTCCATTTTCTAATGGCTTCGACATTTTTCTCGCACAATTTTTTTTATAATTTGCTGTTTTGCTTGTTTTTTTTTGTTCTTTAAATAGCTGTAAAATGCTGACCGGTCTCATAAGCTTGTAATTGAGGATTGAACAAATGATTTTACCCAAAGCAGTGGGTTTATAGCGAATAGTCTAAAGGTGTAGGATGTTATACGTTTAAGATTTTCCACTAGTTTTCAACTTTTTCGATTTGATGTTTTTTTCGTCAATTTGTAAATTAATATCATCATTGAGAGGTTCCTTGCAGTTCCTCGTATTTTAAAAATTAACATGTTTACTGCTACCATGAAGTAACTGATATTTTGTTTGTTGGACAATATGCGTTTTCGTAAAGTTTTGTGAGTGGTTTAATTGTGTTTCTTTTTCTCTTCCTTTAGCACAATCGCATAATATCAGTTCTCAATGATTTTCAAATGGGACCCAATTGAACTCACTTATTAATTCAAATTAATTTTAGTTGAATTAGTGTAATAAGAAATTGAAATATAATAAATAATATTTAGGTAATAGCTAATGTTTGTAATGGATTCAAAAATTCATGTTTTCGCAATAGTTGTAATTTGTTGTTCGTAATTTTTCGTGCCTTTTTACGTTTTTAGTTCGTTCCTTATGCTTATTATAACCAAAAACAGGTCCTATTGGTTTCGAGCTGACTTTTTAGTGAATTTATCAAGAACTATTTTTTGAAAAGCTAATGATTTTTAATGATTTTGAAGTTTTTTGAAATCATTTGATTTAAAAAAAGTTGATTGATTTTTTAATTTCATCTCAATATTTCTTCTTTTTGTTGAGTTGTTACCTTGTCTCATTAACAAAAATCCCATCCGCTGTTTTTTTAGGAAAAAGTAACTATGTGTCGTAAGGGTTTTGTCTGATTGTAATTTGATGTTGTTACTAGGTGCTTTTCAGATGTTGAGTTTTGTTTTTGTTTTTGCTTTTTTTGCTTTTTGTGGTTGCTTTTTTTCTCGTAATCTTTTTGATCTCGTTGTAATGAGGCATGGCATTATTTATTTAATTATTAGTTTGGTTGTGTAACGATTTTTTTAAATCTCAAATATCTATTTTTTGTTATCTCTTTGTCAAAAATGTAAATCAAAAGACAGTTAAGTGAAAAATGTAGATGAGCGCGGGTCGGAACATCATGTGCAAACGCACAATAATGAGCCTCCGTGTTTCTCTTCTGTGCCTAAATGACCTCTAGAAGGGTCTATTGCTATGTCCAATTCGGCACATTCAAGAGACAAATATATTTACTCGGATTAGTAAGTGAAGTCGGTTTTGCAATCTTTAACACGTGCGAGAGAGCATTTCTAATCGGATTTCGAATACGCTTTTATCGTTGCAGCGGCTGAGTAACTTTTACCATGTAAGGGCATTGAGAATGGTGATTAGGGCCTCGAAGCCATTTTGGACAGCGAAATTTGATATCCTAAAATTTGCTTAATGATAATCAAAATGAGTTATATTTAATATCTTCTAATAAAAAAATAGCTTAAATTTATTTCTAAAGTGATGAAGAATTCTGTGAGCAGTTATATTTATAACAAATTTGTTAACTTTAATTTGTAGGTGTGTCTCGCTTTTCTGCAGATGAAACATTTGCAGTGTGGATGGTAAGATTTGTTTAAACTGAGTATCACTTGTGCTTTGATCTCTGTTATGCTATAAGTTTACATTTGACAAATATAAATCTGAAAAATCTATTTCAATTGATATAGCTTCCATTTTCGCGGAAAAGTTTCTCCGTTATTACTGACGTACTTTCCAACTGCTCTTACTTTGGTTCAACTACGGAAAATAACAGGTAAGTTCTTTTGATGCAGTAAAAATAATAATCAAGACAAAATAGTTTGTTCACTGGATGCAATTCAATCAAGACGCTGATCAGTGTCGAAAATCTTTTCATTATTGAGGTTGAATCCTCCAAAAAAGTATTTTCATCGTTTTATTGATTAGCGTTAACACCGACAATAAAAATCAAATGCTTAAATTACGAAAAATCATATTGTGATAATCAATGTTTTGGCTCAGAGTCAAAGTTTCTTCAATGTGTATATATACACATTGAAGAAACTTTGACTTTGAGCGAAAACTGGCTCTTTTAATTTTGCAGAATTGGCTTTTCTAAGCAATTTTTTTTTAGAAAAACCGTGCAAATTCCAACAGATACCATTGGGTTAGAAGGTTCTAACGAGTTCTCAAAGTTATAACTGCCAAGACGTGAATTTTGCCAGTTTTGTTTATTTCATTCCTTAAAATTTTGGTCGTCGGTGTTATTGGGCCAAAAAACTAGTTCAACTAAGAGAAAGTTTACTCAAAGCTTCTTTCCTATATAAGAATTTTTATGACAACTTAAAACTTAAATTTGTTATGGTTTGTAAAGCCACCCTTGAAATTAATTACTTTACTGTTTAACTCAGAAATTTCAAGCTAACAAGAAACAGGATATGTGCTGATTTCAACGCATATTGTCCACATATGAACGGGGAAAGAAAAAAACGCTTACGTTATTCAGAATTGTTCCTGTTAAAATATTTTGCTTATATGCTCAATTCTTGCACGGAAAAGAGTTCAGTCCGAATATGTTTAGGTGAATTCGAACCAGCTTCAAGAAGTACCATAGTTTTTTTTATTCCACTGTGTAGACCACTGGAACAAAAGCAATTTAAAACCAGGTTCAGGCTTAATTGCTCAGAAAAACTGAAAGAAAATTCAAAGGTCAACGTTTTCCTGCCAAATTCTTTCAAAAATGAACAAGGAGGCTCCGTAATGTGTGATTGCACACAAGGTTCCGGAACCGCTCATCCAAAAGTTTGGCATAATTTTCTACCAAATGAGGAACAGATAGAAAAACCAACAAAATTCAAGTATTTTTCAAAAAAAATTTGGTGTATGAACGAAGAGATAGACTCCAAAGCAAATAAATCAGTGGAGAAAAAAAGATGCATTAGATTGATTAGATATGCCATTATTAAGAAAGCGAGTCAAGACGAACAGCAAAATCAAACAACAACAACAACAAACATTAATTACATCAGAAAATTTATGCCCGCTTTAAAAATGAAAACTTAATAACAAAGTCAAAATAGCGTCAGAGAAAACTAAAACTAAACCAAACAAGTTGTAGTTTACTAAAGAAGATACGGGACCAGTCCATAATAAGGCTTGGTAACAATTAGAAAATAAAGAACAAAGACAGTAAATTTGAAAAATTCGCTCACATTTTTTTAAAAACAAATAATTTCAAAGTAATGGAAACCATTAGAAATCATTTAAAATAAGCGATAGGTTTACGATTACCTGTGTTTCTAAAGATAAGAATTGGGAATTGTCGGTTGTAGTTTACTAAAGAAGATACGGGACCAGTCCATAATAAGGCTTGGTAACAATTAGAAAATAAAGAACAAAGACAGTAAATTTGAAAAATTCGCTTACATTTTTTTAAAAACAAATAATTTCAAAGTAATGGAAACCATTAGAAATCATTTAAAATAAGCGATAGGTTTACGATTACCTGTGTTTCTAAAGATAAGAATTGGGAATTGTCGGTATTCAATTTTAATGCGGTTACAAAAAAACAATAAATAGACGACAACAAACAAATAGTCAGTTAAGTTTTGACAGAAAACGCTTTCCAATCCGTAATGCTATACTTTGGCCCCCAAAATATGGTCAATTGCACCTTCTTCGAACACCAAAATTGTGTTATGTGATCTTTCTTTAATAAAACTAGGTAACAGGTGGACAGGAAAGAAAAAAGTGAAATTGAGTAAAACTTGTTTTTTCTCGAAAAAATTATTTCCAAAGACATGAAACCCATTAATTACAAAATGAAACAATTAAATAAATGCGTTTAATCTTTAAAAAGAAGCCTTCGAGACCGACAATTATAAAAAATATATCTTACGTCTACAGAAAGAACGTAAAAAATGACAAAAAAAAACAAAAAGTATTATACTTTTTTGTGAAAAACATGTGTCGAAACCAGTAAAGTCATAACGACTATTGTAAATTTATAAGGTTCTGTGATACCAACCGTTTGACACCTTCTCTTTACAGCTTTATTTTCATATTCATTCTGTAATTAACGAGATTAGGTGACAAGCAGACATAAAAGGAACAAGATTGCGAAGTTAAAAAATGTCTTTTTTTTTGAAAAACAGTTGTTTTCAAAGTCACTAAAGCCATCAGATATCTACTAATATCAATTATTGGCCTATCTGTTTTTTGATGAAATAAAACAAGGTATTGTACAGGAAATTTCATACGTCAAAAAGACAAAGTAAAAACGACAGTTAAAAAAGAAATTAAAAAAAATTCAATTAAACTCTTCGAGAAACTATTGTCGAAGCCGTTAAAACCAGAGTCCATATCTTTAAAGATTTCAGTATTATCGATTGCGTTTTATGCTGAACGCCCTTTATGTGATATATGAATTGTCAATAACGTGAGAATGTGACAAAACTAGAAAACGTGAAAAATGGGCAAATAACTGAAAACAAAAAAGTGTGATTTCTATTAGTATCAAAGCCAGAAAACAATAACTTAGGTTGTTAAACCGCAACAAATATTGAATTAAAATTCAACACCAAGAAGAAGCATTCTTTCATTGCTGACATTTGGCTAGAAATTGACCAAACTAAAGAGAAATATTGAAGCAAATTTCAATAAGCCATTATTTAATTAAAAATCAAATATTTTTAAAATTCAAAACGACCATAAGCCTTCAAGTAATAAACAAAAAACAATAACTTAGATCTATTAGGAAATGGATTGTACCTATAACTAGTGAGTTTTGATTTGAAATGTACTGTTATTTAATTAATATATAAAAAAGATCAAAGTTTTCTCTATAAAAAACCGACTGATTACAATCCCAGTTATTTTTGGATTGCAACAGTTCAAGATTGGCTCAAAACTAGCTCAGCTAATGCTGTTGGTTCATTAAGAGCACTTAAGTTTTCGACTTAGAATGTTGTAGATATAGATAATTTGTTTGTTAAAAAGGCAAAACTAAATGCTGCGTTTTCGATAATCAACGAGTAAAGTTAGCAAAAAACGGCAAAGTTTTAATTACGGAGCACTCACATAAGAAATTTAAGTAAAAATCTCCCCCTTTTCAGTCTGCAATGGCTGTGTTAGTGTTTTATGGGTGTGTACTTCCTGCAAATTTAATCAATGTGGACTAAGGAAAATTTATTCGTGCTGTTTTTGATGAAAAAGTCTGATTTTTGAAATATTTAGACAGAATTTTTGTCAAAAAGTTGAATAAAAATAGCCGAAAATTTTTTTGTTTTTAAATATAGAAACAACAACACTTTCTCCAAAAAACTTAACTAATTTTATCAAAATTACAGAAATTGTACTAAAAAATCCGGAAAATGCTAATAAAATCAACGAAATTCTCTCTATTTTCTCAAAAGTTTAAACCTTGATAAGTCCTTGTAAAAATAGAAAATCGAAAATTTTTTTAATCCATATTCTACGCTTGACAAGCTTCCTAATGATACCAGTCTCAACTCTCTACGATGAATATATCGATCGTCCAAAATTGTCTGAACCAAAAAACCATTTGAGTATGTAGTTCCTCCCCCCTCTAGAGGGGTCGCAACAACAATGTTGAGAACAGAACGCGCCTATATATTAGCCTTTAACGAATAGTTTGTAGCCCCTCATCAAAAGGGGTCGGGTCGGAGCGAAAATGAAAATTGAGGCCTAGTTTAACATTTTTTGGCAAATTGGCGGTTTCACATACCCATAAAAATTAAATGTTTTGAAACTTCCAAGCTTCTTTCAAGCTTTTACAAATTTAATACTGTATTCAATTTCATTGAGGGAGTATATCAACTAGATCAGTTTGAGTCCCAGTATGAGAAAAATGATTTTTGAGAAATCAAATAATTTTTCAACGAAAAAAGCCTGATTATCGTAAAGTTTCAATATTAATTCTCAGAGTTTAACCAAAAATTGGAGTGTTTAAACTAATAAGGTTTTAACGTAAAACAAACTCAATAAACGCTGGTAGATCATTTATTTAAATTTATTAAATGAAATAATAACAAAGTGATCCATCGAAAAACTGGTGTCCCTTGTTCTTGAGGTATTTTGTGCTTTGTTCTCGTTTGCTTTCTCATAGTTCTAACCGTTCGAATTATCTTTTCTCTCTAAACGCTGTGTTGTGATTCTTGAATACTGTTCTTGCTGTTGTAAGTGATCCTTTGGATGGTGAATAATTTAGTAATGGGCGGCATTGTATTGGTCAAAAAATGCATTCGAGATTTTGTCTTTAAAGGACAAGAAATTTATCATGAGTTAACAAATAGAGCATATTTTGAATTTTCTGTCAAACTCTTGTGTCGGTTACAAACGTCTTCCTCTGAGATATCTTCCTTTTGTTGTTACATCTATCAGTGCTTGAATTCAGAAAGTTCTTGCACGATCCCACAAGTTCTTGCATGATGGCGAAATGTTCGTGCATGATCCCGCGTATGCATCAACCATGTAAGCAGAACTGTTGGCATCAGCTAGACCCTGATGCTAGTTGTTCGTTGATTCCACTTATTTTTAAAGTGCAAGTTCTATTTTTCAGAGTCAATGGCAAAACGGCCGTTATCTTTGGATGTTCTTTTTTGCAAATGATAAGTATTTGCGGGTGGTTCTGCTCATTAAAGTTGCAATGCTAACCAAATTAGTAAGATCATCAATTCAAAGTTTAGACCACTTTCCCATTATTGCTGATTATGCTGAGACACTTTGTCGAGTTGGCCTAAACCTCCTTCTCCATTATAGGAGTATTCAATTGTGCAATCTCAAGTTGCTTTGTGTGTCATAGAGTTTTTCAATTTTTGCAAATGAGTGTTGCATATGAGAGTTCTTAATTGCTAGGCACGGAGCATTGAAGAAACTGAACCACCAATGCAGTTTGAGATGGTTAACCATTAATAATTCACCGGATTTTGGCTCATTGAGTTTTGATACAAGGTTGTCTAAGGTTCCATCAATGGTGCTAGGGAAAGCAGATCGTGATGTAAGATGACGAGTTTTTGATAGAATGCTTATTGTATTATCGTTTCTGGGGTAGACTCTGCAGTTTAAATACTTCTTGTGTGTTCTCTAATGTGCGTGCTCCTTGCTGTGGTATTTTGATCGCACTTCCTTGTTTTACTTTTGAGTTCTGATTTCTTCATTACTGATAACGCCTGATTTCTGATTTATTCACTCCATTTGTTGACGCCTAGTCTGTTTCAAAAAAAATAGTGTAAACACTTTTTTTTTCAATTTTTTCAAGCTTTAGAAATGTTTCAGACATCTGTAGAATTTTTGTTTTGAGGGAATCTTTTTTCTAGAAGTGTGTTTAAAAATGAGTGACCCAATTTTTGGGACCTGAAACCTTCTATTTTGCATTTGATTTCAAAATACCAAACTATGTCTGAGACTTCGTGTTTCAGTAATGGCTCTACGATGTGATTGCTGAAAATTATAAGAGCCTGAGGAGTCGTTTTGAACGTTTGGTTGTTTGGTCTGATTATAATGGACCCTTTATTGTTATCCTGAGCCTGTAAATTGACAAATTTGCTTTACAAATTCCACTGTTTATCACGTAAAGATCAAGATCGTTGATGTATCTGCGGAAATTTTAAACACTGGTTTGAGGTCAATTCTGTTTTTGTGGCTTTTGCTTTGGGTTTGCATGTTCAAAGTTTCCGGATATTTCTGTAGAAGATGTCACCTCTTTTGTACCCAGATTCAATTTCATTATATTGTTGCATGCCCTGTCCAATTTTACTATCCCAGACTTTAGCAAACTAATGGTTCCATGGATGGCCATTACCGTCTGTTAAACAAAGTTAAGCCTTGTTGTTTCAGTAGGTTCTTGTCGCAGCTCACTTGGTCGGAGACAGTTTGAGATGTGGCGTGATGATTCTCCTTGACGTTGATACGGATTTCGTATTGCTTGGAATGTCTTGATTTCAATTGTGTCACGCTTTATAAACTGTCCACTGCACTCTTACCACACTACGTCGAGTTGAACATCCGATTTAATTTCCTAGGATTTACTGTTTGAGTAGTTTGTTTATGTGAGGCTGTTTTGCATGGTCTCTGCTTAATGCTGACTTTAAAAGTTTTTTGTATGCGTTTACTGCTTTCACTACTCAGAGAATGTTTACAGATGACAGAAGAGTTCACTGATTAGTGGAGTTGCCTGGGCCAGCTTTTCAAGGGCAAACGCGCTACAGAAGAGTAGTATCTAGTTCAGAGTGATATTGAAGTAAACAAAAGTCTTCCACTCGCTCCAGGAGGGGAGATAGTTTCACGTTCCTAAAATCTTAAAATAGCAAGTGTATACCAGGCCTCGCCTTACTGCTAAGTATTATTGTGTTGTTTTGAATTTAAGAAATATAAATGATCGTCTTCGTTCCTTTAGATTGTCTTGGTGAACAAGATTATGCATTTTTTGCACTGGTAATTGGTAGCATAGTCTTATAAGATGTGGGACTATCGATTACAACTTAAAGGTACTTTGAAAACTGTATCAGTTAGAAGTTTTCATTCAAACGCGGAGGGATACAAGTTCCGTCTTTCATTAGAAAAGCTTGTCAATTTACATAATCTTCCCGAAAGTATCGTCATCAATGCTGTTATGTGCAGAGTCTGAGGGTGACAAGACCCAATTTTTTCCCGGGCCGAGGTGTCAACGCTAAAAAATGCAAAATTATGTAAGATTGGCCCCGAAAGCGTTGAATTTATGTAAGATCAACGCTTGAGCGTATCTCTAACATAAATTCAACGCGTTCAACGCCAATCTTACATATTTCGCGTTGAATTTTAGCGTAGATCTTACATATTTTGCGTTGAATTTAGCGTAGATTTTACATATTTTGCGTTGAATTTAGCGTAGATCTTACATAAAGTCAACGCATTCAACGTCAATCTTACATATTTTTCTTTGAATTTAGCGTAGATCTTACATATATTTTGCGTTGAATTTCTATGGTCAATACGCTAAATTCAGCGCAAAATATGTAAGAACTACGCTAGATACGTAAGATCTACGCTATATTCAACGCAAAATATGTAAGATCTACGCTAAATTCAACGCAAAATATGTAAGATCTACGCTAAACTCAACGCTAAATATGTAAGATCTACGCTAAATTCAACCCAAAATATGTAAGATCTACGCTAAATATGTAAGATCTACGCTAAATTCAACTCTAAATATGTAAGATCTACGCTAAATTCTACGCTAAATTTGTAAGATCTACGCTAATTTCAACGCAAAATATGTAAGATCTACGCTAAATTCAACTCTAAATATGTAAGATCTACGCTAAATTCTACGCTAAATTTGTAAGATCTACGCTAATTTCAACGCTAAATATGGAAGATCAGAGGCAATTAGTGTTGACAGGTCGGAAAATTAACCGCAATTTTCTTACAAAATTTTGCGTTGAATGCGTTGATTTTGAAGACAAAAATTTAACGCATTCAACGCAAAATTCTGTAAGAAAATTGCGGTGAATTTTCCGAATTGTCAACGCTAGTTGCCGCTGATCTTACATAATTTTGGCCAAATTCCTCGGCCCGCGTCTCTGCAGTTTGTTCCATTAAACAGAGTAAACTCCACTCTGAAGAATTACAAGTCACTTTCTAGCTCACATGCTCTTGTTGAGCATTTTTCTTGAGCATTTTTCTTGATATTAAAAGCATGAACCGGTACCGAAATAAATCTACTTCAAAGAAAGTGGCTGCGACTTACAGACCAATGAGAGAGTTAAGTCTCAGTAAGCATAGTCTGTGAAACACAGCACCAGAAAAGACCTGCTCTATTCTCAGGCACTAATCTACCTTTGGTATAGAGTTCTCCGGAACAAGTGTTCTCGCTCTGATGTGCACTAGAAAAGAGGTCCGAGGGGTGGGGGGGGGCATTACAAGTACAACTGTTTCTAACTTTGTTTCATAGAGTTCTCTGACCTCTTCTTGAATGTGGTCAATTAGATAATGAATCAATCCAAATTATTGATACACTAAAATTATCTTGATATGATATCTAGACTTAAGATACGTGATAAAATCAAAGAAAGCGAGCGATTAATATTTGAGAATTTTGCAAACCAGCCTCAAAATGAGGCGAGCTTAGATCAAAATCCACCTTCTTGTTTGGCTCCAATGGTGGACTTCTCCGCCGCAAGGCCGTGGAAGACGTGATCCTAACCATTATTAAATAACAGAAATAGACAATGAGTCGTCTGACTGCAGAAACAATTGTTTATATAGTTCTTCTGCAGTTGCCAACAACGGATTAGTTTAATAAATTGAACAATAAAGGGAAAATTTATGTTCCTTTTTGCCGACTAAGTCATATTTTAATTACTGAATAGACGTCCGTATATTATTAGCTCGTATTAGACGTAAATTTTCGGATTTCATCTCCGTACGAAAAATTGTTAACTTTCAATTTGACAAATGATTCGTTCCAAAAAGGGCAGTTAGCTGTTGGTGAAATTATGGCAATTTATTTCTCCCCCTTTTATTTCCCATATTAACCAGTGGAATTTTCTTCGAAGACAGTTGTGCTCTCACAAGTTAAGACAAAAATTTTGCGGTAAGTAAGATGGATTTATTGTGATTTGACATACGAGAATACCGTACTTAACTGAATCTGTTCGGCTAAATAGTCTAGGGTGAGACCATGACTCGACCACTGAAAATAGTTCATGAGCTTGACCGTGTTCATCTTTGAAAAGACACTTTATAGACTTTAAGTAAGTGCTGGACCGTGTAACTTGGGATCGTCTCCCTTAACTTTCTTGAGTATTTTTTAGAGTCGATTAGGGTCACTTGATGCCCTAAATTAAGCCCTTATATCTTAAGCCCCAAATAAGGGTGATCATTTCGCTAATCATTTGGAAGTAAAACTTGTTCTTTTTCTTAAAATCAAACCTATACAACCCACAGTCGATACAGACACAACCCACATAAATCATTTAATGCTCTCTCAAAAAATTCTCAATTACAATTAAAACTCAAGGATGCGAGCAAGGGGGAATTTGAAATAATTTAACTGTTTCAGTAATGATTTCACCTAATTCATCAATCAATAAATATTCACATTAGAACTAAGGTTTAAGGTTTTAAGTGAAAAACTTCGTTCATACTGTCGAGCTCAGTCCGTACTTGAATAAACGTCGGGCCTTAAAGAGAAAAAAAAACATCACAAACAATGGAGCCTCGTTTTTCATGCATTCTGGTTGTTTGCTACCCTGATCTCGGTCTCATATGAATTCAGTACTGAATCATAGCATTTCCATTATGATTTTTATTATGAGCTGAGTTCTGAGGCACTTATTGGACATTTCATAAAAGGATCATAGTAAAATTCGGAATCTTATGACGACTTTTCCTCTGAATTTGCTATGATCCGTCTGACAAAAAACTTTCAAAAAATTTGTTATTTTAAAAATCTTTTATGAAGAAATATAAATGCCTCCCGAGACCACTCGGATGCCCCCTTGACCCACTGAGCTGCTAACCTACAAAACTCACTCGGCGGGCCACCAGACCCACTCGGATGCCACAAAAACCTACTGGGATGCCCCCCCCCCACTCGAACCACTCGGTTGCCCCCACAAAGCCACCCGGATGCCACCAAGACCCCACCCAGATGCGCCCAAGACTGCTGAACATTATGCCGTTTTGAATTGAACATGATGCACAAACAAACTCTCTTGGGCCACAATGAATCAGTACTCAGTCTTTCATCTACTATTTTTTGGCATGACGATTGACAACTGATTTACTGTGACACTGGAGTACTGGTACATGTGTTCAATAGATACTTTTTACAGATCTTTATAAGGATCAAACTTCAGCAGCTGTGAGATGTCAAAATGTACCGAAGAAAAATTATGTTAGTTAGATAGAAAACTTTCGACAATTGACAGATTTAAATTGAATGTAATAGACACGTATTAGAAATTTTATTATCTTCCGATAAAAGAAAAAGTTGTTTGAACCAAAACGAACCAATCTTGAATAAGACAAACACTAAAACTTGATTTTCGTCTCAAGTTATCTAGAAACAGCAAATCATATTTGCAGCATCCTGAAAAAAGTTGCAGCAGTGGAGTTTTTCAAGGATAAAGTTTCTTCATAAGTTGCTTAAATTTGGCCATTTATATACATGTCATTGGATAATAAAACATAAAAATTCAAGAATAATTTCTGGCGATAGTTGCTATGTCTTAAATCTTCATTAATTTTTTTTCCTTGAATACTGCACACGATTTGATCTTCCAAACGTTAGTAAATATGTTCCTGAGCTGACCGTCCAGAGCATTGCAGTACTGAACCAGTGTAAATCCATAGACTGTATATAGCCATTTTTACACTTGTACATATTATGTTCATGTCAAAATATAGACTGATCAGCCTATTTTTCAGCGTCAAATTGGTATTCTGTCTTTAACCTGATTTTGATCTCTCCACTACTGTTTTCATACGATTATCAGTTAACAAGAGGTATACGATAATGTTAACAAACAATTAACATTATTGTATACCTCTTGTCAGTCTAAAACCATTCTGATCTAAACTTGTTTCAGTTCTGATTGTCAGCCCGCCTAAAATACACTGTTTTTAACTGGTTTCAGCGCTGATTGTCGGTCACACCAAAGGCATATTCACACCATTCCGCTTCACACCACAGGCATCTTCACACCATTCTGCATTATACAACAGGCATATTCACACCATTCTGCATCACAGCACAGGCATAATCACATCATTCTGCTTCACACCACAGGCATATTCAAACCATTCTGCCTTACACAACAGGCATATTCCCACCATTCTGCATCACACCACAAGCATATCCCACACACACAAACACACACACACATGCACACACGCACATACACACACATGCACACACACACAAACACGCACACATGCACTCACAAAGAGGCCCACACACGCACACACTCGCTCGCGCACTGCGAAAGGTAAAAAACAAAGTATTTTAGGCTGACAACATTTGCTAATTGAAAAGACGATGTGAAGGAAGTAATTATGCATCGAAAAGGTTAAACCCAATGGCAAATACAACATTTGCAAATAACAATAAGGGCGAAGAGAAGTAAATACATTGAAAAATTGCAAAATGGCAGCATCATTTGCAAATTACAATACTTTGCAGTGGGTGAATAGAAGTAAATTACAGCACCGAAAACACACTGCCAAATTTCAAGTACAACATATGCAAACAAAACAAACAAAGTTTTTAAATGTAAACGTAAATACACCTGTAAAGTGACTCGGGAAATTGTAAATACACCGGTAAAGTGACCCGGTATATCGTGAATACACCTGTAAAGTGACCCGAGACATCATAAAAACACCTCTAAAGTGACCCGGGACATCATAAAGACACCTGTAAGTGACCCGGGATATCGTAAATACACCAGTAAAGTGACCCGGAAGCTCGAAAATATACCTGTTCTGTTTATAGAATTATGCAAACGCATCCCGAACGCACCCCGATTGCACCCCGAACATGCCCCAGACGGAACCCGAAATATCCAGTATCAGTGAAAGTAGTAGTATGCACACAGTATGTAGCATGTATGTAGATGTTTTAACTGGTAACGTGTCCTTACAGCAAATTTCATGCATTTGGCGTGCATTTTGCATGCTTTTCTGACATGCTCAGCATGTTTCAACATTTTCGAAAATTTTACACTACTAATTTTGCACTGAAATTATTCTGAACATTCTGAATAGCTGTTCTTTTTTTTGGGCATAATGACCAACTATTTTTTATGTAAATAAGCTGTTTCAGTACTGATTTTACAAGATAATATGGAGATTTTCAGTTTCAGTACTGAAATACTTTGGGTAGTAAGCCCGGGTTACTAATTTGAAATGAACTCGATTTCAAGTTGAAAATGTGTTTGACCGCTTGAAATTTTCAAATTGGAAGCCTTATTATGGTGTTTTTTGTTGATTTGAATGCGGCAATTTGAATGCGGCCATTGAAAGGAAAAATTTTTCGAAAAATTTTTCAAAGTTAGAATTTTTTTGAATGCGGAGTACGTGAAAAGGATCAAATTGCAACAAGCGGTCATTTTTTTTGGAAAAAATCAGTGAAACGCAGACTGTGAATAAAAATTGAGTTCCTTTGTTCAGAACAATTAATTACACCTCTCTGTTTATGATCGCATGCTGAATTTAATAAGATTTTTGAAATGTCTTTAATTTCCATAAACATTTACTGAACTTCCCATCGACATAAAATTCAAAATAATTTTATTGACAAGGATCTTGCTTCCACAGTATCCTGCTTGAGCAGTATATTATTAAACTCCGCGTAGTTCTATATATTTTTTGAATGGGGCAGTATTGCAACCAAACCGACTGGTAAAATATTAAACTCATTGGACCTAAAAAAGTGATGAACCGCTCTGAGGGCATTTTTTATTTTTATTTTGGGCAAACATGAAGTCAAGCGTTTGATGTGAAATACGAAGATGCAATGTGTTCATTCCGTTTTTGACTTTTAGGGTAGCTTCTCCCTTTTCTGAAATGAAAGAAAATGTAAGAGCGTTTCGTGGAATCTGCTACCTATCTTTTTTAGCCAAAGTCTACAGATCAACCAAAGTGCTCTGCAAGTGCAAAAAATTATCAAATAGTGCAAGAAGTTATCTAGCCAGTGATCTAAAATGACTGTCCTTTTCAGGACTTCGTCATTTCATCTGCTTCGCTAATTCTAGACCATATTGTCGAGTGAAATTTCTCTTTAACTGTTTGAGTTTGGTCAGTGTAACATGACTGGTAAGCGCATTGTCGACCAACTCGACATTAGGTCCAGGATGTGATACTCTTTTTTGCGAAAAATTATTATTCCAGTCCTGTGCTATTCTTATAAAATAACACTAATTCAAATTGACCTCAGCTGCAAAAGTCCGCACATACATTGCGTGTGTGAGAAGTTGAGGTACAAGGCTACAATGAACTAACGCGGCCCGTAATTTTTCTTTAAAATTGAAGTATAATCTGTTTCAGTCTTTTTGAAACTCATCTCAATCTCTAGGGACTTTGGCGCCTTCCAATTAGGTGATGCCTCATTTGCTCCTAATTTCCTTCTTATTTTTCCCAATTTGGGCACAGAAATGGGCAAACTAGAAGAAGCGGAGGAGGGGTTGGAATTAATTTCGCAGAAATCTTTTCACCTTCAAAGCTGGAACGAATTAAATCATAAATTGGCCGCTCTCTTTCGCTAGTGTGAAATATTTATGAAGAGTGCTTTGGTCATAAAGAATGAGGAAAAGCGATGCTTACCTTTGCTTATTGTTCATCAATCGCTCGTCTTTCACCAATTTTAAAAGAAGAGACAACCTTCACTTTACCTTTAATCTGTTCCTCCCATTTACTTAGAACTTTCCACACAAAGAAAGGTTAGCCTACCATACGTTTTAAGTACAAATCAGCTGCTCGCTGAATTTTCAATTCAATTGCCAAATAATAGTGTGAATTTTGAGTACATGGCGGAACCTTTCATCTTGTTTGGGTTCCTCAATCGCCTAAAAGTTTGTTGCCATGTATGTGAACTAAGTTTTGCCAATTAAGTTACTACACGAAACTTCGATGAAATTCAATGAAATCTTTTCTTTTTTTTTTACAGTTCTTTGCCGATCAGGAGCATATTGAACACGAGAAACTCTCCTTTGGCAGATCGAGAGCTCCGAGATAAAACTGTAATGAGGCTATAAAAGAGAAGCCCACAAAGTTTTAAATATTTGCCACAATTGCGAAGTCATTATTTGCAAACATCGGTAAAATATAAAATAATAGTTTAAGCCTAATTCAAGCTCCTTACGAAACTTAGTTCAAGTCACAAGATGATCACTACAATCACTTTTCACGAACAAAGGGCCAATACAGGTATTGACAATAAAACAAGCTGACTGAGTTCTGAACTAAAAAAGGTGATCGTGACCGTATAAAAATTGCAAAACCCAATGAAAAATGCATTTTAACGGTTGCTTTTGAACACTTTCGTAAAATTAATAAAGAAAATGGCACTAAAAATGCCGGTGTGGTACAGTTGACCACAGAGGTGCACTTTGTTAGGGGTTGATTCGATACGCCAAAAAAACAGACAGCGCACTTTTTTTACTCCAAACGTGGTCCACTGTGTATATTCAAATATTCTTGATTTTACGGTCCGCGAAACCCAGAGCCAGTCAGTCAGATTATTGGTTGTCCGCGAAAACCCTGAAAATTGGTGCGGGCCATCATTACGGTGCGTTAACAGGGTCAAATTGGCACATTAATGGGCGTTTAGTAAAGTTACTCGCGTTAGTAAGTGTATTCCGTTTTATAATCTTAATACATGGAAGAGAGAATTTCAAGTTGGATTTGTAGCTCAGGCTTTTAAATTAACCGCGTTGACTTTCAGAGAACAGCAAAGGACGAGAAGGCGTGATAATTTTCACGTAGATTTTTGTACCCTGTAACCTTACTTTGAAACCACGTTCTAGTATGTTCTTGATAGGGTATACGAGAAACTGTATAACTGACTTTGAATATAGTTTCCAGGATCCTATGAATATTCGGTAACAATGTCTTGAATCTACAGTTTTCTAATTGATTTTCAAGAGTCAGGATTCTGCATGAGTAACGGAAGGCTTTTATGTTCCTTCTATAGCTTCAAGGAAATCAAATATGGTCATGGGTAAGATAAGAAACTATATAGAATTTGTTTATTTTTCCAGGAAAGATTTAAGGTGGTCGACCTGGAAGTGGGATACATTGTAGCCAAAAGTTGGTACAAAGTTTTCAGATTTAATCTCAAGCCTCCTTTTTTCATTACAAAATCATTACATTTCGTTAGGTAATGATTGTTAGGTAACGCTAACTCAAATTCTAGCTGAGTATTTTATTTGATAGTAAATTGGCATAATTTTACCCCGCTCTTGTTTTATTGTTTTATTTTTCTATATATGATCCACAGAAATCTCCCTCCGTCTCTTATTGGTTTGTAACAATGGCCGAAATGTTGGAATTGCAAAAGATTCTCAAATTTCTCACGACATTGATCGATAAAGAACAATAAACATATAATGTGACCTTAACTAGCTTCCGAATCTTGATGCGTTTTTGAAATTTGAGATCTTAATTGTTTTCGGGCAATTGCAAGAATGACATATTGAACACTTTTGTGAAAATTGTGAAATTTCAAGAACAGTCTTTTTATGTTGGACCATTTTCATTTATGAAACCAAAAATATCACAATTCGCTTATGTATCCTGAGCGCCCCCAGTCAACTGAAAAGATACTGAATTCACTCAAACTAACGTCACCTTAGGCATTTCCGATTTTAGTTAATAGCTCAGAATTTGCCGACCAAATTTTTAATAATATCGGATTAGCCGGGATAATGTCGTTCGTGTCTGTTGTATACAAGGGAGGCTTTTTAGTTAGTTCTAGGTATTGAAGCGGTATTGCAAAATACAAGCATACCGCCTTTCCGTATAAATTTATCAGTTTTTGTTAATTCTGGGAGGGTATTATTGTGGCATAGTTTACATCAAAGACTCACTTTTTGCGATGTTCAAACAAATCTTTTTGTAATTGGAATCGTTCTCTTTTGTCCAATTACGTATTTAAGCAGCTATCCTTAAGCTACATTCAGGGGTTCTTTTACGTGCCCTTTTGTGTCATCTTTTCTTTTCCCACATCTCAGACGGAGTTGATTTGTTCAAGCTTATTTGCTCGCAATTTGATGACGTGATGGTCGCATTTTTGGGAAATCTAATCCTGCTGTTGAGTGGGGGCTAATCACTGGGTATGACAGCTGACCTTAACTTACCAGCCAATGTACCTTTCTTACACCTCATTCCTTTGCTGTATAATTGCAGCCCCGCAGTACCTTCCTGCACTCTCCTCACCCCTCCCCCATCATCCACTCTGCTCCCTATAGTCCGACACGTACCTCTACAGTGCTCTATACCCTCCCCCCCCCCCCCACCGCCGATGAATGCGTGACTGTCTCCCCTAGTAAGTGTACGAAAGATGTATTTTATTTAAGTAAGAGAGAAAGATAATATTCAATTAACCTAAATCGTTTGCCCGTATTGGGGCATTTTTAAAATTTTTGGCAACAGTGGTAGAGAGGGAAGGGAAGGGGTGGTTTTGGGGGGCCACAGCGATGTGAACGAATCGATCGTCTCTTAATTGAACATACGGGATCAATTTTTGTTCAGAAGTTTTTGTTCATCCATCGTCTGAGCTCTAACGCCCTTAAATCAACATTTCCTTTCCTGCTTCTCTTTATCAAAAATTCCCAACGTCCTATCTTTTGTTCAGATTTAATGTTCATTTATTCTATTCCTCATTCAACTATTAGCCGATTTCTGTTTACTTGCCCACCAATTTGTAACAACAACAAATTATCATAAATTGGGTCGACAGATTAAAAAACCAAATTAAAAACTCCACATCCAAAATCTAATCCTGGTTCGTTTTTTATAAAGAAAAACATTATTCCATCCTTTCATGGAATAATATAATTAAATAAATAGAGAGAAAAATTAGTACAACCACGTTTCCAGCTGACATTTTCTCACTCTTTCCTGTATTTGAAACAATATTGACAAATATAAACAATATTGGGTCTGCTTCTTCTGGGAAAATGAAGTTGCAACTTCTTTGTTGGTAGTTTTGCACGCTTGAAGACTATCATAAGTAACACTCCAATGAAGTCCAGACACTGCATAACCCTCAGTATGTTGTTCAACCCCAAATTGATTTGTCCTGCTCATCCATTTCAGTTCTTTGAATATTGCTGCGGCAAGCGCTTCGTTAAAGCTCATCCATTTCTCCAGCTCAAATGCATGTTGCGAGAAAAGGAGACGCTGTAACCTAAAAAAGACTTCATTCGCATCCAAAGGCGTTTCTACCAATTTGATAAAACCGTAACGTAGAATTTTTGCTAGAATTTGATCTTTTTCTTCATTATCCAATCCCACTCGCTTGAGAGCGTAATATGCATCAGTTGAAGACCTGTTTACTGCAAGCACTAGATGCTTGTACTCACATATTTGAAAGATATTGAGTTTTGTCCGCTTTGGAGAGTTGTATTTGCAGAAATACCGAGACGTTATGGCTCTCAAAGCGTTTGGTCCTTTTTAAACACCGTTCCATTATACGCGTGTTGTAGATCAGATCCGTCAATTAGTTTGTGGTTCAGACTTTTGTCTTTGTTCTTGATAATTTGATACAAGTTTTTTGCGGGATGCATTTACCTTTTTGTGAGCTGTATGTTTTGGTGCCGCAAACTTAAAAACAATTTTTGGAGTTTTTCCAGACACAGGCTCTAGGGAAACTCCTCTGGGGTTTCATAATAGAATATTTCGTAAACTCTGGTGGCAAAGCATTGGTTTTTAACATTTTAATATGACGAATTGTTTAGCAGTTTTTATAATTGGAACAAGTTTTTGCAAGTTTTTCGAAGATTTTTAACATTTTTTGAGTTTGTCTAGACTGAGGGGCAAGGGAATGTCACTGGTTTTTTTAAAACAATTTTTGAGTTCTCCGGCCTTTAGGGGCTTCATGATGTGGTAGTGAATAGTTTATAGTGACAGCGAATTAGTTTTGAGGATATTATAATGAGAAAACTTAATTTTTTTTAAATTTGCCATTTTTTTTAGTTTTGCGAGATTTTTCGGTCTCTTTCATTTTTTTTTAATCTTTGGGGGTCAATGGAGTCTTTTCGAAGCTTGTATTGGTGTCTGTGGGTAAAGTGTTTTTGACTAAAATTGTTTTGGAAGACATTGGATTGAAAACTTGATCAATTTTTTTAAATTTTGACAAAGTTATACCAGTTTTGCTTAAAAAAATTGTTGTTACCTCTGTTTGTATCTTTGATGTGCAAACAACCTTATGCTCCACTGTAAATTAGTTATTCTGCCCATTTTAGCAAAAATGACATGATTTTAATATGATTCCTTGTGACAGTTTTGATTGAAAAGCATGGTATTGAACACAATTATCTCGAAAATGTATACAATTTAAATATCGTTATTGCTTTTCTCTATATTTGTGAAACTATATGCCTTTTTGATTTGTAATAATCAGTTAGTCTGCGGATCAGATATAGGAGTTTTGAGTTCTTCAATTAATTTTTTGGATTGTATTTCCGAACTTGTTCTGCTGTTTTTTGTAAGATTTTTTCACTCATTTTTTAATCAAACCGTATGACGAAAAGTTCTCCCTTCTCAACCTGAATAAAAAAATTCCGTTTGCAACATTGGACGTCGGAAAGTATTATTCGGCACAAATTTAAACAAATTTCGGCTTTTTAATACATCGGTATAATTACCCCAGTACCGTGGTCCATTAAAACTGCTTCTCCTAACAATGTAGCGGAAGTTGGTGGCGATTTAAGAGAGAAAGGAGTGAAAAGATTTTGAGAGGATGGGCGATTGTCACGCTTTCTGAAAGGCCGTCGGACACTTTCTTTCACTACTGGCAGCCGCCACTTCCATTCACTCCATTCACAAATTGCACTAGAACAAATCGGCTTTTAAGCTTCACTTTATTTTAATAAAATCACACTTAACTCCTTTTATATAAGTATTCCAATATTTTTTTCTACAATTTTACTTCATAGGCAATACATCAGATTTTTGTAGTTACTTTTACGAAGACGCCGAACAAGCGAAAAGGTAAGAACTTAACCATTTATGGTGCTTGACAAAGTTTTACCGGAACGTTGTTCCAATTAGGTTTCTTTTGTATTAAGCTGAAAAATGTTTATATTAGCGGTTCGATTATTTCGACCGATGCATAAAAAGTACAAGAGATTCGAGAGTCCATTCGAGTCGAGTCGTCTCAGGTTTGATTTAAAAAAAACCTCAAATTAAGAAATTACAGGATTTTCTTTTATATTCAGATCTAAAATTGCATCGGGTTTGTTTTTATTTTTGCCACGAATAAATTTGAGGAAAAAAATCTGTTCCTTCTTTGTATTTGCGGTATTTTGACGTCACACTAGCGCTCTTCTAACAAAATTGCCTCTGAAGTTTTTGTTTGTTCTCTTTCGGATAGCCTGCAGGAAAAGTTAAAACTGTCGTCATTCACTTGCGACAAATGGTCGCTAGCATCTATACCTATCGGTAAAAATTCAACTTTACTATGATATTGTGGTTGCGTAGTACCGTTTGCAAAGTTTTCGCAGAATTTTTAAAGGCCACCTGAGGAGATACTTAAAATACACATTTTTGAGCGAATTGTTGACAATTGCTGTCATGTAAGCAAATTTTTCGAAAAAATTAAGTCTTGAAATAAAAAAATGCTAATAATACAAGGAGGCTTGGTAATGTGCGTTTGCGCACAATGTTCCAAACTACTCATCCACATTTTAACTTAATTATATACCAAATGAGAAGAGATAAGAAACTTTCAAAAATCCACCTACTGTTCGAAAACAATTGGAGTATGAGTTTAAAAAAATGATCAGAAAATCGATCAGAAAAACAAAATAAGCAAAGAAAACATTAACAAAAGAAAACTCTGAAAAAATGTACTTAAAAAATAAATAGTCAGACAAGACCTAGCTGAAAAAGCTAACTTTTATTTCAGTACAAAACTGAGGGGACTTGTTGTTAATTAGACCAGTTAAGAAGGCAATTAAAGGAAGAACAAAAGGGGCAAAGTAATAAATTTTATTGAATTTTTGAAACCAAATATATTGAAAGGTCATAGCAACCAGATATAACCACTCAGGAAGACAATGGGACCTGTAATTAGCGGGATTAGGTCACAAGACGAAATAACAAAAAATACGGTAAAAAAAACTAGACATGTCAAAACAATTCACGAAAACACAAGATGTTGAAGCCGTTTAAAAGATTATCTATAAATTGAAAAGATTAAAAATGTTTGTTCGGGCCTCACTTCCAGCAGTTTATCTTTTCAAGAGGGTAGAACAAGGAGAGAAAAAAAGCAAACGGTAAATAGTGACCAATATCAAAAACTTAGAGTGTCAATGTCATAAAAGCATCGTTTAAAACGCAAAAGCTGAAGACATTGAATTTTGATTCACAATAGAGTTATTGGAATCTGTAATTGAAACCATTAGCAATCTACCAGAGGTACTCAAAAAGTTCTCCTATACCTCCATGATAAGCAATTAGGAATTATCAGTGTTCAAAATTTATCATACAACTACAAAAAAACATCATGAAAAAGCAAAAACCAAAAAATTAGTTAGTTTTCGAGAGCAGTGTCGAAATTGAACTAAAAGCAAGTTTTTGCTGAAAACAATATAATTGTTTTCCTTAAACATGACGACTTCCTTTGTTGCTAGTAGAAACTTTTTGAAAAGTTCTGATATTATGAGATATGGAAAAGGAACCAAATACAGACAATTATCCAAAAATCGCATATTTTTTTTGACAAGTAGTAGAATTAAGAAAAGGCAAAATAGGTAAAACAAAAAACTACTCAGCATAATCATTTTTATTTTACTTTAGGGAGTTTAGAGCTCCTGAATAAGATAAAGCTACAAGTTCAAAGAAATCAGATTAAGAAATTGATCAGAAATTGAGAGAAACATAACTAGCGATATCTTAAATACAGTTAGTTGTCGACTGGAAAAATAAATTGAATGGTTTGTCAGTTCCTTTTTTAATTGAAACCTATTTTCTTTTTGAAACTGTGTCATGCATGGGACTACACAAAGAATATTAGATGCTGGCAAAACACAAGAATTCGTAAAAAGTTTCCAAAAGCACTTTTGCCATTAAAACTTAGAGCTCTTCACTGAACAGGAAGAACATAAGCAAAGGGCGTAAGCAATTGCAGTTGCTCATTAACTGAACATCTATTTGACAACTGGATTGTCTGTAATTGAATTAAAAAAAAGAAGGGCAGGAATTTTTTGGTAATACAATGCCACAACGCAAATTGAAACGTTTTGCCTGTGATGATATCTAAACTGGCTTTACTTTTAATGCGTTTCTGTTAAACTTGCGTAATTGTTTCTAACAGTATAAGCTGTAAAACATACGTCTTTGAAAGAGGATCTTATTTCAACAAAAAATAAAATGAATTAACGATAAATGTCGATTTGAATAACTGAAAAACAGGCAAACAAATAATTGCAAAACATTTTGACGGAAATTGATGTGAAAAATGTTTTATCTAAGAGCATAAAGTTTTTCAGCTGTGTTTTACTCTGTACTTCCAATAATATGGCCAAAGTGGGCTAGGGAAACATTTTTTGTGCATTTTTCTGTTAGAAGGAATGAATTTTTTATAATTTAACCAAATAAGTCGGATCAAACCGTTTTTGTTTGTATTTGGATCGAACGTTTCATTGGCTTTAAAAGTAAATCAATAATAGTGATGCCATCAATTTTACTTATCGTTTTGAACAAAGAAACGGAAATATCCCGGTTGTTCGCAAAATTTTAAACCTCAATTTTTCCTCAGAAAATTTTCACCCCAAAAAAAACTTTTTATATTGATATTCTATGAGTGGCGGTTTCGATTCTGGTGATACCACTCACAACACTGTACGTATAATGAATATATCGGTCGGCCAAAATTAATTAAAAAACAGTTGATTGCAAAAGTGTGGTCGGAACAAAAATTTTTTATGCGTGTATGCGATAATTTAAAAACGTGCACCTTAAAACTTTTGATGACTTTGTTTGAACGTTTTATGCTTTTTTGTTTTCTTGAAAATTTTTATGAGAAAAAGTATATAATTGAGAACAACGGCTATTTTTGTGAAAGTTTCGTTTGCGGAGTAAAATGATTATGTTTTTCATGGGCCCACCAGATCTCTGGAACTACGTTTTTCTGCTCTATATTCTAGTCTTTAGAAGTTCCAATTACTATGATAGCTATCACTATGAAAAGTTTGCATTGGAAACAACCAGACCCATAAACTAACAGAGAGAGCGCTGGTGACAAAAAAATGGTGTTGATTTTGTTTTTATTTCAATTATTTTCCGACTCAAATCTGAATTCTTGGTTTTTCCATCTCATTTCCAAGAACTGTTTTGTTTACATACTTGCTGCTTCTCCACATTAGTTTTCCGATTACAATTTTTAATAAGAACAGAATTGAGAACTTCTCTTTCCAAATAGAATTTTTTTTTCAGTTAAATGAGCGTTAAAAAAATCTTGTTTTATCAGAAAGATTATCAGAAAGAAACTTAAAAATGCCATTTCTTAACTTTCCATTCATTAGCGCGAGAAACTGTCTCACTTGATATTCCCGTTTACTATGATTTGTGTTCAAGTGCTTTCATCAGGATGCATCGAAAGGTAAGAAACGTTTTCAGCATTCGATACTGGATCTTAAAATGAACTAAGTTGGGGTCGCAACATTTACATAATTTCCTTATTTTTGCTTAAAATCTTACAGGAAAATTGAAGTTTTGATTGTTTTTCAATATATAGACAACAAGAAATTTGGAGGAAAAATTGAGTTTCCTGTTTGAAGCTTGTATTTATTTTTAATAATTTTCCTTCAAACTGCTAGGCATTGTCTGTCCTAAAGGTCAGCAAATTATATTAGATTGCAAAAAAATTTAATAACACTAAACTTTCTTTTTGAAAGTACAATAATCATTTTTGGAGCAGTATGAGTTAATTATTGCAATTATACTAAATAAATTGCTCATATAGTTGTAGCAAGACTATTTTTGAATGCGCAACTTAGAATATTTGACAGGGATAACGTTTAAGCTGCCATTTGTTGGATTGGACCAGTATGTGTGAACGCAACTTTTTTCTATTCAGGACATCAATTTGGCTCTCTTTGAATTTATAAATTGCAGCGGCTTCATCACACTTTTTGAAAATGTTGATCTTGAGTCACCGAGGACAAAAAGCGGCGTATGATGGCAAGCACTTTAATATAAAATTTTGAGAATGACAAGAGAGCATATTAATTTGTGACAAACGCGTTCTCTGGTCCGAGAAAATCACTTATGGACTACTGAATATCCTAATCCGGTTGGGGTGCGGTTGGGGTGACAAATCGCGTGCGTTGAAGTTTATGAAAAACAAACGGGGCAACTTGTAGTGAAAATTGTTAGGTCAAAAGGAAGCTTTGATTGTCTAGAGTAAGTAAAAAAAACGATTTTGACTATTTTGCCAAATATTTTGCAAAATAATTTTTTTTTGTTTTCTTCTAACAATTTTGTTCAGATTTTTAAAAACTCTTTGCCGATCCAAAGTTACTGTAAAAACTAATTTTTCATTGTATCGAACCATTTTTGGTTAAAAAAAGACCAGGCAAACTAGAGCTTTCAAAGTAGAAAAAACCATCTTTGAAAATGTAAAAATAAAAGCAGTAAAATGTTTTTTTTCTAAATTCTAGAGCTGATTTTGCAGTTTTTCTCTTGTTTCATCAGAACTAGCCATTGCGGTATCTTTGAAACATAGTCATAAAAACTGGTTTCATATAATGAACATCATATCAACAAAATAAATTATTGAAACGTAAACATTTTAATCTTTTCACGCATTGTTTATTTTAATTGCTTATGTTGTCAGAACAGACCTTTCAGAGAGATATTTGAGAGAGAAATTTGAGAGTTGTGAGTTTATCGACTTCAAAGTTGAAAGACATAAAAAATGTCCATAATTTTTTTTGAAAATTAGTGAACTAATTTACAGTTCTGTATTTTGAGATTCAACTTCGAATTGATCTTTTCCAGTCTGTGGGCGTCTCTAAAAATCAAAATTAAACAGTTTATTGATTGCAAAAGTGTTCACATAGAAAGCAAAGATTGTTTTCCAAAGATAAAAAATATATATTTCTTTTTCAGTTCACTTAAACTTAAAAATGTTTATTGATTCAAAGATATCCCCAACGAATTTAGAGACCGAGTGCGAAAACTGTCAGAAATCTACAGAATTAAAAAAATTACTTAATATCCGCGTCATGTTACGGTTTTAAATTTGGTCCAAAACTAAGTAGGGTTTACTGAAAAAAACTAGTAACAGCGCTGTGAGATTTTTAAGAAAAAAAAAGAAATGACCCAGTATGCTCATGAAACATCCAAAACGACAATAATTTTGGAAGAATTTTTCGAAATTTATTTCAATTTTTGCTGTCAATTTTACAAAAAAAGAGACAAATGGCCTCAAGAAGACAACAACTTGTTTTCCAGATTAAACAAATTTGACAAATTAGACATAATTGATTGATGCGATCCGTGGGTAAAGATCAGTTGCCAACGATCAGTTCAAAAAAAGATGTAATATTTTCTGTCGGGATATATAAGTGTATTTTGGATTGTGTATGTGAATGCTCTTGTGTGGGTGTATGTATGGCAGTGCGCCTGTATGTGACAAAATATTGTGTGTGGTATGTGCGTGTAAGAGAGTGTGTGTGTGTGTGAGAGAGAGAGAGAGAGCTAGTTACTATAAGTTTTAGACACAAATAGAAACACAAAGCTTCATTTCAAAGTTTGCCTCAAGCCGTCCTGACCTAATTTTTTCTAATTATTCGAAAATGAGGATGACTTAGTTGAACATAACAAACCAGTGTCCAAAAAATTTGATAAAAGTTTTTTTGTGGTGCTGGGGTTTGTATCTGAATAATTTTTTGTGTTTTTAAATTTTGCGGTGTGTTTGTATGTTTGTCTGTGCCTGTGCGTTTCAAATTGTACTACACTTATCTGTCTAAATTGTGCTAAGGAGTTTTTCTTTTTGCCTGCCGAACAAAGACGGCATATATTTGGTTCAAACAATACACGTAATTTTATTCAACGCATATAGGCTGCTTTCGGGTACTCGCAAAGGTTTCTGTGACAGAAATTAGTAGTCATTTTTGCAACCTTGAAACTTTGCTACGCATAGAATTGCAGGAGCCATATAGTTTTTTTAGGAACTATTAATTTTCTGAAAAGCAGCTATTTCAGATTTTTTTTTTGTTTATGCATAATATGTAGATGTTTCTTACCACGAATGGCCAAACGACGGTAATATGATCACCTTCGATGACGTTGAATAGACGTTTGCCATTTTCAATAGAAAAGAACGGATATCTATAGTTTAGGACGGCACAGTTTGTTAAACCACAAGTTTGAAACAATTTTTGTTTTTTTTTTTTGGTTTTCAACAATCATATGCTTTTTCCATTATCAATTGACAATTTAGTCTTTTTTTGTGATTGCAAAATTTCTGAAAGAATTTAATTTGAATACAAAATACGGAAAATTTTTATATGCTTGTCGGAAAACCTCTTTGCAATTAAACGTAGAAAGTCCGACCGACATTTTCTGGAGAGTGTGATTTCCTTCTAGATTTCCTTCTAAAGATGCGTCATTAGCTAAATTCGCACATATTTTGAAAAGGATAGTTGCCAATATTTGCTTCTACATGTGAGTCTAAGAACCGCAAAATTTAATGAGGTGAAAATTTTTACATTTTACCTCTTTGAGTCTCTGTTTTTCTTTTCGGAAGTTCGAAATCTTCGAAGAAAAACATAAAAACTAAAAAACAATCTACCAGAATCACTACTCTAAATCCGTAGTTTTGGTTTCGTATAAATTTATTATGTATTTGAGGACATTTTAATCTTGCGAATTTTATGTCAGAATCTAGTGGTTTGGTCTGAAGCTCAAGTCGAAAACAAATGATTGCTGCATTCTATTCTCAAAAAGACAAAAATCAAATTAAAATAAGGGCAAAAGCCTAGACCAGTTTGTTGCTCTCTGAAACAAGTGTTGTAAATAAAAAGCTTTAAACTTGATTTTTCTGAAATAAAACGTTTCATTCTATGTACAAAAAGGGGTCTCATTAACCTGATTTTTTATTGTATTAGCGATGCCGAGCTAATTCCTACAAAAATTAAAAATGAGATCTTGATTTTTTTCTCACTCCATAAATCCGCTGTGTGCAGTAGTTTTCTGGGAAAAAAAGTAAAAAAAGCCCTTTCTTGATTCAAATAGTTTGATTACATTGGACTGAACTTCAATACACGTCCATAGCTGTTATTTGAGACGTAACGTAGTAGATTATTAATCACAAGTTTTCAGAAAAAATGATAATAACAATTTATCCTATATTTAGGTGGAAGCATTTGATTTTGTTTTCTCTGTTCGAATCTCAAAGTTGGATCCTAGTTTTTATTTACCCAATGAACGATTAATGTTGGATAGATTCTTGCAAGACTAATCATAACTTGCAGGATCTGGCAAGATTACTTTTCTTCTGCAACAGTCTTTCAAGATCCTGCAAGACTGTCTCTTGTTATCAACTAGGGATAGTATGTCAGGAAAAATGGATCCAACTCTAAATTTCGTGTCGTTCACATGTTTAACCAAAGGCGCAGAGGTTTTTTAATCGCCGTGGCTATTTGCTTTATAATACCGTCAAGTACAAATTCCAACTTTGAATTATTTTTTCAGGGAATTGTGTACTAGCACGACCTCTCAATTTTTCCTTCTCTGTGAATTTTTTACGAGTTTTTGGGATCAGTTGTTTCTTATCTTTATTTCGTTGATTTTATTAATTGAAGGTACTGATTCGAAAATGATGGTTCCTTTTTGCTTACTAAAATGAAAAATAAGTAACAGTAAAATTCATGCGGAATGCATTTCATTTATTTGTGCCTTGGTTTCCAGATTTTTGATGTTTTTTGCCTTTGTTGAATTTAGTATCACATAGTGATAAGATCAGAGCGCTGCGATATAGCATTGATCAGATAGATACTTGGATTTTTTTCTGAATCAGCACTGATTAAGTCATGAATGGCTTCTCAACAAGTGTGCTCAATTCCGGCTTTTTCAAAATACAAGTTTTTTAAACTAAAGTTATAAACCAATTGTTAAGAATACTTATTATAAAATAAACATCAACATAATTTAGAAACTGGTAGAATCACATGTGCTAGTTTTCTTTCCTTCCTGAAAATAAAAATAAATTTTGAAGGTCCAGGGTAGAGGCTCTCGAATAAGTCACCAAACAGCATAGATGGATAAAACCTTTCAATTGTTTTTGATCTTGGGGGTATTTCTTAACTGGTGAATGCTACACTACTAATTAAATTTGCTCTAAATATCTGTTTAATATTTATTGATATTTTAATCTCGGAATATTTCTCAACAGCTGAAATGGGTACGTTTTTAATTCGATTTGTTCCACATATCTGGTTAGAAGTCACTCATATCTCAATACTTGTTCTGTGTAAAAATCTGGTCTTACTTGACATAAAAATGTCCAGATGTTTGCGGGCGACTAAGTTGCACAAGTGGCTATTTCCGGCTTCACCCAGCATGATATATTAACCTAGATATAAATTAATCACCTTTTAGCCCGAATCAATGCGTTTGTTATTTCTTCGCGCCACAATTCCTCGCCTCACCGAAGATAAAATCCGTGATCTCAAATCGACCATAAAGTTTCGCCGCGATTCAAAGTAGTAAAACGTGAATTATGTTAATTTGAGTGTCAGATTTGAATGCGTGAAGTATAAACTTGAACTGCTTCGAGACAAAAACAGTTGTTTACAGTTTTCAAACTAGAAATAATATTGGATCACGCTAAAACCTGTTTTAGTTGGGACCGCCTTGCAAACAAATACCGCCTAGAATCCCGTACAAGCGAAGAGTTGGAAACTGACCTACTTGTTTAATTGCTTCAAGGTTGCAGAATTAGTTTTATTGGATCCTTCCACTGAGTCTGTGCATGGAATATTTTGACCGGGTAATAAATGTTAGACTCAACTGCTAGTTTTTCATCTTAACAAATATGTACAAAATTGAGTTTTTTAACGAAAGCTTAGGAAATCATAAAAGCTCATTACTGGAATAATCAAGCTGCTAGATATATAGCAGTTTATGAATTTAATTTATGTGAGATAAGGTTTATAAGACTGAAACAAAATTCTCGTAACTAGAGAAGAAACGATACAAAGTCTGCGTAAACAAAGGCACAACTGGAGGCCTTTCAAATTTAGAAATCTCCTTTCAAATCGTAGAAAACACACAAACCCATTTTGAGAAAACAATTAAAATCTCACAATTCGACATTTTGGAAAACCATTGTGATAGTCTTCTAGAAACCATTTTTCAGAAGTAGTTATTTTGCCATAAAAATTAGCATTTTTCTGCAAATTGGTCAAATTCCATTAATCTCTGACTCTGATAGACGCAAAAGAGTTATCCCGTAAGATCTTGTTAGGATTAAAGTTATTGAAAGATTCTTAGAAATAAATCTTGATATTTATGATTTTTCAGGCCGATCATCTTTCGTTGTCCGCATAAGCTCGCCATAAATCAGTTTACTATTTTCATTTAACAATTAATTGTTGAAAACAATTTTTCGGGCCAAAGAAGCACAAAACTGTTTTTGAAACTTCAGAACCGAACAAAATTTTGAATTAGATTTTCTTCTAAAATCTGTCATATTTTTATTTTATCGTCTGTCATATTTATACACAATGTTTATCTCCCAGTAAAAATAATTAATTCCCTGGATTGTTTTCTATTCTTGTGTGATATATGTGTTTCCTTCAACTTTGACCAAACATTTACATTCAATTTTAAAAATAAAGAAAAATTGATATTTTGTTTGTTTCAATTAAAGAAAAAAGTTTTCGACATGCATCTTTCTCTGGAGAGATCGAGTCTAAAGTCAAATTAACCTTATTGTTGAACTCTTTGAACCAAGTAAATTAATTTACTTGGTTCAAAGAGTTCAACAATAAGGTTGATTTGACTTTAAACTCGAAATCTTCAGAGAAACATGCATGCCGAAAACTTTTTTCTTGTGAACAGCTAATTGCGCCTTGAAACGCCGAAACGCCTTTTGTTAAATAGTGTTTTCACAAAATAAGGGCTATCTTTCAAAACGTTGCAGTAATTTTGGAGACAACACTGAACGACGTGTCTCCTTGCACAGGACCTTGCAAGATTATACGAGAATTTTCATTACTATATAAAAAAGGGTAGTAGAAAATTTGAGTATTTTGTAACATATCACACTGTTTTGGAACTCCTGGTTGTAATTTAATGCGGTTTTTAAAAAATGATTTGATGATGTCTTTTAGAGTAAAAAATATTGAGCAGACAAAGAACTATACACGTAGTAGAAAAATTAAGACCATGTCAATATAAAACAAAAGTGATTGACAAAATTGAGTTTGTGCCCAATTTTTACAAATTTTTCTCATCAAATGTGTGCTCAGAAAATAATAGATACTTCTTAGGCGAAACAATGATTATTTCATGGTTTGGAGTTTGATTAGCTTATCCCAAAGAAACATACGATTAAGTAGATTGTTATATTCATTTGCATGCAAAACAAAAAAAAGAGCGAACTGTTCTATTATCAATTTTTCATGTGACAGTTTTCAGAGAATGAAATAAACAATACAATTTTTGTTAAATTGTTTCAACTCTGTTATAAAGAAATTTTTTATAAATAATAATGTTTTTCCGTCAAAAAGAGCTGAAGTTAAGAAGCGTCGAAAACTAACGTGATCCAATGACCCAAAAACAGTAAAATGTACATAATTACCCCAAATTGATATTCTTAAAACACGAGTATTTGCTGGGGCAAATTGATCACACGTTTGGTTGTGATAGTTTCATATCAAGTCCCACGAATCGCTGAGGCCGTCATAATTAGATTACAATTATTTATAGGTTCATTTATTTTGCTGGTAAATATAAAAATCAATTCTGAAAATGCGTTATGAATGGTTTAAATGTTTGCCTTCTCATTTCGCTTGCTAAATTTAATTGACTTAGCAAAATAACCAATTACTCTTATAAAACTATTAGCTCTTTTTAAAGTTGAACTTTGTGAAGTCACCAAAGCTGTTAAAATTAAAAACAATTGTCACCAATCACTAATATAAATACTATAATATCCTATAATAGTTACTAAAACAAGTACTATGGCAATTAAAATGCCAATGAATATATTAATTGGCATTATAATTAATATAACTGCAATTTGTGGAGACACCTAAGAAATCACGGAGCTTGACAATAGAGAAAATTGAAAACCAAATCGTTTTCGTACAATGGCGTTTGCAAACATTAGCCATTGTTCTACAACTCAGGAAATTTTTCGCAAACAAAGTTCTGAAAAAAAATTAAGGTTGAGTTGAAATAATAATAACAATTTTTTCCATCATTCATTAAATATCTTGAGAATTATCGTTATTAATGCATAGCAATGAAAAAAAGAAGAAGTGTTTGTCGACGTACCATGAAACTTGGCAAAAAACATAATTTCGGTTTAGGAACACCTTTGAGCTGCGATGTTTAAAGTCATAGAACATTCTAACAACATCTGTATTATATAAAATAAAATTATCTAAAAATTGATGACAGAAGTTATTTAATTCTGCTTTAGACATATGTTCAATCTTTTCAATTATTTCATCATAGTAGCCGAGAAGCAATTTTATGACCTGCCTTATCCTAATTATTATTGAAATACTGTGAATTACAGTTTTATCTAGAATTATCTTGTTTTTAATCAACCGCTTTTTAACCAATCAGAGTAGATTTGCATTGAGAAATCCTTTGGCAAAATAAGTCAAGGTCCCCTTGCGTTTTTTTAATGTTTATTTGAGTAACTCATAGGAATATTACTCTGATGATGAATAAGTCCTACGTTTTACTTGTTCCTCGTAAGTGCGTTCAACTTTTTTTCGTGGAAATTTTAGCTGCACGATATTTTATCTATTTCTCGTAGTCTATATCTTCTATATTCTTGATAACTTTATCGATTTCGCTAGTTGCTGCGATTGTTGCTGACCCGTATGCCAAGATTCCATATTGTGTTGTTGATTGTATACATGTTCTGAATGCTTTTATCATCTGTGTTTTTCTCAAAACATTTCTCAGTCTATAAAAGATGGAGCAAATCGACAAAAGTTCTGTCACTACATAGTTTTAAATTTTTCCATGTTCAGTTTGAGTTTGTTTTTATGAGGCAATCATTAACATTTCTCATGCTTCATCGTTAGTTTCATCAATTTTAAATTTTTAGGTGCAGAACGTTTGCTCGTTACAAGACTTTCATCGGCCTTTAAAATGACAACTGATTTTTCAGGGGCAAGCTTGAGTCAATCATGGATATAATAGACAACAGAAGTCAAGGAACGGAATCCTGTGGCATACTTAGTTCTAGAAACTTTTGTTTAGTCTTTTTTCTTCTTTTGATTTATATTGCTTTTGTTTGGACAAAAATGGTTTCCATTCGTCATTCGTTGTATATTGGACCACGAAGTCATACCTATTACACCTTTGCGATAAAACTTTGTGATCAGCAGTATCAAACGCTTTCAATGGGTCTAGAAAGGTGCATTTTGTTTTGTTAGTGTTGTCGTGCAGATTTGCTCGTTTTTCCTTTATTAAAGTTGCAATTTGATCGACCGCGTTCTTCTGGTCCCTGTAACAAAAGTGCGAATTCGAGAGAATCAAGAAAACGTTTAGGTTGTTTTAAAATCAATCAAAGATAATTCGCTCAAAGATTTTACCTATAATTGGTAGCAACGAAAATGGCCTTAATTTTGATAGTTCACCTTTATTTCTATATTGGTAAAACGATATAATATTTACATTTTTCATACACTCTGTTTATTATCCAGCTTCTATGAATCTGTTAAACGATAGTTGTAAAAGAACATTCAGACATTTTAAAATAAAAAAAGTAGTTCAAGTTATAGCAATCGAGGCTACATTTGGTTTTACGGTTGTTAGTAGAGTACTTCACTTTATTTTCAGTTATTGATGTTAAAAACGATCTTTGACTCTGGTTTTCTATAGTAACATCAACTTTTCTTTCTTTTGAGTTCTGCATTCAGTTTTTTCCCAATGGTTGATAAGAACTTGTTCAATTCTTCTATTTTAATGTGAGCAAAACTTCACAGGTTTCTGAATTGCTGGCTAAACAACTAAGAAGCTGAAATTAGTTTTCTTGTTTTTTTGCCAATTCATTATGAAGTAGGTTTTGATAAAAGCTGTGTACTTCAGACCGGATGGTTGATCTAATTTTTTAACAATCTTTTTTGCAAGATTTGGTTAATTTCTGGATCTAGTTGTATCTGCAGGTCTCTTCAAAGGACTTTTTTGTCATTATTTTTTAACGTCATTGTCAATCCAATTATTATTCATTTTCGCGTACAAAGTTTTCATTCAATTGATTGATTATTGCTTCATTTCATTTTGTGTTAATTTTTGGAAACACTGTCTACCAGCAAGATTTTTAGGCTTCTTCCGTTGACCTCAAATTGATATGTGCGATCTTTTTGAGTCTTTCATTAAAGAAGATTATCTAGCTTATGCCCATTGCGGCTTTTCAGAGTTTTAATTAAATTTTCTCGTGTCGTCTGTCATCTAAGTCAAAAAATTTTTTCACTGTGTGATGATCTGTCATACAAGTTGATAAAAACTCTTGTTTCTATGAAAGTTAGATAAACTGCGTCAATGAGCGTACCTCTACCTTCTCATGCCTTCGTTGGCTCATCGTTGTTTGACATGCTGAGACTGTTCATGGCTAATATATCCCTAAATTGTACGCGTTTTGTTTAGGATGTTGAGATATCTTTCGACCAACAAGAAATTAGCTTCATTGGTGCAATTCGGCGACAAGCAACTACAAGTAAACCGTGTTTGTTCTTAAGAGTTTCAATCTAATTTGTTGTTCAGAAGAACGTTTTTTTCGACATTTTCTAAACCAAATGGTTTGATAACCTTTCAAAGAAAAACAGTTTTTGTTTTAATTAGGATTGAGTCATATCTCAGTACAAAAAGCTACTTCTGGTTTCTGAGACAAGCTATTACTGTAAATTTCAAATTCGACTAAGTTTAAAGGAATTTAATGAATGTGTTGAAGAGCAAATTGGAAGTTTCATGGTATACAGATCTTTTTTGACATTGTTGACGTAGAAAAACAGTTCGATATACAGTTCACCCTAATACAGTCGATTTCTTTATTTTTTTTGTATAAAACTGTCAACTATTTTGCTATGTTATTATGTAATTGTTTCTTTTGTTTGTTGCTCGCGGAATTGGAAGTCACCAGTGACAAATCAAAAGCTTCTGCTCCCTTGCTCTTCTGTTCCCTATCTTCTTGGTTGCGTAAATCACAACCGAAAAGGAAAGGGCTGAAACAGTCTTTTAATTTTTTAGTTGATTTTGAGTCATTAACTTGTTCTATCTTCATCAACAACAATCTTACTATTATCTGACTCATTATTTTGAAGTTCAAGGAGAATTACGGCAGAATAAACAAAACATCAAGACGTTACCCACATTTGGTTTGGTGAAAAGTTCCTACCGCATATCTTACGTTTTGCTCATATCAATTGCATTAATGAATCGAAACAAAAAGAATTAAGTTATATTTGAGCTTTTAATTACATTTACTGAGTACTTGAGACGTCATTGTTTCTATTCTTTTTGAATAATATAGCGTTTGTATCCAGGTGAGTTGACAACGTCATCAGTAGATGATATTTCGAAATGCTTTTTTCGTTTTATATCATCATTCACTGAGTCCAAACCTTGTATCTCGTTAATTTTGACAAATTTTGTCTTCGCCATACAATTTTCAAATATCATTTAGACTGCACAATTGTGTTGCAGTGATCATGTTCCGTTTGTTTGCTTCATTTTTGATCTGAGCTTCACACTCTAAAATTAGCCTTGGCAGTGTTGGTAATCTTTTCCGGAATTGGAAATGGTGTGACACGCTTTAAAACAGTCCTCATTAATTTTGACACCAAGAATTTAAGTTTATTGCGTTTCATTATAAAACTTGTCGTGCACCGAAAAGTGGATTGAATACTATCAAGAAATTCTTGTGCTTGTATCTCTTCTGCCCTCTTAGTCGATAGTTAAAATTTTTTGATTGGCCCTTGGTTCCCTGATTTTGTTGTTCATTTTTTTTGCTTTCAAGAGCTTGATTTCCTTTTTCAATGCACTTACTTCTGTGTTTTCTATGGTACTCATTGCAATTTTTGAAGCTAGGGGTGTTGATGAAGATGATGTGGCATCCATCTACATTGCGGAGTTGTAAAAAAAACAAAATAAACAGCAATTGATCAAGAGATAACACTCAAATGGGAATACTGAGCGTTAAGACCGTAACAGCAAAAAAAATGTTCTTTTCAAGCACACCCTCAATTTTTTCTCACAACGTTTCACTCGAGGTCAACCGGCTGTTTTTCGGTTGTTTTCTCTGTTTTTTAAAATCTTTTTATTATTTTGATTAAATGGAACACTCCAAATATTTATAGTGTATCTAAAAGCTCGTGTTATCCGAATTAGGCAATTCTCTCAAATTTAGGCCGAAAGTGTGAAAATAAATTCGAATATATATAAAAACCAAACAAATTGACCGAAAAAAAATTTAATCAAAAACATTTTTCCTCAATTCACAATGAAAAAGTAACCCAAAAGGACAAACGTATTGTCAACTGATTTTTTACAGAGGAGTGTTTAGTGTCGATTATTGGTTGCATCATTATCTCCAATTCAATCTGCCTTAATTTTCATATTTTTTATCTTTGGTTTCTACTTTTTTCAACTTTTAACACTAATTTGTAATTGCAGTGGATTTTTTGGCAAATGTTTTGCTTCTCAGGACAAAAATGTCTCTATTAATGTTTGTTAAAATTATAAGGCAACTCAAAGCAAAAATTGTAATTCAAAAGAAGAAAAGATAATACCTTGAGACCAGACACGACAAATTCTGTCAGATGACCTCGTAGGTAAAGTAAAAACTTTTTAGCCTGGATAGCTTGATAACATTCTTACTATGGTCA
Organism: Convolutriloba macropyga; assembly: GCF_964194025.1. Taxonomy (NCBI): domain Eukaryota; kingdom Metazoa; phylum Xenacoelomorpha; order Acoela; family Convolutidae; genus Convolutriloba; species Convolutriloba macropyga. The sequence goes on from NC_134472.1 coordinate 26,123,234, forward strand.
AGCCTTTATAACAACCTTTACCGAGCATACGTCATTGAAATTTGATGCTAAGATCTGAAAATGCGCAGAAAATTGCTTTTGTCTGTTTTGAAACGTTTTTGAAGCAATTGTTTCTTCAACTAACATGCTTAGAAATTCTAGGCATGCTTTCGACCAAGACAAGACCGCAAAAATGTTGAGCTTTGTTTATTATATTAAGTCCGCATTTTTACGGCCAGGTTGTGATAGTGTCACTTTTAAACAAAATTAGACTAACACCATCAGTAAAATGACATCTCCGAGCACCTTGAAAACGAGTTTCAAATTTTCAATGGACATGAAAATTCAAAATATTAATTTGTAAAAATACGACAAAATCCAATTGCTAGTTTTGCCGGGAAGCTTCCAAAAAGTCTCCATGTTTCATCGAGATAATCGAAAAAGAGCTAAATAAAAATTGTCCAAGAAACAGCGATTTTTCTCATTTGTGAGCACTGAACACTTTTTTAATTCAAGCTGTTCGTATCCATGAGAAAGCATTGCTAGCATTCAAAAAAGCACATAGGGAAGCTAGAACAATTATTGAAAGTTGATTTGATTATCTGACATACATTATTAACGAGACATAAAATGTCTCAATTCGTCTTTATTTTTTTTCTAGCAAAGTCTTTTTAAACGTCTCGTCTCGTTGTTAACTAAAAAAACAGAGGAAGCGCTTGACACCTGTTATTCTTCTGAATCTGTCTTACGTCTACAAGAAGAACATCGAATTCAGACACAAATAAAAAATTACTTTACACTTTTTTGCAAAACACCCGAGTTGTAGCCAGTAAATTCATAACAAATTCTTTCGAAACATTAGATTTTGTTCAATTGCACATTCCCCTGAAAAAAATAAGGTCACAAGTGACCTGTAATTAGTGAGACTATGTTTTTTTTATTTTTGAAAACAATTGTTTTCAAAGTCACGAGGACATCAGCTATCTACTCAATTCAAAACATTGGTTCCAGTTTTCCTCCATAGAAAACCAAAGAAATGGGTTCTTATCCAGGAAATTTTATACGACTAAAATGACAAATTAAACCCGACAGTTAAAGACAAATGTAAATAATTCGAGAAAGGGTTCTCGAAGCCGTTAAAACCATACTCTACGCCTTTAAAGACTTTTCTATGTGCCATTTTGCCTTCTTTGAAACCTAATAATGTAATATGTGAACTATGAATAATAATGAGTCAAAAAAAGAAAAAAGACGTGGAAAATGAGCCAATGCCTAAATAATTGAAAAATTTTGTGAAATCTAGTTAAATCAAAACCAGAAAACCATAACTTAACGCGTACTACCGCAAAACAGAATAAATTTAAAATCAGTGGAATGAAGCGGAAGAAAAAAATTCTATTCTTTCATTGCTGACACTAAGCCACAAGTTGACCAAATAAAGAGAAAAATTTCGGCAAATTTCAATAAGCCATTGTTTGTTTAAAAAACAAACTTTTTTAAAAGTCAAAACGACCATAATTCGAGTAAACAAAATAGATACATTGATTTTTGTAACTGCTTAGGCAGTCAATTGGACCTATCATTAGTGAGCTTTGATTTGGAGTGTTCTGCTCTTTAATTAACTTAAAAATGACCGACTTTTTAAATAAAAATGACCGACTGATTACAACCCCATATATTTTCGAATTATAACAGTCCAAAATTGGACGGAACCCAATCTTGCTATTGCTGTTCGTCCTTTAAGAACGCTCAATTGTCTCGAGTGAAATAGATCTTGATTATTTGTTAGTTAAAAGATCAAACATAAATGCTGCATTTTTGATAATCATAAAGTTGGCAAAAAAGCAAAATTATAATTCAGGAGTACTCTCAATGGAAGTGGAAGTAGATCTGTTCCTTTTCTAGCTTATGGCTTACAAGGATTGCATTAGATGTTTATGGGAGCGTAAATCCAGCAAATTTAATCAAAGTGGACTAAAGTAGCGCAATTTGGTTAATTTTTGTTGAAAAATGCTGAATTTTGAAATATTGAGCCAAAAATTTAAATCAAAATAGTCGACAAAACTTTTGTCTCTAAAAAAATCAACAGTAGAGTTGTTAACAATTTTTACTTATTTTACCAAAATTGACAAAATTTCAGGCAAAAATTCAGGAAAATGTGAATAAAATTGATCTAACTATCACAAATCGGTCTAATATTCACAAAAATTTAAACCACGATAACTCGCGTTAGAAAACGAAATTCAAAAAATCTTTTTAATTCCATATTCTACGCTGGACGGGCTTTCTAAGGATTCCAGTCACAACTCTCTACGATGAATATATCGATCGGCCAAAATTGACTGAACAAAAAAAATTGAGTATATAGTTCTTAAGTATGCTACGAACTCAAGATCGAATAAAATGCTTGCTTAAAATTGGTAGGAAACACTTTATATATTCACAAGATGGCAACAAATTTACTGAACATTTGTCTATATTTTTTGTTCTAATGTTTTTGTAATTTTGTTCTAGAAGAGGGATTTGCAAAGGGTACTATTGGCTGAATGCATTGATTTTTGACCAAATGTTAGCTGCATTTGGACTAAATTGTGGGTCAAAATTGTTTCAAAATCTTTTTCGAAAAAAATTTAAATTCGTAAAATTTCTTTTTGTAGTAAAATTCTAGAAGTAGATAGTTTCAAATTGATACCACATAGATTGGTTTGGGATGCCCTCAAAAAAGTAAAAAAACACAAAAAAGCGGGGCCAGCTTAAAGTTTTTCTTTTTTCTTGTCAAAAAATGTGAGAACAATAAATAAGTAGCATTTGAAATACGTCAAGATAATCTTATACAGTACTGAATCGTAGATATGCTATTGAAATATGATAGTCTAATGATATATACCATTGGTTCTAGTTCAGGAATCGACCTACAAGATCTGGAATGATTGACATCTTTTTGCACGAAGCTTGCAAGATCTTGCAACATTAACATCTGATCTTGGCCTGGTAAATGCTTCAGACCACCCGAAGTTTACGTAAAAATCATTCGATATGAGAAGTTTTGCTATATTAACTTGTCAGCACTAAAAACCATACTTCCCACCTCTGATTACAGCATACGTTTAAAACAGCATGTAGATAAAGCAACCTTTTTGACCTTTGATAGGACATTAAAAATATGATGTGTCTGTTGATAAGGAATTTAATTGGTTTCGTCGAAGAGAATCTCCGCTTTAAATATTGGTCTAAACTTAAGACTTTTATCAACTGACCAGCTTGTTTATCATCGTCAAAATGGTACCAACATTTTCTCTCAGATTCGTAGCTGTCGCTTTTGTGTCGAAGTTACGTCTAGTCTAGTACTCAACACGTTGTCTATAAGTGTTTTTATCTCAAAAGAAGAGAAAAAATAGATATATCTGTTGTTACTTTTTGTCTCAAGTTGTAACTCGTTTCTGCATTGAGTATTCATAGTAATACTTACTTAAGAGCATATGACTATCAGTAAATAAAAGACGCATAGAAATGAACCCAAAAATTTTACTTTATTCAGTTTTAGCCTTTTTCGCTTTTAGCTAATTTCAGCTCAAATTTTTTCTTATTCAAGTCGATTTATTTTTACCCCGAAGCCGTTTCATGTGTAATATAAACAATGCGACTGGTACATGACAATCAAATAACATAGTGGAGCTTTGTAGCAACAAGTAAAATTGACCAGAAGTAATTTTATACAAAGTTCTGATCGTAAATTGTTTGAAGCCAGCGGATATCAAATGACAGACCGTTTTAAAATGATGTCAAAATGTCTTTAAAAGAAGTCAGCCTGCTAATTATTATTCTATACACTTTAAAGTATGAAAAGTTTTTTTTTGAATAAAATATAGTGATGTGATAATAAAATATATTTTAATTTTCTACAAACAGATTAAGAAGTGTAATTTTCTTCGGTTTTATCTGCTTCAAATTATTGAGGAAGTATATTGTTTTTAATAGAACATATTACCAACTTTTACCAAAGGCACGAAAAAAAACGCGGAATCTGAGGCATACAATCGAGGTTGGATGGTAAATCATGGCCAAAAATTATTTGTAAAAACTATGAACAGACAAGTTTCGACAATTTTGAACATTTTTAGAGCAGCAAAAGATGCGCGTCTTTTGCGGGTAAACAAAGTTTTTCTGCTCAGAAGTTGCAATTACTATCAAAAAAAAAGTTGAATGCTGTCGATATACTAACTGGAACAGTGAAATAAGATTAGATTTTTTAAAATACCAACCTTTGCAAAATTGTTTTCAGAAATTGGGGCGAAATGTTATCTCAACGCAATGTTTTAACAACAAGCGCAATTGGCTGCAAAAAACTTATTCTAAAGTCGATAAAATTGAACGCTCACTTTTCAAGTTCTCAGCCTAAAATTATGTTTGGTTCGTTATTGCAGTCGTTCTAGATCTGAAATGACTAGAGGCCTTCTAGAGTCAGAATATATAGAATGAACCACACGTTATTGTCTTTTCTGTCTGTCAATTCATAAATTGTCAATTTACACGTACTTTTTTGTTATTTTCTCCTAATTATTTGGAACCCTCCACTCATAAAGGTTAAAAAATCGTATTCAATATTTTGTTTTTATTGGCTGCATAAATAGCTTGATTGTTTCAAATGTTTAACGTCATTTTGTCAGAATGATCCTATTAAATCCGACCTTAGTTGCCGAACAGACCAGTAATTACTACTAGATGACTTAATGCAACCGAATATCAGTACTAAATCATTATGTTGCAATAGTAAAACATTGATCCAGTGCTGATTTATGGTAACTGACTTAAAAACTGATCACCTTTAAACAAAACACTTTTTTGATATTCTTGGTTGATATTTCTGATTCCTCATTATGCCCAGAAAACGAATATTGCAAACTTCGAATTAAACACAAAGATCTCTCACTAAAATAACAGGAGCAACACTATTTTCTATTTCGGGATGAAACCCGATTTTCTGATAAATATAGCTGTGGGCATATCACTTATATAGACGAAAATCATTTATAAAATCTCGGAATAATAATTTGCTTTGAAAAAACTTTTTAAAAGATTTAAGAAATAGTCAGCTTGAAACTTGGGGTGCTTCAATTTGAGAACGAGATTTTTGAAAGTTTTAGAGCTCAAAAGTTGCAGTTAAAACTATCCTTCATATTGTGGTTGATAAATTGAAGTTAGAAGTTTGATAGATTTCTCATAAACTATGTTTAGAAATCATGTAATGTGTGTGGTTGAATTTCTGAAATGTCATTTTCAAATTCGTTTCCTTAATTTCGCAAACAGTGTGATAGCAAAATGAAAAAAAAATGATTATTCACTCTTTATCTTTTAGAATAAACGTATTTAACTAAAAAAGTCAAGGAGTTTGTGAACGGAACTAATTAAATTTTTATAACGTTCTTATCTTGATAATTTTTCAGAAAGCACGATAGATTTGAAATTGTTTGTTGTAATTTGTTGCAAAACTGTCAACAATTAGGCCACAAACTTTCACATAACACCAGTTTGTTAATAATAGCTATAACATTAGGTTTTGCTCAATGCGTTTACATTTGAAAATTGATTCTCCTGCAAATAAAAGTGAAAGAACAACTGTTCCGCTGGCGATCAGCTTCCAAAAGAACTCAATAATGTTCAACTGTAAGCATTTTTAAGCTACACTATGCAAAGAGCTCAAAAACTGCTGCTTCTCCCAGTTTTTTATGTTTTCAACTAGTTCAGTACTCGATCAAAAAGCGCCAACATAGTAGGAAGATTCCTATTTTTGCATATCCTTTAAATATTCACTCACTTTCCTTAAAGATTGTCAAAAAATAGGAAAACGTTTTGTTATAATTATGTGATAATTGTGTCAGTAGTCCACTCTCAAAACAGTGTTTCTGGATAATCCTTGGAGCTAAATGCCAAAGTTTGACATGGTTGTTTCTCTATTGCAATTTAATACAACCTCCGAGAAAAAAACAACTGCACACCATCCTCTTGCTAAGTTGTGCGTTGAGATAATTGTATAGACCTGTCAAGTGAGAAACTCGATGGGAGATTGCAAAGGTTCGACAAATTTTAAAGGCTACCATTTGTCTTTTTACCGTGCCCTTTGGTTTTTTTACAAAAAAACTATTTTCCTGCTTTTGAAAGGAAACAAAATTAGACCACTGCGGGCGTTGTTTTTCAATTTCAGTTCCTGTACTTTTTCTATCGGTCTTCAATATGTATTTTTCTGTTAAGAAAGTTTGATAGCTTTGACAATTTTTGTTAAATTGTTTCAAAAAGATCAACAATTAGGTCACAAAAATTCAAAAAACAACAGCTTTCCATAACAGCTATAAAAAATACCTTCTCCCGTTTTTTTTGCTCAATGAGCTTTTGTTTGAAATTCGCTTCTACTGCGGATAGAGTTGAAAATTCATTCAATCCGCTTGCCATCATTTTTAAAAGAACTGAATAAAGTTCCACTGTGATCCCATTAAAATTATTTTTGAAGCTGAAAAACTGCTGCCAATCCCAATTTTGAATGTTTTCATCTAGTTCATTAATCGTCCAAAAATGCCAACATGGTAGGAAGTCTCCTTTTTTCATTTGTTTTACATTTTCATCACCTTTCTTAACAATATATCAAAAGAAGGACACCATTTTGTTCAAATTAGGTGATACTTGTGTCAGCCGATTCCTCTCAAATCACTGTTTCTAAATAATCTTTAGATTTAATTGCTAAAATTTCACATATTTGTTTTTCTTTTGCAGCTTAATACAAGCTCCAAGAAAAAAATAGTTGCAAACTATGGTGTTGCTGACTTGTACTTTGAGATGTTTGTTTAGATATGTCTTGTAAGCCGTTCAGCTGGCCATCAGTTTCCAAAGTAACTGAATAATGTTCCACGGTAGACATGCCCATTTGGTATGTTTTCAACATGTTCATGACTCCACCTAAAAAAATCAATAATGGCAGGGAGATTCCTGTTTTTGTACTTGTTTTAAATTTTCACCCACATTCTTAAAAGATTGTCAAAAAATAGTGTCAGCGGGTTCCTCTCAAAACACTGTTTGTAAATAATCCTCAGAGCTAATTGCCTTTTTCTTTTGATTGTTTAATATAACCTCCATAAAAAACAACTGCAAACTATCATCTTGCTGACTTGTTCTTTGAGATATTTGTTTAGATTTGTCTCGCGAGCATTTTGGTGGGAGATTGCAATTATTCGACAAATTTTCAATTCTATTTTTTTTTTGAGTGACCTGTTTTATTTTCACAAAAATTTGGTTTTCCTGTCTTTCAAAATAAACAAAATCAGACCACTCCGGAACCTTTTCGATTATAGCCCCATGTACTTTTTTGCACACCCCGTTATGCGCGTCTAAGCATAATGAGTCCTGTAAGGTTACTTTCAAGTATAAATATACGAGTATTATGTTTTTACTATTAACTAACAAAGTGAAGGTTTCTAATATACACATATAAGGAACAAACGTTTTGCATATAATGTAAGCATGAATGAAAACTGCTGCTTAACACTTTTTGACGTGTTTTGCTATAACAATTGGAGTGATCAAGGTAATTTTCTGAGAAATTTTTCCAAGAGTGTTTTCAGTTGCTTCAGTCAATCGGTAAGTAAAGTGATGAAACGTAAACCAGGTTTTGATATTGACAAAATTTTTTTGTGGGGTGTGCAAGAACATCTGTTTTATAGGGGTGGGGCGGTAACAGAAAGAAAAGATCCAAACTTCGATGATGAAAAAAGACGCTCTGGTTTTACCAATGAAGGCTTCACTTCATTTCACGTCTCTAAAAATTTAATGACACTTTCTTTTATGCATACTTTCTTTGGAGAATTATTCATTTTAGGCTGCTTTTGTTTACTGCTAACTCAGAATTTTTGATTGTTGACTTTCTGCCGGAAAAAACTGTTTTGTTTTTTATTTTTGTTTGGTACATGCGCTGAAGAAGAAGCTGGTCAGTGATTATTGCAGTGTGAATGTTTTGTTTGGCAATTGAAGTGGCACTCAAGTCTAAGTTAGCCACTTTTCACGCGGTGTTTGAACAGACTGAAACTCTTGTTTCTTCACGCTAAATCAAACTGAGAGCAGCTATGATCCCTCCTACGGCAGCAGGCACAAGGTTATTTATAATTTAATACTTCACGCCGCAAATCTACTTGTCACTTTTTATTCACTTCAACTCCAAGTCCCTTTCAAACCATTTGCAAACAAACACAAAAACTGTTTGTATTTGATCAATTTTCAATGCAGTCGAGAGCTTTTGTGTTTTATAATTTTTTCACTCTAAAACGACTTAACAACTTTGACTATTTGTCGATTGTCTCTGTAATTTCAGCCGAGTTTCAATCTGAGAAAGCTTGATTTAATTTTATTGTCAGACTTTTCAGAAAGCTTCAAATCTTCATTGTCATATTTGGTCTAGAAATTTCTTCTTATTGACGACAAACATTTAATCAATTCCTATAAGAGCCATTTTACAGATTAAAAAATTTAATAGGAATTTTGAAAGTAATTTGAAATGACAGAACTTCATTTTGACTATAATCAGACAAAGTAAATACTTGCAACTTATCTATTTCATCCGTTTATAATCCGCCCGAAATAATTAGCCGATTTCAAATAACTCATTACAAACATACTGACTTGACCTTTGATAATAACTTTTGACCCTATGACTTATAATTGTGCCCAGTTACAGCCATTAATCCATCAAATTCGATTTGATTATGGTCAAGTATTCCTATAGCTCAATCTTGAACGGCGCAGACAAAAATTTTCATAAAATTGGTACAATTCGATATTAAAGGACTTGAATGTACTCAAGCGTTCTTGGTCAAAATAGATCAATCGAGAACTATTTCTTTTATGTTTTACTGTCTCTGACATTTTTCAGAAGTGTTCCTCGTACAAATCTATACCATCGCAATTTAGACTTCAGAGAAATTTTTACAAATTCAACGGCCTTTACCGGGAAACAAAAACGGGAAGTCAATTTAGTTAATGAAGAATTTGCATCTTTGCGTAACTACTTAACCTTTCAAAAATTGAAAGTTTTTAATTAAAATAAGACAGTTTGGCCCCATTCTGTAAAATTTAGCCTCCTTTGTAGCTCTTAAAAATTTTCAAGTTTACAATTTTACAAAATTACAATTTAGGCTGCTTGCAATATTTGCTATCTAAATTCTCTTTATCAAAATTATTTTAAAGAAATTTTAATTTCTAAATTGATTATTCAAAACCTTATACAAAATTTGCAGCACATTTCAGGTAAGAACCTACTTAACCTGTTGCGGTGTCAATCATTTTTGTTGATAGATACTTGTAGCCCCTAACTAGTAATAAATATTAACTAGTAATATCTGGACCCCAGCCGTTAGCTGAATTCCTGCAAGCTGTTTATAACTATTCCATGCAATGGTATTTACATACGAATCAGTTTCTGTTTTCACATTTGAATTTCTAATGACACTGAGGCTAGCAGTTGTTTATTTTTTAAAGTCCTTTCAGCCTTCAGGTAATTTGTCTGTTTATTTGACCAAATTCAAAACTTATAATCAAATAATGTTCGGTATTTAGCCGAGAGACACTACAGGAGCCTTTCAAAAAGCAGCTACTTATTCAAACACCAAAAAGAAAGCATTCTTATCAAACCAGTCAAGGTCGCATTGAAGTTGAACTTCATAAAAGTTGAAAAAGTCTTTACTAGCTATGTTCTGTACGAGACATATAAGCTCTATAACGCGAATTTGCACAATAAAGCCGTAAGTTTCCAATAAATCTGTTTCAAATTCTACCCAGGCTGAGGTCCTTGTTGAAAACCCATGAACAGACGTTTTCTTTCACGATATCATCTTTTACCTTGCTCAAACGCCGTCATGATCACACGCACCCACACAATAATCAGGCGTGATCAGAAAATATGTAGTCAATTTCCCTCCTCGTTCATCGTTTTACCTCAAAAATAACTCATCCTTGTTCGTTCCTAAGTTTTTTTGGGGAAAATATGTTGAATAGGCGCTGTCTGAAACCGTCCCTTCCTGTTATTCTTTGGAAGTAGATCTAGGGACGACTTGAAATATTTCAGCTGTTAATTTTGCATTTTTTCACCCAATACGGCATTCATGATCAGCCGATTCCAGATACAAATAGGCTTGATCTGATGGTGCACGTAGATAGTGATCAAACGTACTTAAAAAATAAGCGGCCATAATCAGACGATGCCTCTTCAACCATCATCCAAATTCTCGTTGATGGTTAGACAGGCTTTGACTAGTGTCCTCGGTAATAAGAGCGAACCACATCCACCTTCTTCTGTACGTTGCGATAACCGTCTGTTAATGAACGGGCACCTCAACCTGGGTCACAATTTGGTATATGGGTTGCGAGCAACGGGAATAGTTTTAGTAAAACATTGATTTATTAATAGTAACTGATTTTACAAAACGGAAAGAAACTGTACTTACAAGAACCAAACCATTGGGCGAAAAAAGTACAGATAATTTGATCAAATTACTTTCTGTGTTTCTGCTGTTTAAAACTCGATCGAATTATAATAGTAGAAAAATTTTAAATAATTGTTGAAAATAGCAGCAAAATCATCTGCTTGAGATTTTGTACAAATAAATTTTTAGGGAAACTTGAAATAATAACAATAAATGAAAAAAATGAAAAGACCTAGTTCTCACAACGCAGTGCGTGTATTGCAGCATGTTTATTGTACTGCTTGAGATTTTGTACGAATAAATTTTTAGGGAAACTTGAAATAATAACAATAAATGAAAAAAATGAAAAGACCTAGTTCTCACAACGCAGTGCGTGTATTGCAGCATGTTTATTGTAGTGAATCTAGAATTATATATGACTATAAATGGTTAAAAAAAACCTTGCCAAAGAAACCTGCCCCTCGGTTAGTTTTGTACCCTCATTTTATAAAAGTTTAAACGAGCTGTTAAAGTTGAGAAGGTATATACATGAACATATATGAACGATATGCATTTATTAAAAGCTAGCATAGCTATTGTGTGAAAGTATTACGTATTTCAACAAAAATTTGTTGCATATAACGTAAGCATCAAAAAAATTCTGTACTATGTCATTTTTCGTGTTATCGGCTACAATAAGGGCACGATTTTTTAAGTTTAAAGGAAACCACTCTAAAAGTGACTTCAATCTACTTAGACACTCTTGTTTTGATGAAATGCAAAAATTGCTCTTACAATTTGCGAAAACTTTTGCCCTGGATAGTGGTAACGATGCGTTCCATTGAAACATCAGCAAACCAAACAAATATGAAATTGAATTGAAATAGACCCAGAGTACAAAAACTGAAAAAAAACGACAATTGCGTTGACATAAAACAATTTCTGAAAAAATTCATCCATACAAGTTATGATTCCTAGTGTTAAGAGCAGTGAGCAACTGATGCCAAACTTCTGCTTTGACTATAAAGATTGCTTGACTAATCTAGCAAGAGCAGTATTTTTAATTGAAAAATTCTCATAAGATATTTTTGGAGACAACAAACGTTGAAGCGTAATAAAAGAGCTTTCTTTTAGAAAATTCGCTATCATATCTACAGAAACTTTTGTTTATAAGGGATTATAAAATCCGTAAGTTAAATGTTGCGCTGAATTTCGGTTTGAGTAGTTTTAATCAGGAATGAATAAACAAATAGTCGGTAAGGGAAAGTTAGATTTCTAAAGTAATTTTTGAGACATTTTTTTTTCAATTAAAACAAACTACATGTCAATTTCATTGACTTCGGAAGCGCATACTTTTTTGTTGAATAATCAACGCTTTGAGCTTTGCATTTTTTGTAACGCCTAAGTATTGAAAAAGGTTGGTATTGAAAAATGACAGAAACTCAAAAAATATTGACCTCATAGTTTTTCAGAAAAATCTAAATAGTCAAAAGTCTTTCAGTATCGTTCAACTTTGCAACCGATTTTCATTGATTTTTTCTCTTTTAATTGTCCAGTCTTCATAGAGTTCCCTCCGAGTTTTCTTCAAGCTATGTGACTTTTCCATGACAAGTATGTGGATGCAAGTACATAAATTAAAGTGAGCTACGGGTTCAGCACTAGCTCCTGCACTGTTTCTATTGTTTTTATAAGCAGAGTTTTTTCCTCCTCAACTTAGCGACATCAAGAGAGCTTAAACGTCCCATTGGAAAACAAGCGGCTTCATGAAGCCAGAAAAAAATTAGTTGTTTTTTTCCTGAATTTATTTTGGAACCACGAAATCTTATACTTTGAAGCTTGAGAGTTTCGTCATATACTATTTCACCAAATATGCCAAAATTTTTTAATTTTTGTATACGAAGAACTGTCTCTGGTTTAAATTTGTGCGGGTATACTTTTTGATCTTTTTCTCCAACATGTGTGCGTGTCTGAGGAGTGGCTTTGTATGTGTATGAGTGCTTGCGTTCATGCGTGTGTGTGTGTGTTTGCGAGTAAAATTACGATGAGGATGAAAGTGAACACCAAACCTGTAGCCCAAAACTATTATGAAACTCTAGGTAGACTTTTTCTGGTTGCATAGCCGGGATTCTAATTTTGCAGTCGCTATTATTAGGTAACTGCAAAATTGTTTATTATAGTATCTTCCGAAAAAAGCGAAATAAAGGAAAATGTTCGTTGTCCATAGGAAAATAAACTTGCTTGAACCCCTGTCAGGTTTGACAGGTGCTTGTCAACTGGCACCATTCTGTCTAGCGTAAACAATTCTGCTTATCATGAGTAATGATCACTTTAGCAATAAAAGCTATAAATGATCATTATAAGATGATATTTCAAGAGTCATTTATCAGATCTCCTAAATTTGAGCACCTCAACTTCTTACGTGATTTATTTTACATTATATTACTGTGACAGTTGCTTCGAGCAAAAGCTTTGCTACCATGTAAATGTTTTATTTCTTAATTAGATTGTTCTGAGTTTTACACGAAGTTAGCTTTATCTATTTTAAGATTTCAAAATCGCAATCAGTTAAGGAGCCAATCCTCATCGAATATCCAGGTGAAATAACTTGTTTACCTTTAATAATTCACACCTTATTTACTCCGCTGTTTCTTTCCACGCCTCATTAATTTTGGGGGTGTGGTAAATGAGCATACCCGTAATAATTTACAGTCTATGGTTAGTTGATTTTATTAGTACAATTCTCATCATTCCCGGAACAACAATTTTATACTGAATTTGAATGAATGAGCTCAACCGTTTTGAGTCAATGAACTTTGAGTCAGTCCAAACAAATCAAATTATAATTCATTCTGGGGAGACGGTGTTTTCGATCACGGCTTGTAAAGGTTGGTCAACAGCAATCACAGTTATAGGAGACAGCCCTGATTAAATGGACAAAAAGCAGTAGAGCATTAAAAAAAGGAGTGAACAATTTTTTGTTTGGTTCATAATAGAAAATTCAAAATATCCAAAAACCAAAAACAATGAAAAATGATAAAATCAACCAAAATAAGAGTCAAAACTTATTTGCATTGTCTTCTTTCTTCTACTTTTTGTGGCAAAGTTTAGATTCTCCTCTCTGATTTCTCTTTTGAATAAAACTGATTGTCTCCGCAACTGAAAAAAAAACATAGCCGGAAGAATTCCGGAAGCGACTCGAAGCGTCAGAACTTCACAAACAAAACCGTAAATGCAGCGGAAGCCATTACCATTTGTATTCAACTATTAACTCATTACCTCCCCAGGTCTGATCTAAATTTTGGTGACCTAAACCACTGTCACCAAGAGAAACAAAACGCAGCAAATTTTTATATTATTGAAAACGTATGGTAACGTTAAAAAAGTCCAAAATAATTAACAAGGTCAAAATACTGATAGGCAGAAAAGCTGATAGGGCTATCAATTGCGCTCAAATAATGAATTCATGATTCTAATCTCAAAGATTGCGAAAGCAAACGGTAGATAATAATCTTAGAAACTAAGTTAAATCTGTTAAAAAAAAGAATGCTCAAAATTAAGGATCAGAAAACCACGACAATTACACTTCTAATCACTGCAATTAGGAAAAAAGGCATATACTTCTTCCTTGTAAATACGCTAGACAACATGATTTCATACTAATTCAAAAATTAAATTGATCATAGAAAAGACATAACCAGCACAGGAATATTCAAAGGCAAATAATCGTTTAAACTAAAACCAAGGCGGGAACAACGTTAATAAGTGGATGTTTTGGAAAAGTCTTGCTAGCAGACTCTCACTACTGTCTTATGTTGAATGAAATCAATTGCAAACCAGAGAAATGACGAAAATCTAAGAAAAAGCTGAATTCAATCAATTTTTTAACATCTGACAAAATCAATATACCGAAAATAACTGTAGGTTCCAGCCCGAAGCTAGAATGATACTAACTAGAATGTGAAGAATATTGACACAGTGTAAGGAACACCGTAACAAAATGACATTGTTGATTTTTGAAAGTTAAATATCAAATTTAAAAAAAAAAACAAAAAAAATACATTTCATTATTAAGCATTCGAGACATAGAAAAGATAACGAGCCATCCGATACGAAGATCTATCCTCTTGAAGAGAACTCAAAAAATGGAAAATGGAAAATAGAGGAAACATCGGAACATTTTGCAAAAAAAATGGTCAAAAAAACATTTAAGACTGCATTTGTGAAAAAGTTTTAACTATTTTTCAAAAACTTAACGCCAAAAAATGATTGAATTTATATTGAAACGAAATTAAAGACCATCATGTGGCACAAAAAGATTATTTCAAGTAATTAAAACCAAAATACAAATAAAAAACTGAAAAATCGGAAAAAATCTACCAAAATCGGATTCTCATATGTACAATTTTACAAAACAAAATCACATCGAGGTAGAAAGAGGCGTTGAGTATAAGAAATATCAAAAGGAAGTTGCCATATTAACGGATTTTTGACAAAAAGACGGTTGAAAGATCCAAAAATCAAGAAATTAATAGAAAGAAAAGACAATAAATAACTAAAAAAATCAAGAATTATGTGCCAATTTTGGACTTGAAAGGCATCTTTAGGCTCTGCAAAACACTGCGGTATCAATATCCGAGGTTGACATTTCAATATAGAATCGAATAAAAATTATTTCCACAAAAAACCAAATTACAAGCAAAAAACTGTGCCTATTAGACGAAAAAACGGCTAAAAACGGCTATCTATATGTGCCATTCAGTCAAAAACTACTTTTCAAAGTCAAAAAGTCATTCACTAAGCGCGGCGCATGATCAAAAAACTTCTCTCGCTCAGAAAAAATTAGTTCACATCGCAATTTTACTCACTTTCACTTTTAGGTCAAAACAGCGTCTGAACGAATAGTACTTCCGGTAAAAAAAACATAGCCGGAAGAATTCCGGAAGCGACTCGAAGCATAAGA
The DNA here is from genome assembly GCF_964194025.1 of Convolutriloba macropyga. Taxonomy (NCBI): domain Eukaryota; kingdom Metazoa; phylum Xenacoelomorpha; order Acoela; family Convolutidae; genus Convolutriloba; species Convolutriloba macropyga. Next base: position 26,138,612 of record NC_134472.1, read on the forward strand.
ACTTCACAAACAAAACCGTAAATGCAGCGGAAGCCATTACCATTTGTATTCAACTATTAACTCATTACCTCCCCAGGTCTGATCTAAATTTTGGTGACCTAAACCACTGTCACCAAGAGAAACAAAACGCAGCAAATTTTTATATTATTGAAAACGTATGGTAACGTTAAAAAAGTCCGAAATAATTAACAAGGTCAAAATACTGATAGGCTGAAAAAGCCGACAGGGCTATAAATTGCCCTCAAACAATTAATTCATGATTCAAGATCGCGAAAGCAAACGGCAGATAATAATATTAGAAACTAAGTTAAATCCTTTCAAAAGAAGAATGCTCAAAGTTAAGAATCAGAAAACCACTACGATTACACTTGTAATCACTGCAATTAAAAAAAAGGCATATACTTCTGCCTTGTACATACGCTAGACAACATGATTTCATACTAATTCAAAAATTAAATTGAAAATAGAAAAGACATAAGCAGCAGAGGAATACTCAAAGGCAAATAATCGTTTAAATTAAAACCAAGGCCACAAAAAAGTTGCAGTAACCATTAATAGGTGGATGTTTTGGACAAGTCTTGCTAGCAGACTCTCAGTACTGCCTTACGTTGATTGAAATCAATTGCAAATTAGAGAAATGACGAAAATCTAAGAAAAAGCTGAATTCAATCAATTTTTTAACATCTGACAAAATCAATATACCGAAAATAACTGTAGTTGCCAGCCCGAAGCTAGAATGATACTAACTAGAATGTGGAGAATACTGACACAGTGTAAGGAACACCGTAACAAAATGACATTGTTGATTTTTGAAAGTTAAAAATCAATTTTAAAAAAATCAAGAAAAACGAATACATTTCATTATTAAGAAATCGAGACATAGAAAAGATAACGAGCCATCCGATACAAAGTTCTATCCTCTTGAAGATAACTCAAAAAATGGAACATAGAGAAAATACAAAACATCGGAACATTTTGCAAAAAAAATGGTCAGTAAAACTTTCAAGACTGCATTTGTGAAAAAGTTTTAACTATTTTTCAAAAACTTAGCGCGAAAAAATGATTGAATTTTTATTGAAATGAAATTAAAGTCCATCATGTTGCACAAAAAGACTGTTTCTAGTAATTAAAACCAAAATACAAACAAAAAACTGAAAAATCGGAAAAAATCTACCAAAATCGGATTCTCAAATGTACAATTTCATAAAACAAAATTACATCGAGGTAGAAAGAGGCGTTGACTATATAAATTATCAAAAGGAAGTTGCCATATTAACGGATTTTTGCCAGAAAGACTGTTAAAAATCCAAAAATGAAGAAATTAATAGAAAAAAGCCAAAAAATAACTAAAAAATCAAGAATTATGTGCCAATTTTGAACTTGAAACGCGTCTTCAGGCTCTGCAAAACACTATGGTATCAATTTCCGAGGTTGACATTTCAATATGGCATCGAATAATAATTGTTTCCGCAAAAAATCAAATTACAAGCAAAAAAACTGGGCCACTTAGACGAAAAAACGGTTATCTATATGTGCCATTCAGTCAAAAACTACTTTTCAAAGTCAAAAAGTCTTTCACTAAACGCAGCGCATGATAAAAAAACTTGTCTCGCTCAGAAAAAATTAGTTCATATGGCAATTTTACTCACTTTAACTTTTAGGTCAAAACAGCGTCTGAACGAATAGTACTTCCGGTAAAAAAAACCTTAAGAAAACCAATACTCCTCTTCGAGTCGTAAAAACCTTAAGAAAACCAATACTCCTCTTCGAGTCGTAAAAACGAAAGTCAAATCATATTTAGTTTGCAAAAAAGCTCAAAAATACATACTGAAATAATTAGGAAAGAGGATTTTGGATCATGATTAGATTTATTTGAGCAATTGATGCTGCTTTGCGGTCCTAGTTCAATTCTACAAGTCTTTTTGGCAAAAAAATTACTTTTTTCCAATTGTTAGAAACCGTTAGGTGTTCATATTGTTCAGCACCTATAATTTTTCCAAAAAAATAAATAATTTCAAAATAAAAATTACAAATCTTATCTCCTTTTTAATTCAGTTCGTTTGAATTCTGTACTTACTACTGAAATACTCAAACAACGCTTTTGGCCTATTATGGAAGAGTAATTGGAAAATTATTAATAAGAAAAAATCTGAAGATAATTCCTGCTTGAATACGTTACTTTTCAGAATTTTCATGTGACCACATTGTTTTAAAGATGATTATAGAAATCTTTGATTCAGACTGGAAAAAACTAGCCTCACATAAATTTTGCTTTAATTTTAGAAAAAGGTTAAAGCTAAATTTTGGAAGCACAGAGATTGTGTGTCATTTGCAATGGTTGCCATCGTTTAGCCTAGTTTTGCTGCAAAAAAAATTATTTTTTCAATAATCAATTCTTGTACATGCTCAAAGAAGTTGACTTTTCTCCTTCTTTTTATTGATTTCACATGATGTAACTAGAACGGAATTTAATTACTTGATTTCCAGTGGTAAATGAAAATTACATAACAGTATTCACATGGATAATCGATATTTTAGCACTGTCGGAGCTCTAGTTCAATTATCCGAATATCTAGTTATAATAGAATAACTTTAAAAATTAGTTTTCTTAGACAAATTTTCAATCTGCAATTTGAAATGAAAAACAGAGTCGACCCAAATTTTAGTTAAAAGTTCCTTTTAACAATATTAGCGAGGCGGAGTAAAGGTAAAACCAAAAATCGCTAGAATTTTTGTGATCTAACAACTTTTGCCTGTTTTGTACATGGAGCAACATTTGAAATCAATTTCATACTTATTCTATCAATTAGTTTCTGAAGTGATTTTCAAAGCACGGCTCATTTAGTGGTTTTTGTGTGAAGTATAATTTTTAAACTTTTCGGAAATTGTGTGTTTTGTTTGATGCTTTCTTTAGACTTACTAAAAGCACTAAGGATTAGCTCTTAATGTACAATTTCTTGGAAATATTGATTCTTGGAGGAATTTTTTAATTCTCAACATTTCTTAGAATAAGAGTTTTTGCGATCAAACAACTTTTTACCTGTTTTACATAGAGCAACAAATTTGAAATCAATTTCTTACTTTTTATGATTTTCTTTTTTGTTTTCGTAGTAATTTCTGAAGTGATTTTCAAAATACTGTTCATTTAGTGGTTTTTGGGAAGCTTTCTGAAATTGTAATTTTTTTCTTTTTCGTTTTTCACACACTCTCATGAATTGCCAGCTTCAAATTTTTGGTTCCATTCCTTAACACTTACAAAAAGCACTAAGGATTAGCTCATAATAAAAAAGTTCTTGGAAATGTTGGTTTTTTAATTCTCAACATTTCTGGCTGTTTTTGTTTACTGCTTTTTGAGTTTTGATAAATTTGATTTTGATTAACTTAAAAAGTGCATCGTGATCATTTAGACTCTTGGTCGTGTTAAATGATATCAATTACGTCAAAATAAATCTTTTTGTTCACACATGAAATAGGGTGGAAGCCATAAAACCGGATGCCAATTGATATATGGTAAACATCTGCCTAATGTGTTGTCTCGTTAAAGCTACATCCCTGAGGCAGTTACAGTTGTCATCAATTGAAATTATTTGTTTCCGGGGTGCGGCACACGTGAACAAAAACTTTATATACACGCTTGCGTAATATATAAAGATAAATTCGTACAACCTACATTCTGCATGAAAACATACTCTCAGATTTCGTGTGAAATAGCGCAATAATGAAGAATTTTTTTTTAATTTGGAAAAAATTGTTACTATAATTTAGGCTTAATATGGAGCTAAAATTTTGACTGATTTGGATTTATTTATCGACTTGATAATGTTTTCGCGAAGCTCGAAATTAGATAGATTCTCATACATTTCTGAACTGTAGCAGTAAAAGTTTGCAGCAATTTGAAGAACTTTGACATAGAGACATAAAAAATTGACAAGATCGTAAAAACATGATCAGTCAAAATCTGAGACTTGTTTTTGTCTTTCTTTTCAAATGAACAGCAAAAAGAAGGCTTTAATTCAATTAAAAGACCACAGTCCGAACAGCAAATACCCTAACGCACTAATGCAAAACTCTGTTGGATATCTACGGCTTGTTTGTAACACAATCATGGCTTGAAATGGTCAACAAAGACAATACTGACTGACGTTTTATTTAACCCTGAAAATAAAAATTTTCCCGTGACAATTTTGTGTTTTAATTTACCATATCTCGTATTTTATTAAGACTAAATAATGTCACTTTTTAACTTGTTTTCACGTCAGTTAAATTATGTTTATGTTTCAGATTTTATCAAAACAAACACAACAAATTTTTGGTTAGTTGGGCAAAAGGGGGTATTTCGGTAGGGCAGTAAAGCAATTCATGCATTTTAATAACCTCAGTTATCCCCTGATTATATAACTCAAATATCCTGATTGCCGGCCCCAAATTCCGCTTTAGATTCCCCACTTTCGTCCGCTCAGATTACAAAATTCTTTGTCCTTGTCTCCTCTCTCGTTTCCCTTTCCCTTTCTAGCCTTGCCTTGTAACACTTTTCTATTCAGCCTCGTTCTGATCGGTCAACTGTTTTGTTGTTTGCTCTTCACTTGCTCTAAGGCTGATTGCACCTCAAAAATCACCTGGCACCCCAATTGGCAGAAAGACTCTCCAGCGCAACCCAGACCAATACCATTTTATGAAGCCACCCGGGTTGGAGTCCCAATACCACCCATTGATGGATCTCTGTAAATTCAAAGAAGCCCGACGATGGATCATACTATGCGCCATTAGCATTGTGTCATGGTCATAGAAAAGTCATAGAAACTATTATAGTTTTATTATCAACTTCTTTGGATCATACCATGATTTTTATGATTGTTCTGAATTGCCCTACCATTACTATGCCAGTAATCCTCATAAATGCGAAGTTTATATATTAGAAACTAGTTTTCGGTAGGTTAAATAATTTTCGCGAACGAGTTAATAAATAGTTACTGGGAATATATCAAGAGCATCAAATCGGGTGGTCGCTGAGGGCTAGCTGATATCAGTATTCTGTACTGCTGATCAGTACTGATACCAGATATCAGTAATAGACAAGAGTTTCAATTCTATCTGACTCAGAACTCTGATCATAGCACTCAGCAGTTTTGTGCAAGACCTGGTCAGTTCGTAAAGTTGTCATTCTGATAACAAAATCAGCTTGCAAGTGTTTTTAGAACTGCTCCGCAAATTTTATATGAAGTTTCATTTTATATTTTTGGCCTGTACTATTACAAAATTTGAGAATGGTTTGTGTAAACCACCAAATTTGCAAATTATTCGCGATTTTTTTAAACAAATTATAGTACATTTTTGACTGAGCACAGCTGACAAAAGATTTCCGAAGTCACACCGGGGATAACTAAATCCACATATACATGTCAGAAATGCGGAATGAATGAAAAATGGTGTCCCAAATAAGTAAAGCATAGGTGAGATACCTCAAAAGTTGCGAACTTAATTTTCAAAAGAAAAATCAAAAGAATTTCAAATAATTTATGAGTTACATCACCAACTTTTATTAATATTATCCTTGCAACATGCTGAAGCTAGCGGACCATCGGCTAAGAATACTTGTGAAAAGAATCATAGTCGTCCATTGTATCTTTTGTGCCTCAATACATATCACTAGATCTATATACACATACACAATTTTATATACAACAGCACGGTCACTATTGCGCAATAAAGAGAAGAATAGAGCCCAAATCTAAGACAAATAGATGAGAAAAAGAAGCAAAGAAAGACAGAAAGACGTGATTGGTATTTTTCACACACACCTGAGCGCTATTAGCCTTGTGCACAATTAACTGATGCAATAAAAAGAAATTGAATCATATTTGACTACAATTGATGAGCTGTTTTGAGAAAAATCTTTGAACAAAGTTAATGTTTGAACAAAAACAGATCAGAGCATTCTTTTATATATAGCTAGATTGTTCATATGCTGTTGGTGAAAAGTTTTGAAGTGAAAGTGAGGTCAAATTTAAGAATATTAGATGCTGTTTTCTGAAACCAAACAAGCTGTGACAATGTTCACACGCAGTATTCCAATCCCTATCTTTAAAAAGCTTTTCTCAAATTTTTTGTCAATGCTGGTGATTATACTAAACCATTACATTGTAGTCTAAAATGATTACCTAAAAAAGGAACAGAATATTTTCTGGTTACTATCAAATTTGGCTGGGCTGCTACAGATCACACAATACGGGATCTCTTTATGTATGCCAGTCAAACTTGACAAAAGATATAACAAATCGAAGGCAAAGATATATGCCTAAGACCTGTCTGTGCTATAAGTCTCAATTTAAAATAATTGGGGGGCTGAAAGTATTTAATTTATAAAAGAGTAAATATAAAATTACAGCTTACTAATTACCAGTTGTGTAGTGGTGTAATGGA
>NC_134472.1:26145231-26377731 GCF_964194025.1 Convolutriloba macropyga
TTTAACTCTTTCCATGTCTTTGGCAATCTTAAAAAAATAAATTGGTCTCCGAAAAAAAATTCTTTCTAACAACCAAAAGGACAAACGTATCCTACTATTGTCCATGCATATTGGTCCACGCAATAGTGATCTGCTTTTTTATTTTTAGAGGACGTAAAATCATGCAGGTAAAAAAAGTGTAGAGATAGAATTTGGAGTGGTTTTTGGTCCAGCATCATTCAGAGAGAGAGAGAGAGAGAGAGAGAGAGAGAGAGAGAGAGCGAAAAAGTAGGTGTGAAAAAACATTGCGCTAAGCGAGCGAAAATTTTTGATCATTTGCGGCTTTTTCAAAGTGGTTTTTTAACTCTAACTGTTTCAAGCTAAGGCATTCGTCTCAGTTATCTATGCTGAAAATAGTAGGTTTTGGGTCATTTTTGAACCTTTGAATCTAATATATCTGTTTTAGCTACAATTTTGAGCTAATTTTGCAATTTTGCCTTGTTGGACATTTTATGGCAATTTTTGTGTATTTATTATTTGTCTTTGCATATATGAAGTTTTTCTTAATTTAACTTGGTTGTTTACGCGATCTATGTTTTCTTTCAATTCGATTGATATTTTTTGTTATCTGGTTGTTAAAGAAATTGAATAATTTTAATCAAATTTTGGCCCATTTACGTTTATTTTTTTAAAAGTTTTTTGCGTGAATTTAAGCTTTTCGTGACAGATTTTCTTGTTCACTATATAACCAACAGCTGTTTCAGAAATTTTAAGAGGTATTGTTACAAAGAGTCGACACTTCAAGGTTACACATGGCCATTTTTACTGAAATAATTTATGTAAATTGTAATTTCTATGGGGTTTTCCGTCGTTTTTATTTTTGATTGTTGATTACCTTTTTTGGACTGGCTTTGGGTTGTTCATCGATCGAGCAGCAGAATGGTTCAAAAGTTCCACTGAATAATTTTTGGGAGGTAGCCTTTTAGCTTCTTAAAGCAATTCCTTACAATTTTTTAAAGTTTTCCTTTCCTTTTGCTCGGTTATCTCTGTATGTTGGACGTGTTTGTTGTTTTTTATTAAGATGGTAGTCATTTATAGACAGTGATATTTTATGTTTTTTTCTTTTACTCAATTTTCATTTTGCTTTCTTGTGTGTGTGAGTGATTGTGTGAGTGTGTGTGAGTGGAATTGTACATCGCTGAGATATACGTCAAAATTTGTCTGTTGACTGAAACTGTCTAAGATAAATATATTAGTTTTGACTATAGTTTCTTGCTCAGTTGACAAACAGACGCGAAGAATTTTGAGTTTTTTGGGAAGTAAAATTTAGAAAACCTTTTACAGCAGTTTCTTTTGGAGTTTGACGGAAATGGCAGGCTGTCTAGAAGCTTATGATCATATCAGTCTTCCTTGTGTACATTTTCTAATTTTAAGGCATCTTTTTTGACGTAAAAATTTTTGCCAAATCATGCTAGTGGAACTGAAGGCAGTTGAGATTTTAATGGTTTCTCTTTATGCAGACGAATTTGACAGCTTTCAGTTCACATTTTTTAGTTTTTTTACTGAAATTAACTGAAAACTTAATGCACGTCTTCAAAATTGCATAATTGTAATTTTAATAACCATTTTTACAATAATTTTTTTGCTCTGCCAACTTAGACTCAAATTTTGTTTCAATAAAGGAAGAAAATAAATTTTTCTCATGTAGGCAATCATGCATTTTATAATAACTCGTGAACACGTTATATACTAGTGAACACGAATGGCTAATTACCTAAGCTCATAGTCCAATTCGTTTCGCCCTTGTACATATATGGAGAAATTCCAGTTTTCTCAGTTAATAATTAATTTTATTTATAGAAAATATAAATAGAAATAATTTTATTTGTATTTATGATTATAAAAAGGTGTTTATTAATTTCTTATATTCTGATTACATTCAGCTCGGTTAAACCGATTCGAACGAAAATTTTTACTGGTTAAACAGTTGCACTTAATATACAATTCAAAATTAGTTGTTATGGTAATTAAAATTAGCATAGCATACAAATAGCATTATGGAAAATGTAAATTTTAATATTTTTCATAAGCTTCAATTATGAAAAATACGTCATATTTGGAAGCTTTCAGTTTTATCATTTCCTATGATAAGCCTTTAAACATGTCAACTGCAATTAGAAAAGTGTGTTTTTGATCACCTCTGAACAAGAGAGGTATTGCGACTGGAAGGAGGATGTTAGTATAGAAGGGGGGGGGGGGCGATTAGGGGGGTGTTAGAGGAGAAATTGGTAGGTAGATTAAAAAAGGGGACTTAGAATTTGACTAGACTATTAATGTAATTCCCGATTCTTAGAGGTGTTTTAGTGGCCTTTGTTAACAGCTCCGGGTGAGTGCTTTCCAATGTTTTCCTTCCAAACAAAAATGGATTGAAAACTATTTTTGAAGGCGTGAAAAATGATTTAAGTAAACAAAGTAACGCTGAGGATGTTTTTGTTCAAACATTTACAATTTTTCTTCATCAGACGGCGGTACACAAATTTCTGTCACCCAACCAGAAAAATCAATAAAGTTGCGTCAATAAAAAGAACTGTTAAAGCCTTCCTGTTTATTTTTATCATTGTGAAAAATAATTTTTCCTCTCTAATTTAGAATAATCTTTTTGCCATAGAATTGCTTTAAATACACCCCCATTAAATCGGCATTATTTACTGGTTCTGGTTTATGTGCCTCCTAAAGACTGCTGATAAAATATTAAGCTGGATTAAACTCTTTCTCAATTGAAAGTAAGCGTATACAGCTATAGTAGCTCTGGCTCATAGTTTTGCAGAAAGCCTTCAGAATTATTTTGATTTACCTGTTTCCCGCAATCAAAACAGTTTGGACTAGCGGACCACCATAATTATAAATAAAACAATAAGCATTATTAATATTATTCTATGCAAATTTTCCTTCATTTGCGCGCAGCCTATAAAAAGTATGAACAGTTTTATTAAACTAAAATTACCTCGACATCTATATACAAAAATCACGTAAGTTTTCAACTGAAAATTTCGCAAATTATTCAAATATCATGCTCAAAAATTTGAGACTTTTCTAGCCGCCTACTATACTCAGTTGTCGTTCTTATAATGCAAATTACTTTTAATATAGAACAAAATGCGCATACATAGTTTTGATTGATTTAGGGATTATTTTTATAGCATTTTCAAAACATGTTGAAAGTTTCTGTTTATTGCACTCCTCAAAAATGTGCAAATTAAGAACTGCTAAGGTTTATCACAAAGTGCAAATCAGTTCCTAGAATCTAATGCTATCAATGGTTACATGACAAAATACCCAATGCCAAAATACCCAATGTGCCAAAATACCCAATGCCATTATACCCAATTTATTCCCTTTGATCTTTTCGTTCAATAATCCGATTACAAATTAGCACTCAAATTTACAAGCATGTTTTCTCGCAATTAAGTTGCTAGTTTAATCCCATGTTCGGTTGTGATAGTTTCATATCAAGTCCCACGGGCTGCTGAGGCATGGCCATGGCCCGCGAGGCATGGCCAAACGCACTAACTAAATATTATGCTAAATAATCGTTCTGATAGTTTCAACGTTAGAATAAAATATTGGGTATAATTTGGGTATTTTGTCACATTGGGTATTTTGGCATTGGGTATTTTGTCCTGACACCCTATCAATAGCTATGTCAAAACCTAATCTAGGTTTTGTTCATTTTTTTCTTATACTTAACGGTTTGGTAGTAAATCTAATTTAGACAAACTTTATGAATGCCAACTTTTGTGGCCCAAATCCGGTTTGGATCTTGGTGACCCTTTTTACCCAAAAATCTCTATATTTGTATTGGGCGCTATATAATTTGTTGGATAAATAAGCGCCAATAGAGATAGTTATTGCGATGGATATAATTTTATTGAAAATGGTCCCTGGACTTAATGCTAAGACAATATCATTAGTACTGTTAAAGCCAATATGCAAATCTAATGCCGGTTCATATTCGAAAGTCTGATGTCCCGTTATAGGTTAAACACTTTGTGCAAGACTTTGTCAGGACTTCCGTATGTAAATACAGCCATTGGCCCAGAACTGCAATCCTAAACACAAATTTCTCCTCAGACATGAAAAGAAAAAAAATCAGAGCTTTGATCAACTTTACGATTATAAATCCAATTATGCTTCAGAACAAACGACTTAAAACAGCTGGTTCAACATCTAAGAAACAAGTAAATTGCTTTGGAGAGCTAGTAATAACAAGACAAGCACCTTAGAGTTTTGTGGTGTAACTATTACCAAAACTACTTTTTGGTGGCACATTACAGAATTAACCGGAATTTAAAGTTGTCTTACGATAAATTTAGTGAAGTGTTTTATGACTTGACAACCAGCTTTTAAGTCCTGACCAAGTCTTCAATTAGGTTTACCAGACTTTCTGACTTCGATTTAAGCTTGCTAGCTGGACCTTCCAGCAAGCATGCCCAGCAGCTTTTTAGAATCCTGTCACGGAGCATGTTAATTTTGATTAGGTAACGTTTTTATAGATGATCAGAAATTCTTATTGTGACTGGATCGATAATGTCCGGCGCACATAATGTTCCGAAGCCTCTCGTTCCCAATAATATTGCGACTTCTTGTGAATTTGGAGCCTGAAATTTCAAAAAAAACGAAGCCAAAATCTTTATGCAAAATAGACCCATGGACCTGCAAAAATCAAAAATCGAAAAATATTTTATGAAATAAAAGCTCATTCGTTTTATGCGTATGTGAGTATTAAAGGCACACGACAACCAAACTTTTCTCTTATTGTCATCCTGAGCTTACGTTGCGTAAGGACATAAATCAAATTATAAAAATTTGCATAAAAAGGACGGACACGCCTGGACTTTTATTAGTTGAAATCAATCAACGCAAAAAGATAGGTTCAATTACGATTGAACATATTGTAAATCAAATTAAAACTGCAAAACATTTGAAAATTTTTAACAGGAGTTTTGGATCAGAGTTCTGCAAAACAGCCAAAAAAACAGAAAAAAAACAATTGAAACAAATAAACTTTGAAGATGTGAGTTCTTCGTTTAGTATAAAAAATGTAGTTTTGGAGAAATTGGTGCAAAAACACTGGCCAAAACTTCTCGAAAAACAGTTAGTAGTTACTCAAAAGGGCCTCAGATACTTGCAAAGTATCCAATCACACAACATCCACAAAACTTTTACAAAAATGTAGAAATTTAGGAAGCCTCCGCCCATTCACATAATTTGGTTGCCTATGCTCTTAATACAGCCAAATTGTGAAAAAATTAGAATCACTCCTGAAAATGTAAACTCCTAGAAACGAAAGCCAAAATATTTTGTAGTCATTCTCGACAAATTTGACAAAAAGAGGCTAAAATGGGGCCAGTTTTTCATTCAAAGGTAAATTATCTGTAGACAACAGACCAATTCAAATTGCTTTATGTTTAATCTATTTTACAAATCAAAATAACTAAATTGAAGAGAAAAGTACTAAAAATATGAACAAATAGAGAAAATTAGCCGACTGTTTGCTATACGTTTAACTCAAGAATGAACAAATTCAAAAAATGCCCATATCAAAGTTCTGCAGGCTTCACTGGACAGACAAGGGGAAACCACTTAAGCATAAATTTTAGCACTATGATTTTAACAATAAAATTTATTTTTGCACAGAAAAGATTTTATCATAAAGCAAGCACCAGGTTAGAAAATTAAAATTATATCTGTTGCGAATGATCTCTGCGATAGTTATTCTTTTTATTTTTGTATTTAATTTTAAAAGGAAGCGTTTTTGTATCAAAAAACTTAAATCCTCTCACAAAAACGAAACTCAAAAAACTCGTATGACCAAAAATTCTACTGTAGGGGTTTTTGAATGCCACTACTAATGTCTTACTCCCATCGATATTTGGGGGAGGGTAAAAAGACAAAGTTCTGATTATTGTATCTAATTATTTTCAGACTTTTGTCTAAAAACTTTCAGCCAAACAAGTCGTCTTTAAATTTCTTGAATCAATTCAGTTTTTTTATCTCTAATTTTGTCACATGCACAAATCACTTCAATCAGGACGTTATCACAAAGTAACTCAAAGCTGATAATTTTGTGCCTATTCTATTTCTACGCCTTGTGTCTTTTCTGATTGGGCATCGCTATTTATGAGGTTCTATTTGGAAACTTACTTGTCAAAAATAAATGTGCGCTACAGATTTGCCAAAATGTTCTCTTTTAATTTTGTGAACCTCATATTTTTACGACCCCCAATTTCTTGGGAGGGAAGTTGTTATATATTCATTTTGTTCGCTAGGTAAATAGCCAACGAATGTTCTTGAAGTCTTAGAAAAATTTATTTGAAGAATATGTTGAATTTTCCTTTTTTTTCGAGCAGTTATTGAGTATCAAAATGTTGTAAAAACTTGAATGATTTCCACTATTTTCTGTATTTTTTTCGTAGATATGTTTAAACTTGAGTTCTGCAAATTTATTTTAATTTTTTTCTCTTTAAAGGTATTAGATGAATCTTTTAAAAGAAAATTAGCTTGCTGAATTGATTTGCTTGGCTTTTTCTGCTAATATTTGGGCTTACTGTTTTGAAAATTCTAGTTTTGAAGAAAATGAGCAGCAAATCATACTTTTCAGCTTACTTTGTACCAATTTGTAAAAAAAAACACTGGCCTAAGAAATTTTGACACAATCTTTTAATTCTGACCTGATATTATTTTCTATCGGTCCCGAGTATCTAATGATCTAGAATTAAAGTTTGGTGTTTTCAGTTAATCTAAATTAATTGCTAGCCAATTTGCTATGATATTGGGCCATTTTCTTTGCCGTCAGATTGGAATCCGTGCCCAAACTTGTGTCAAATTTAAATTCGTTAACACAATTATAATCAATCTATCTTCTTCCAAAAGTTTAATTGTTGTTTAGGAAAGTGTTATCCTTGTCAATATTAAATGCCATTAAAAGAGGGAAAAACAGACCAGCTTGTTTTTCTTATTACGTCATCATTTTTGTGATTACTCTTTGGATAATATTGGCTCATGAGTGAGAAACACAAACAAGTGCGCAGCGTAAAAAGATGACGTTTTATGGTCACTCATTTTTCTTTTTCGATATAATTTTTTTGTTTCTAGGCCGTTTTGATACATCAACTTTCATCTTCCTGATTTTTCCGTCATATCTTGCTAACTTCACATCACAATCAATAAAACAATTCGTTTTTGTTAAGAGCACAGTAAATTTCGCACAAAAAAATCTAAAATATTATCAATTAGCTGCAAGATGTTTTTTTCTGTCTTGCGTCAGTTTTAGTGTGTCTTATGCAACTTTTTGTTTGAATTTGCAGTGTTTTTTTTATCAAAATGATTTAATCAACTTTTTATCCCTCCTGAAATTCACTAAAAATGTCTATGTGAGTTTGACGCACATTTTATCAGATAAAAAGTTTCTCATTTGTGGCATCAAAATACATCATTTAAAGGCTGCGTTTGACTCATGTTTTCTTTTGAAAAATAAAATGTATATACTGCATATTGACCAATGGCTTTCCAATGCCCTTCAAGCTACACTATTCTTTGGATTTTTATAGCTAAAAGCAGACAGACCTATTATCTATTACCTATCTTCTAAATACCAGGTTTTGTTAAAAAAAATGGCGCCACAATTCACAAGCCTGCTTTACAATCGTTGAGTAGAGTCTTAATGAGAAAAAAAAATTTGGGAACTTTCTTGTGCTTGTTTCTTAGGCTCAGTTACCGGAGGATAAATTTTAGGTAATATGTTTTGTATATTTTTTATAATATGACAAATTTTAATGGTTTTTGAAATTGTTGTTTTTACAATTGTAAAACCGGTTTTTGAAAGCCGTTTTCACAATGCTGTTTATCGAAAAATGGTCAGCATCCATTTAATGGAATAAGAAAGTTTTTCTTCAATTTCGAAGAACTTTGCTTCAGTTGGGTTGTCCTTTTCGTATCACCTCTTCCAATGGCGTCTTACCTCCACTTTTTATTTACTTTGTGTCAGAAAATGAACTGAAAAACTTTAGGTACACCCCAGACTCAGAACCCCAAAAAACAAATAAATTTTGGGCTCCGTATGGTTTGACTTCATTATTATAAATACAATTCAGTTAAGCTTTGTATATTTTTTCAATTTCCTTTTTTGATACTATTTGATAACTTTTCAATTATCTAATATCCGGCGTTTTTTAGTGATTTTATAGTTTAGAAAACAAAACAACTTAGGGTCAACAATTTATGCTCCTCTGCCATGTCATTTCAGTTTTTTTTAATATTCATTGTGCTCTTCATATTTTTCGTTTATTTGAAAAAAAAATTCAGACAAGAAACAATATCTTTTACATTTTTAGTCTACCTGCAAATGTGGTATTCAAAATATTCAGATTTGATGTTGCGATGATATTTTCCTAGTTTGTTCAATTTTGTGTTATCTTGATTTCTATCTTTACAATTCCTAATTGTAGCTTAAATAATTAAAAATTTAGCATTTCTGGAAAAATGTCATCATTTTTTGTAAAACTTAAATATTTGGTACCATTCCTTGATGCTATAAAACAAGGCAGCAAATACTTTTTTCAGCTTAATTTGTACCAAATTGTGAAAAAAAACTCTGGCCTAAAGAATTTGACTAATCTGTTATATTTGACCTGATGCTATTTTTTATCGGTCCCAAGTATTTATTTATCCATAGTCAAAATTTCGTGTTTTCAGTTAACCTAAAATTAATTGATAGCCAGTTTGCAATAATATTGGGGCTTTTTCTTTGCAGTCAGATTGGAAAACTAAACTTGTTTCAAATGTAAATCCGTTAACACAATTATATTCATTGTATTTTCTTCCAAACGTTTATTTGTTGTTTAGGAAAGTGATAATATCTTTATCAAAAATAAATGCCACTAAAAGAAAGAAAAACATTGAAGTTTGTTTTTTTAATTACATATCATCTTTATTATAATTTTATTGATAATAGTGGCACACGACTGAGAAACACAGACATGTGCGCAATGTAAAAAGATGACGTTTTATGGTCACTGATGCCTCTAGTGTAAGATATTTTTTCGTATTTTTCTCTTTTTCGATATAATTTTTTGTTTTTAGGGCGTTCTGATACGTCAACTTTTATCTTCCTGATTTTTTAATCACACTTGCTAACCTCACATCACAATCAACAAAACAATTCGTTTTTATTAAGAGCACAGTAAATATTGCACAATAAATCTAAAATATCATCAGTTAGCTGCAAGATGTTTATTTTTGTCTTGCGTTAGTTTTTAGTGCGTCTTATGCAATTTTTTGTTTGAGTTTGCATTGTTTTTTTATCAACAATGATTTAAGCAAATTTTTATCCCTCCTGAAATTCACTAAAAATGTCTATGTGAGTTTGATACAAATTTTATCAGATGAAAAGTTTAGTATTTGTGCCATCAAAAAGGATCATTTAAAAGCTGCGTTTGACTCATGTTTGCTTTAGAAAATGAAAATGAATGTACTGCTTATTGACCATTGAATTTCCACTGCCCTTCAAGCTACACTATTTTTTGGATTTTTATAGCTAAAACAGACAGACCTATTATCTATTACCTATCTTCGAAATACCAGGTTTTGTAAAAAAAAAAATGGCGCCACAATTCACAAGCCTGCTTTACAATCGTTGAGTAGAGTCTTATTGAGAAAAATGAGAAAAAAATATATTGCGAATTTTGCTGTGCTTGTTCCCTAGGCTGAGGTACCGAAGGATAAATTTTGGGTAGTTTCTTTTGCGTATTTATTATAATATGACAGTTTTTACTGGTTTTTGAATTTGTTGTTTTTACAATGGTAAAACCGGTTTTTGAAATCCGTTTTTATATTTCTCTATATAGAAAAATGATCCATATCCGTTTAATAGAATAAGAAAGTTTTTCTTCAATTTCGAAGAACTTTGCTTCCGTTGGGTTTTCCTTTTCATATTACCTCTTCCAATGGCATCTTACCTCCACTTTTTTTTTACTTTGTGTCAGAAAATGGACGGAAAAACTTTAAGTACACCCCACTTCCAAAAAAATACAAATTACTTTTTGGCTTCGTATTATTAGACTTCATTATTATATTTACAATTCAATTGAATGTTACGTATTTTTTCTTATTTCGTTTTTTGTGATTATTTGTTAACTTTTCATATATCCAATATCCGGCGTTTTTAGCGAGTCTATAGCTTGGAAGACATAACAGATTGGGGTCAAAAATTGATGTTCCTCTGCCATGTCATTTCGGTTATTTATTATTTTCCTTGTGATCTTCAAATTTTTTGTTAATTTGAAAACAAAATACAGACAAGAAAAAATAGTTTTTACCTTTTTTCGTCTATTTGCAAATGTGGTATTCAAATTATTCAGATTTGATGTTTCGCTGATATTTCCTTAATTTCCTCATTTTTGTATAATCTGGATTTCTATTTATTGCAATTTCTAATTCTTGTTTAAGTAATTAATAATTACATATTTCTGGAAGAAATCATCTCTTTACTCTTTATTTAATTTTTTTTGTACAATTCTTTGATGCTATACAAATTTGAGGAAAATACATCTTGAAAAACTTCTCATTTTGTAACTCTTGAGCGCTTTTTGTTTATACTTCACTATGTCGTCGCCTTGTAAAGGCTAAGGTCTTAAAGAATGACGAGACCCGACGAAAATGACGACGAGAATGATGAAAACGATTTTCTTTTTAGCGCACATGAGATTGATTCCCTATGTGCACACATTCCCATAGTTATAATTAGTTATAATAAATTACTGTTAAAATATATCTTTTTTAAATGTATGTTCTTCTCAATTTATAGAGTGCTAAGAACGGTGGCTGTTCAGTCCGCAATTTAGATAACAGTTATTCAAAATCGTACGTGTTAGAGTTCGAAACTGACTGCTATCCAGATAACAAACAATCAATTTCATGAGTTCTGTCGATGTTCAAATAGAAAGCACTTGACAGTGTCAAGTTACCGACCTCTGGCTATTACTGTTAATAATATTAAATATAACTGGCTGCTCGACTGCTACAATAAATCCATTGTTAGTTGTCCAAGTGGCCAATTCTTGGTACAAAATACCTGCCAAATTGATTTTAAAGTGCTTCGTCTACCGACAAATGGTTTGTCAACAACAGTTTAATATTCTAGTTGCGCAAATGTTTGCTTCTACGGAAATCCAAACCTATTTTTCCTTCCGCTATCTAGGCACAGTTTTATTTTTTAGAACATGAAAAAAATTAAACGACAAGGAAGAAGGCAACAGCCTTTTCACATTCAATTGAAATTGGCGCACAGAGACACTAACCGTAATTTTTTGGAAATCAAAAAATAAAGTTATAATAATATGGAATTCCGTTCATCCATTTTTTAAATAAAAATTTGAACTACAATTTAGTCGACACTATCTAGTAAAATGTATACAGTAAATGTCAAGTTTTCGATATATATATATATATATATATATATATATATATATATATATAAAATTTCAATGCGTATTTGATTTTCTGTTATGTCATCATAAAAGATCCAGTGATGGAACATGAACAATTCCTAATATTTTATAAAGGAGAGGAGTAGTGTGCATGCAAGCCAGCATTATTTTACAATTATCAATATGTTTCGAAATACTGAGAGAATTGCAAAACTGTGTTTACAGGAACACGTTTTAAAATTTTTATTCTAAATATTCTACAAAAATTTGTTTAAATATATATTGGTGATAAAAACAGCTTTCTCAATATATATTTTGTGCCATCATAAAAGCTCCAATATAAATGATATATATGCTTAATACTTTTCTGTAACAGTAGAAATCTTTCATTTTTCTTCTCAAGTCAAGTTGAGGCCCATTTAATGCAGTCTTGGAAATTTTGTTGCCTTGTTAATTTCAAGCTATGCAGTTGTCTCGTTTTAAACGCAAAGTCAAAAACTAAATATTTTCAACCTCGTTTGTCGTCAACTGCTAAGAGAAACTCCACAATTATTCATCACTCAAACTGATTCTGATTTTTAAAAGTTTTTCCGTACTATCATTTTTGTTACTAAGAGCTGACAAAAAATCGACTGAAGGAAAATAAAACTCTTTTCGGGACAACTACGAATGATTATTTTGTAACATTTTACAAGATTCTGATAAAATCTTACTAAATGATCCATCTTTTTGCAAGATTTTCTGACAGAATCTTAAAAGATAAACATTGGCCTTGCAAACTTTTATAAGACAACCATTCGACTTAAAAGGATTTTACAAAATAAACATTTGTCTTAATTTCTAGAAAAACACTCTCCGTCAAAAATGGGCGCAATATTTATACTTAATACCTAGACATGACAAAAAAATGTCGCAGCGTTTGAATGTAAAATATTTCGTAAACGAAGAAGCAAAAAGCGTCAAAAATTAATTATTCTATGACATAAGAAAAGAAGTCCGTAGATGTTATTTTTTCATTTCTTGATTTTCTCAGGTTTTTGATTGACATAGAGTCCATCAGAAAGTGGGTTTCTGGTAATTACACAAAGAAAAATAAAGTAAAGAAATATAAGAAAAACGCAGGGCACGACGTGCCAAAAAACACAAAAACCGCTCAAAAAGAGCTTCAAGAAAAAGACAAGCCTAGCTACTATAGGGTTTTTACGCCAGTTGGGGCAACATTTTTTTAAATCCCTAACTGCTAAATTTTATTTTTAGGACATTGGAGCGCAAATTGTTACCGATTGGGTAGCACTCATACAGAGTTATATTGAAGATACTCTAATATATATATGACCCCAATTTTTTTAAATGTTGGCACAGATCACTGAAAATTTCACTCTTTTTAGACCGATAAGGTTATTCAGATAAAGCTTAAAAATGCTACCCCTACAACAGACGCTATTGATCATAACCAAACCCCTTGTCCTACAATTATTGCAGAACACATCCAGAAGAAGCATTTTCAACATTTTCGAGCAATTCTCGCTTAGAATATTTACAATTTTAACCCAGCAAAACAGGTGTTTATCTGTCATTTAAAAACTTTTTGTTTCCCGACAGGTTGGGTTTGATGCGGCAAGAGTTCAGGGAGAATTTTTGCTCAATTTTTTTTGTATTTTTTCTAAACCTCACTGCTTTACATTTTTTAAAAAAAAGATTTTGATACAAAAATTGATTCGAATTTTTTTTAAATATAATTTTTGGGACAACCACTATGGTAAAAACATCTTTTTTGAAGTAATTTTTAAAATCATGCTTCATTGGTACAGTCCAGCTACGATTAATTATCAAGCTCCGTTAACAGTAAGTATTAATAAATGACTAAGTTGCTAGCGTATTTCTAAAACTACAATGTTAGCTTAAATTCTGCTTTTTCACGGAAAAAGTCATTAATAATTTTAAAATTTGTATAGTTATCAGCTCAGTCAGAAGAACTAAGAAAGCTAATATATTTTTACGATGCTGTAAAGTCAGTTGCTGTAAATCTTACTCACGTCTCAGTTGTCTGCCGTCAGCATTGATATTTTTAGAACTGATTTTCGCAAGTTTTGTTCATTTTGGTATAAATTTTAATTTGTTCCGCCAGTTCAGAGAAACAGCAGAAAATTAATATTCATGCCCAATAAAATTGCGCACATAGTCGACTGGATGGCAATTGAAATTCAAAAAATAATTTTTTTTTCGTTGTATACAAGTGCAAAACTTCAAAAGTATATCAAGCGAAAAAATCTACGTTAAATTTGTCAACAATGAATCATTTTTATCGATTCTTATATCTATTGGAGCGTTCAAAAATAGACAATATCTGTTTGATTTTATATGCAACTTGATATATTATCGTTTGTCTGACTTAAAATTTGGTCAATGAAACAAAAGATAAGTATTTTCATATCAACAACGACTGTGGCTATATTCACCTCCAAAATCTTCTGTCACAGACAAAACCCACAATTCGCAACCCATTTGGTTAATCCCGGGGCTTTCTATCGATTATTTCACGCCGGCAAATCTGATTGACAAATCTTATTTCAATTTAAACATGGCTGCGTTCATTATGGCCCCGCTATGTACAAGGTGACCTGCGAGCAACTTTGATTGCCTAAATTCTCCAATGTCAAAAACATGCTATCAAGCTTAGAAAAATGGCGCAATTTGATTGGCTGAAAATCAAATTTGCACACTTTTTTCGTCAAAAAATCAAAACAATGTGAAAGAATGGTGAAATAATCTGGAATTTTAAATCTGTAAAAGCAACTTGAGCTAAGATTTTAGAAAATTGGCATTCTAACCATAAGAACTAATTTTAGATAGAATACTTATAACCCCGTCGTTTTTATCTCTCCCTGAAATAATATATCTGCCCCCTATATATTTCATTGCTGATTTTCTTTCAGTGAGTTGGTCAAGCACAAAATTAGTTCATAAAATGGGTCGCAAATATCGGAAGGATTTAAATTTTTATACTTATTAAATTCCATTCAAGCTAAAAGGCATCGTTTCTGGTTATTGTATTCCAATCTGGAGTGACCTTTAAACTTTTTGCTGTCGTCAGTTACCGATTAATAACTAATTTTAGCCCCAAGTCTATCTCAATAAAAATTTGGAACATTAAAAGGTTATTTGCTTTGTGTTTCAGGATTCGATTATACTCACATCTGTAATATAATTTGACACTTTCCTGGCAATATTGTTGCAAATTGAACTTGGATTATTCTCAACATATCAAATGCAAATACTTACGGTCAGAATTTGATCTTATTTAACTGAAAAATTCGATCAATTATCTTCAATCGTTTTATATCGCAACAATGAATGAATCTCAATTTTCGCAAGAACAGGTCGCCGACAAGTTGTTCACGAGCTATTACGTAACCATGTACTCGGCGGCAGTGGCGTGTGTTATCGTGACAATTGGTGGAAATTTCCTCGTGCTCATTTCCTTCAAGTTCGAGAAGAAGATCAGAACCGTCAGCAATTATTACATATTCTCGTTGGCATTGGCCGACATGGGTGTCGGTAAGTCACAAAGTTTCTCCCTATAATTTAGGGTTGGAGGAATTCTTCAGCAACAATTAAAATACCTTTTTAAAAACTGGACGATTATCTCCCAAAAATTGAAATTATTGTTCGAACAAAAATTAGTGAATTCTTTTTTTTAAGAAAATTTAGAAACCAAAGCCTTCAGATGGATCTATGCTAGTTGTTGCTGAAGTCGCAAAAGCTACCCAGTGAGCCGGAACTTGATACATCTTGATAGGAAACGTACTAAAACGTGGCAAACCTTGCCAAGATTTTGAAATGGCACTGTGAAAACATCACGATATATACAAACTTACACTATGGCTCATGACTTATAAAGGTGTATCAAGTGTCGACCCACCTTTTTAGAGTCAATTCTACATAACCATGTGGTTACATGAAAGCGCAGCCTATTTTAAAACAAAATGCAAGTTCTTCGGATATTCCCGGGTTGAAACTTCTTTGGAACTATTAAAAAGAGCATAAATTGTTCTTGGGAACCCTACGTGGATCATAAAAGGCGCCCTCCAAGAAGGGCCCAAATTTTTTGTATGTTTTTGCTATGGTTTCTAAGAACGATAAATTGTTTAATTTATGGTTTCAAAGATTCCATACAAGATTGATATAAAATGAATGGCAAAGGAATGAATGGCAGATGGAATCATTAATTTCATTTATGGTCTTACTTATGATTTCCAAGAACCACTTATGGTCTTATATATGGTTTTCAAGAACTATTTTTGGTCGCGTTTATGGTTTCCACGAACCATTTTTGATCAGAAATATGATATCCAAGAACAATTTTTTTTGTCTTAAATCAGGTTTCCCAGAACCATTTATGGTAGCGTTTTTGATTTGTTTTAGCAAAAACTAAAAGTGCCTGATTTCTTTCTTCTGCATAAGAAATACTAGAAGACTTTCTAGCAGAAATCATAGGATAAATCGTGCATAAATCACTGTTTTTCGCCTATCAAAATGTTAAAGAATCCACATTTGACTTTAGTTTTTGCAGATTTGAAAAATTTAGAGAGTAGGTTAAGTCGGGTTAGAGTATCCACAATAACAGCTTCTTTATGCAAAGTTTTTAGATCTGCATATTTTTCTACTCCTAGGATGTTGTGAAAAGCCTTTTGAGGTCAAAAATGAGGCTGCAGAAAAAATTTTTTGATCTTGTACGATTTTGTGATCCCATAAATGTCTATGATCTTGGATATTGTTTGCAAGCCACCATAGAATTGTCTTTTGTTGAAGGCCAATGCCAACTACGATACATTCGTTGTACTCTGTAACTAAATAGACGTCAGTTGAGATAACCTCTAAACTTTTGTATTGCTTTAAGTTTAGTATCAAGGAAGCCAAACAGCCATACAAGTTTTACGTATGGTTTCCAAGAAACAGTTATGGTGGTCAACACGGGTTTTTGACTGAGTAACACAAACCCGAACTTCGCGTACGCCCTTGTGAAGTTTTACTCAAACTGTACAAAATAAATAGAGCAGCCCGATTGTTTGTTATTTCACAATTTGATCCATTTTTTAATATTGTTGTCTAATGTGTTTCCTTGCAAAATATGACCACTTTGATTTTTCGAGTCTCTTTTAGAAAGCTCAAGTGAAAACACGCCTACAACTAAATCTTCAAAGTCTCCTTGTAAATTTTTTTGCCATTTTGTGAGACTAAATATCGTTCCAGTTGAAACTGGCTGCAAAAATCAAGCCAGGCCCCTTTCAGTGATACGTTCAAGAGCAATTGGTTCGAAATTAATCAATTATGTCTGGTAATTTTTTTTACAAATTTATAAAGAAACTTATTAGTAGCCTCAATATCCAAAATTCGATATCACTTTAACAAAAAAAAACGAAAATCCAATTTTTCCAAAATAGCGTTAAAAGCATAAACTAAATTACACTTGTGTATAGTTGTCACTGAGTCTTTTTTTAATCATGATGTTTTTTACCTGTAGCGCAAACTAAAGACCAATGTGGTTTTTATAGGTTGATAAGAACTGGGTCAAGCCACGACTAGATATTATTCAATCTGGAAAAAAATTTAAATGACTGCCGTTAAATTTTTGTTGTTTTCACTTCTCTTTGAACAATCAGTGTCAAAATATTTTTTGTGTTGTTTCGGATGTTGATGAAAAATAATTGAGGCTTGAAACTTTTGCTAGTTTTCTTGTGTCCAATTGGTTCTCATTAGATTTGAATGAGATTTGAGATTTTATTAATAGAACATCAAATAGAATATCATAAAACATCATAGATCATAAATCTCAATAGAAAATTCATGCAACTTATACTTTCCAAAAGAAGATTTTTAGATAATATGTTTGTAAGTTTTCTTCACTAAAAATCAAGAAAAGAGTTTTTGTGTGGTAACGCAACTTAAGTGTTTTGTTTTGTCCGGGCCCAAAAATTTTTGTTTTAGGATCAATTTTGTTTCATCATTGATTCTCAAAATGTAAGATTACACGCTTGTTTTCAATATTTGCTTGAAGAATATCAGTTTAGAATCAAACTTTGTACTGCAATTGCATTTTTCATGTTTCTTCATTGGAGATATTTACAAATTTTCATTTGTTTTTCGACACACTTTTACTTCTACCTTAACAAGATTGGATTATGAGGTCTCAAAATCTGGCCCGGGGGTGTTTTACTTAAATACTTTAAATTTTGCAGTGCATTTTTTAATCAAAAGCAGGGGTCACCCTATTCGTACTGAGTAAAAGCCAATCTATACGTTCTTTTGCACTGCAATTTTTTCCACTTGTAAGTTATTTTTTAAAACAAAATTTCAGTAGAAATAAAGTCTGATACAATATGTGCTTGCTGTATACATATGTACTTTGGAAATAACAAGAAAAGTGTATTTTTTTAAAAAAAAATCAGAAGTATCAGCAATTTTTTTTCAAAATTCAGTTTTGTAATAATCTAAAAATGTAATCAATCAAAAATGTATATGAAGCTATTACGTCTACTTATTCTCTAAAAATAGGTCTCAGTTCTCAAATCGAAAACTTAAGAAATTGAAAATAGGTCTACGAAAGTACTTAATTTAATGAGCTAAACTCAACTGAATGAAAAGCTAACTTGTTGCCAAAAAAATTTTGTATTTTTGCCGTTTTCTATTGTAACGGTTGTTGAAAATCTTAAATGCACATTATGGGGTATGGTAATATGATGCGTTGTTTAACCGATTGAAGCTGATAAAATCTTGTTACATTTAGGTCTGTTCTCAATGTCAATATACGTATTCCGTTTGATAGTGTCAACTCCCCCGCTCGATTTAGCCCCGGTGAACCCGACATTATGTTACAGCTATCTAACACTGGATCACTTACTAACACATGTCTCAATATTCAACATCATTGCCATCGGAATCGACCGCTTCCTGTCGATCGAAGACCCGATGCGTTACCGTGCTAAAAGAACCAGTATCAAGGTCAAAAAGGTCATAGTTTACGTCTGGCTAGGTTGTCTGATATTCTGGTTTGCTGTAGTATTCGTCTGGCCTGGTGTGGTTAAGGGATTTACGTATGAACAGGATTACTGTACTCCATTTTACGAAACCACACCTTTTGGATCAATTTTGGCAGCTTTGGTCTACTTTTGGATTCCGACCCCGATCTTGTTTGGGCTTTATGTTAAACTGTATCAGACTTCGGCACGAATGAAGCAAAGCATGCAAGCAAATGTGGTCATAGCCCAGCCCAAAATTCAAGTTAATCACGAACGACGCCCGACTTTATCCTCGGTCAACCTAAGTTCCGAAACGAAAACAGGTCCGAATGTTGTCGCCAAAACAGCAGCCGCGGCCGCTGTAGAGTTGTCAGGAGCCACAATTTTTGTCATAGCGAACGAGAGAGCAGAAGACAATATCAAGTCAGTCTTCGGGAATGAGTTAAATTGTAGTGCAATGCAGGGTCGACTTAATCTAAGTAGCCCAGTGGCCATCAGACGGGCTCCCCTGTCTCCGCTGCAGAAGCGTGTGCATAAGAAGCTGAGTTGTAACGGGTGCTCTGGTGAACGGAAAGCGTCTAATTCGTCAAGTGCAACTTCAACGAGGAAAATTTCTTCGATGATTGACACAGTTGCGTCTATGGCCGAGGCGCAGAACAAAAAAGCGTTCAAGGCATTCACGTTCATTTTAGGTAAGTTCAACATTATTGGGCAACCTTAAATCAAATAGCCTCAAAAGCTAGGCTGCCAAAATCTACTTTATAAAACACTTCCACAGTTTAGTAAGGTAGAATTAGGTATCCTCAAAGTCAATTGCGTTTTTAATTGCTCTCAAAGAAAGTCAGGAACAATATATTAGTCCTGCTGGTCTTTCGTTATGCGATTTTTCGTACCACCGACTTTTCGTCTGATAGTTTTTTGTCTGACCATTTAAATTTTCGTCGTCAACAATGGGATAAATAGGTAAAGCCCGGAGGGCATTAAAGGGCTGAGCAGAACTCTTAGAGCCCTAAACCTTAATAGAATGTTAGAATATGATTCACGGAAATTGTTGAGGAGGCATGATTTGATGGTGTGAAGGGTTCTTAGAGTTTGACCCCCACAACCGCCTCACTACACACACTCCATCCCTTTTGGTTCGAACCCCCCACCCACTCTCCTCACCCCCCCCCCCCTCTATTCCACTCATCCCCAACCGTACCAACTTACAACTCATTTAAGTTTAAACTAGCCTCACAAGCAGCAACAGCAGCTTGATACCGATGAAGGCAACAGCTTGCATATCGTTTGAGAACAATTCACGAAACGTCAGTCGGTTGTGTTTTAATGTGACAGATATCACGTATAGTGCGAAACGTTGAAAATATGAAAGTCATTGTATGTCATATCCGTACCGTACTTCAATGTAGGCTGAACTTCCCGAGTGGAAAAGAAAAGTTAATCTTGTAAGATCTGGCAAACTTGAAAGATTCTTACAAGATGTTGTTAAATTTAACAAATTTTTTTTATAAGTTTCTTACAAGATCTAAAACGGTTAACTTTTCATACAAGACTCTCACAAAATTCTTACATGCTCAACCTGTTTTACATTATTATTACAAGATTTTTTTCTTACAAGATTCTGAGAAGATTAATTGTTTTTGACAAGATTTTACAAAACACTGTTTTGAATACAGACCCTAGGATAACCAAAATTTACCTATCCTACAGAAAAGGAACACAATTATCGTTTTTAAATGAGCAAAAACGTCTCTTATAGCGAGAAAACCTTTGTCGACAACTTTAAGAAATGAAGTCAAAGAAAAAAAGCATCTTAAGGAAACCAAAGACATCGTATTATCAATCTATAGCAACAAGAAAACCAGAGAAGGTCCTTAGCGCTTCTGCATTTTTCTTTCATTCTTGTCAACCTTTTTTGATTTTTTCATAAGTTTTTTCCTCGTACTCGAATGTTTTTTCCTTTTCATCATTGAGGTGCAAATACTTAACCGAAGAAAAAAAAATTGAGCAAAAGGGAAGAGAAAGAGACATACAATGCACAAACATGCACGGATGCCCCCTCCACAAGCAACCACGAGAAGCCAAGGAACAAAATGGTAAGAGCAAAACCTAGCAAAGCAACGCCTAAGGCCTGCGGTGAATACCTGTGGGGTGGGAGAAAGCAAAAGCAAAAAATTTAAAGCCAAGTTGGCTCAAGCAAACATGGGACATTGTCAAGCCCCTACTATGCAACTTGTTAAGCCACTGGGAGCATAACAGAAAAGAAAAGAAAATGGATTGATTCTGGGTTTTGAAGCAGATAAGAAAACAAAGTTCTAGTTAAATTAAATGAGATTCAAAAAAAATTGCCATTGTTAAATCTAGATCCTTTGTGACATATGACTTTTTTTGCAGCTCACAAAATTTTAATTGTAAACTGGATTTTAATGCCAAATTAACTGCTTCGCTTTTAGACTACGATTTTATCAAACTATTTTATCGCCGCTATTACTGCATAACCCTTGGCGATAAAAGCGTAGTAATTTGTAGTCTAATAACGACAACAATGGTTCAAGTTATGCAACTGTTGTAATCGTAACCAATGAATACGGCCGGTGCGGCGCTTTTTGGCATCCGAGTCCCCCCACACTCATCTCTTCCTGGCAATTTCCTACCTTCAATTTTTGACTTTGATTATTTTTTGTTTTGTGTCTAATTCTTTGTTCTGATACATAAATTTGTACTGACTGTCTAACTATGCACAATTCGGTTGAGCTCTCATTGATTGTTCTTTTGCTACCAAAAAAGTGTACCATTCAACTCTTACATCCTAGTCTCTTGAAACAGTTATTATAGTCGCATCTTTATAATTTCGGATATCTTTTGTACCATCTGGGCCACCTGCTCTTTGCTATAGTTTTGATTCAAGTTCCCAAATTATGCTTCAAAATAGCAATCGCCAAGCGAGAAAACGAAGTAAAATATGTTACACTCGAAAATCTAGATTTTTACATTTGGAGTTCAGTAGGGAGGCGCATTTTTCAGCAGGTTACTTCGGCATCATTAAGCAATGATGTATTTAAAAATGGTTCTGACATCTTTTCATTTCGCTATAGTGTATTATAAAACAGCTGTAGTGCATCAAACTCGATAATAGCTGAAAATTTATCAATAATTTTTTTTAGCTGATAACAAATCGGCTCTGCATTAATACGAGTTGATCGTAATTTCTTACCCTGATAAAAAGACAACTAAATGAGATTATTTTCAATGTTTAATCCTGAAAGGTTTACGTATAGTATACATGACTCTGCTTGAAGTCACTGAGAACTCCTCAAATTTATGGCCAGCGTGGTTCCAGATGTCTAGCCAGAATTTTCGAAGTGTTACTGTGTATTTCTTGTGCAGAAAAGTTTTTGAGGATATTGATATAAAAAACTGCATGGTATGCTGGAAAAAGGAGAAAAATTTGATTTACAACCACTCATGTTCTTTGAGGATGTGGAAACTGTAAATCAGTTAGTAAAACTGTAAATGACTTGTTTACTTCGCCCAAGCAAATTTATCATGTTAGTAAACATATTTTTCGGCAGAGAACGAGTTGTTTTCACCATTAGTAAGACAAATCTTTTCCGTTAGTGGTGTCTTTTTTTGATGAAGTGACATTATGGATGCGGCTAACAAAAACCAAATAATCACAATGCAAAGATAACCCATGATGAACAAATGTTTCATTTTGTCAAATGTGTTTGGTCTCTTTGGTCAAATAGTTTCCGAATATTGAATTGCGTGTTTATTCTGTGAGCTGGTTGATTATTACGGCATTGGTTTTTATTTGTAATCTTTTATAATAGAATCCTATTTCGAGATTTTATTTCATGCGTGACACACCTCAGAGAAAGTGTATGTTAAAAACTTTTATTCGATTTTTTTGTAATTTTGGTAATCTGCTTATGCTAATATTAATCACAGACTTCTAAGACGCCGCCAAAGACCAAATACGGGAAAAATAAAAACTACAAATGCTTGTCTTTAGAACGGTAATTCTGTGTTTTTTAAGAAAGCTCTGTGGCGGTTTATGTCTTTCCTTTTAACTGTTATAACTGACAGCACATGCATAAGTTGCATTAATTTGATAACAACCTGGCAATCATAGGTTTGAATTTTTTTCCCGAGCTTTAATCGCATCCATTAATATGAAATAAAACGGTAAGCAGATATGACTTATCTTCCATTCAAAAAACACTTTATATAGAATTTGAACAGTTATTTACCAAAGATGTTTTCGATAAGCACTCAGAGAAATTAAACGATGCTGAAACAGTTATTTCAGCAAGAAATAAAAAACAAGCGTGCTTTGAAGCGGGCTATTTTTGTTTATCTTAAAAATTCAAAACCATTTGGCTAATAAGTATTAAAAATTTATGCAGAATATAACCACAGTACCAAGATGTTACACGGAAAAATTGCACTGAGAAACAAAAAACAGTTGATAAATTATCATTGCAGCCATTTAGAAACATCAATTTTGATATCAACATTTAAAACATTTAGAGAAAAAAACATTTCAAACATTTTTAAGAAAATACTTTTTGAAGCATTTTTTCAAACATTTCAATGAAAAATCAGATAGTTAACTGAAATTTTTTAATTACATTCAATTGACTTAAGGATGAAGATATGAAGATGTGAGTTCGCTTGTTCAAAGACGTCAATTGAAAGAGAATATACAGTGTATGCTCAAATTTAATTGAGAAACATTTGAATGTTTAGAAAAATGATTGATCTTGTCGTATTTTACGTTATATTATTTTCAGCTTCTGATGGAGACCACAAATAACAAGTGTGCAGTTCCTATTGAAAAAGCTTCATTATAAGCTTTTATTCAGTTCTGTAACTGCGTTTATTTTGATGATGCATTTAGTTCCAGATTCAGTTTTGTTAGATTGCTTTTTCATTATGTCCCCCATTGTACTCAGGAATCCCACTTTGCAACTATTTGCAACTAAACTTAATTTTGATCAATGAGTGAGAGACATATGTCCGCATTCAACTAAATTTCATTGGCTGTCATTTTTTAGCATAAAAAGGTGAAAAGGGGTTTTCCTATGCAAATGCTGCAGCTCATTTTTGCGATTGAGGAAAATTTTAAATTGTGGCAGGACTTTGATGAGATGTTTTAAATGGCAAATTGATTCTGCAAGTGGAATTACTTTGATAGTGTCCAACCAGTTAATTTTCGGCTTCAACCAGCTTATCGTTTTGACTAACTCTACAGTGAAGCTCAACAATTTTAAGTGTGGATTTATAAACTCAAATTTGTGGGTTTGAAGTGCCAAAAGTTGCTTATGTATCCATCTTTTTTTGTTAATTTCCATCAACATGTACATTTTGGAATGAACAAACAAAATTTTATATTTTTTATATTTCGAGTCTATCTACTCTTCCTTTTACTGCTTGAGACGCTTCTTTTTGTCTGTAAAAATTATTTCGATTCGATTGTTGAAAACAGCAAGGCTTTACTTTTCGTTTTAACTGAAGATAATGATTTTCTCAAATATCATTTGTTCAACATTTTGCTTCTTCATGACTTTCAACTTTCCTAGTGTTGACTTGAAACGAATTGTTTGTCTTTTTTTAAAAAAAACTGCTTATAATTTTGTTCAAAAACAATTTTTAGTACCAAAATGATCCTTTTCAAAAAAACTATTTGAATTTTTAAAATAAAAACTACATGGAATTAATTACTAGAGGAATTATCATTTGATGTGTTTCGATAGCGTATATGAACAAATTATTATCGTTTTCTATCTTCAAATTGTTAATTCCAAACGTTAAATGTACGAAAAACGTCTGTCGAACCACTGCAGTCGACCTCACTAGCGAGCTCAGGTGTTTTTAGTATTTTGCAAAAATAGTGTGCTAAATATCTAAGGTTTCTTATTATCTGGAAGCAAACAACTACAAAGTTTTTTTTCGCGGAAGTGACTTCAAAAAACTTTATCATAAAATGTTTTGTAAACAAAACTTTTTCCTGAAAATATACCTGTTTTTTGTTTACCATAGAGGGTTCACTAGTCTAGACTTTGATCTATTGTGCTAGAACAAAAAATGGCATGAGTAGACCATGCTGGACTCAACGGAACTATGGAAAAAGGTTTGCTGAGTCTAGTAATCACATGTAGTAATGCTTGACGCAAAATGTTACGCTGGAGTTTTGCTCGACCAAAATTGGGTGCTGGACTTTTCTTCGACCAAAATTATTGGGGAGTAAATTTGAGCAAAAGTCAAATCAAAAGTTGAGCAAAAGTCAAATCAAAAGTGAAAAAATAATTTATCACGGGTCTTTTTTCCTCAATTTAATGAATTACGAAATTTAGGTCGAGCTATTGTCAAATCATGTGTAGAGGAAAAATCTTTTGATGAGTTTGTATTTTAGACTAAAAAATTTAGTCCGCCAATTTATTGTTCACTATTTCTAATAAGATAGTCAGCATGTATTTTCTGTCATCATCTCTAACTATGATGAACCATCAATCCATTAAAAATATGATTGTTTTTAAAAAGTAATATCTGCTTTATCTTAAGAAATGCAAACATTCTTGCTACTTTTGGCAGTTTCGCAACTGTATTTTAAGTCGGAATGCAGTTGTGCAATACTGTTTAGTCTTGCTTCGTTGTTGCTTCAGTAACTGCAGCAGCAAAAGAAAGTACTGCAGCAGAAAAGAAAGTACTTCAGCAGCAAAAGTCGACATACTAAAAGACAGTTCTTGATCTAAAAAGTCCTGTAAGAAAACAATTTCTCGACCCATGAAAAGACCATGCTCGATATTAAATTCTCTTTTGCTTGACCTTAACCTAGAAACTCAACTGTGCAATTTTGGTCAATATTGACCTCCCACCAGCAGACTATTTGGGTCTTTCCATAAGTTTAGGTTTGGACTAGGGTTAGTCTTATTTGTCCAAAGCTATTTTTCAGTAGCAGTTGATCATTTTTTGCTCTATATGCGCTAAAATTCAATTTATTGATGCGCAATTTTGATTTTTAACTCTTCTCCTCAACCTACTTTCTGTTTATTTGTTTGTTTATGGTTCTATTTCAAGTACAGTCAATTCACTGTAGAGGAAGTAAACTTGACTCCGCTGGTCTGAGCAATTTAAAACTGGTCGTAAATAGAGGGCGCCTTCTACTACACAATTTGTATACACCGGAACAATTCATGCCATTGGCCAAATTGATCGCCAGCGTCTGCAAGGCGGCTGTTTTTGTTCATTCATCATTGAACAGGCGTACCAAAAAGTCTACATTAATTCAAAATGTTTCAAGGGAATTTGATTTGGTAACTTTTCACGTGTAAGTGAAGTTCCATAAATTCCAGCAAAATATATTATGCAGTTTTTTTCATATTATTTTTGGGTTACTTTACTATTCGATTTCACGTCTTATAAGCAAACAAACACTGAAATAATCGATTATCTTTTTCAAACGAAGTTTTTACGATAAGTCGTATTATTTCCGAACCTAACCCTCAATTAGCACATTTTTCTTGCCAGCTTGCAATTAAAGTTTTTTTCATTGGTATTGATTTTTTGTGACTTAGCATGAACAATATTTGACCAGTTGTTTTCAAAAACAAACAACCAAGATGGCAAAAGTAGGTGGAACTTCGACTAATTTTTGGTCAAATAAGTTTACAATTGTTTCAGAATTGTTTTAACCTGACAATTGAATAGATCAAAAGTAGCAAGAGCACCGCCTTTTAATGCTTTTTGTTTTCCACTGATCCATAATTTTCTGTCAGCTAACTTTGTTCATGCCGCGATTGTTTATTTTTCATTTTGATCCAAAACATTTCAATTGATTTCTTTCAATTTTTCATATTGTCTGAATTTTGGTTCCATTTGTCTCCGGTTTTTCCTTATTTGGCCCCAAGTAGGACTATTGAAATCAATTCCATCCCAGCTCCAGGTTAAGAGGGAAGCGAATGGGGGGAGGTAGTTTGTTGTAAGCTGTGGCTTGCAAATTGGGAAATAGGGGGGGGGGGGGTAAATGGGACGGGGAGGCGCTTGAATTTGAGAAGACACATTTGCTCATACCATAAATTAATGATGGACACTACTGTGCACACTACCTGGCCAGTGATGCATACAGGAAAAGAACAAGGAATGGGAACCGACTGTACAGTGGACACGTTAATATGCAGGGTTAATAAATAAATCAACCTGAAGTAAACATCCCATTCTGTACGTTATCAGTTGCCTCATATGAAAGATTTACGACTATACGCAACCAAAACAAAAATCTGCCTCGAATTGAGGACAGAGAGAAGATATACATATTCTTACCATTTTTGGATGTTTGTGCATTTATATATCTGTAATGCAAGGTTAAATGTACATTAAAACCATACAAAAGCAAATTCTAGAATTCTGGATTAGATTTTTATGCTGTAAGTTTTACAGAGCATTGCTGAATGATGTCCTCAAAGGTAGATTGTATAAGCTAATTGGAATATAATTGTGAAAATTAATCAGTAGTCGTACAAGATTAATTAAAACCTCAAATAGTCCAGACAGATCCGCTCATTTCTTCCCACATATGAACATAATCTGTTATATAATATAGTTTTTGTAGATGAAAAATGTATTTGATGGTGTCACCCGCTTTAAAGGGCCGCGAAACGATGTTGAGCGAAGCCCTTATAGGCGACAAAGGGCATCATTTTCTTAATCGAAATTGGTTCCGATTTTTCTCGATTCCGATCTTCAGAGGATTGCAGTAAAAGCATAGAGAGTAGCGGATATGATAAGAAGCAATTGTAGTAATTTTGAAACCCCAACTTCCCTGCGTAAAAAATGTTTTCGCAGGAATGGATTTGCAAGCCATTTGTTTCAGAATATCTCAAAATACAAAAGTCGGAAATCATTTTTTTAAAAATGGACACAGACGTTTGAAAAATACATTTTTGGAGGAGAAAAACTAAAGGGGGTCACTGTATTTGTGTAGGACCAAAACCCATGTAATTGAGAAATTATTCAATTTTAACCCTCAAAGATTGATTAGATCCGCTCTTTGAAAGAGACGGCCATCTAATTGCAGAAGCAATTATTTTAAATTACTCGGTAATATGAAGATTGCAGACGATTTTTGTTAGAAAAAAAAGTTTTTTTTTCCAAAAACAACAACCAGCATTTCATCAGCCAGGATGAGAAAAATTAGTAGCCATATAGTAGTTAAATAGAATCAAAATTTTGCTCGAATTATACTACATTTTTCACCACTTACGCGTACTTGAGACCTTTTTAGACAAGGAGGCTCGCTAATGTGCGTTCGCACATGATGTTCCGACCCGAGTTCATCTAAATTTTTGACTTAATTCTCAACCAAATGAATGAGATGAGATAACAATAATAGATGTTTGAGTTTAAAACAATCGTTAGAGAACTTAACTACTAATTGGAAACATAATGCCATGCCTGATTACATCGCCACTGATATCTGTCATTAAAAAGACTACAAAACAAAAAAACAAACAAAAAAATTTAAAAAAAAACAAAAATTTTATGGCAAAACTGGAAATTTAAAGTTAAAAGCAACTAGTAACAACGTCAAAATGCAGTCAATGAATATGAAACCTGTGAGCAAATTACGGCTACCTAAAAACAAAAACAGGCCAAAACAGCAAATTCAAATAAACAATTGAGTGAGAAAAGTGTCGAAGGCATTAAAAAATAAACTTTTCAGTAAAAACTTTCCTATTTTAAATTAATTTTTAAATAGCATTGGGATTTTTCTTTTTTATCAAAATAATTTTAAAAAATCAACAAATATGAACAAATACATAACCACGAAATTTATGAGAAAACTAGTAGTATCAACGCTATTAAATTCAATAGTTTTCAACGAAAGCCGGTAAATACGCTAAATTATGCCTCAATGCGACCAAAAAATTCTTTGTCATTCATAATTCATTAATAA
Source organism: Convolutriloba macropyga (assembly GCF_964194025.1). Taxonomy (NCBI): domain Eukaryota; kingdom Metazoa; phylum Xenacoelomorpha; order Acoela; family Convolutidae; genus Convolutriloba; species Convolutriloba macropyga. The sequence goes on from NC_134472.1 coordinate 26,173,674, forward strand.
GACCTCACAACAATTTTGTGACTATGAAAAGAACAACAAAGACAGGCAAAAACCAAAAATTCAGTAGAAAAGTGCCGGAAAAAGTATCGAAGCAAATTAAATCATAAGCTCTTCTCTGAAAATTTCATCTATGATCCGTTGAACGTCTTCCCTAAACCAATGGGAATTATCAGTAAACAACTAATGTGATAAGATTTCAAAGGGATCCAAAAATAAGAAAAAGTACGCAAAAAATAAAAAAAAAATGAAAACTGGTTGCATTGAAGTTTTAAAACTTATAGCTAGAAAAAAACCGCTAAGCAGATTAGTTTTGGTTGCAATAGAAAAGAAAGGGATCCTGTAGAAACCGAGACTGACCAACAGTTCACAAAAAAATAAGACTGATTAGTTTTCAAAAAAAAATTCGAAAAATTAGGTTTTAAGTCTTAACCGCCATTAAACTCATAAGCTTTCAACGGAGGTCAATAACTACGCTATAATATAACCCAATAGGAGGCAAAGGATGTTTGTCATGCATAGATAATCAATAAGACAGCACAGTAATTCTTATCACAGTGAAAACAATAACAAAAACAGGCCGAAATCAAAAGATCAGTTGAAAAATGCAAGAAGAGAATGTCGAATCTAAATAAACCGTAAGCTTTTTCATGAAAACTTTATCTGTGATCCATTGAAAGTATTTTTTAACCCAATGGTAGCTATCAATATTTGGATAATGTAAAAAGAATCTATTTAAAAACAAGAAAAATTTAAAAACAAGTTGAAATCTTGCGTCATTGAAGTCATATAACCATTAGTTAGAAGATAAAATCGCTAACCAGATTATTTTAGCTGCTTTTGAAAAGAATTGGGTCCTCTCAATACGGAGACTGACTAACAGTTCGCGAAAAAGTTTTAAGATTGGTTAATGCTTGACAAAAAATTTTTCGCTAAATTATTGTTAAAGTCTTAACAGCTATTAATTTCAAACGCTCTTAAGGGAAGTCAATAAATACGCTATAAAATGACCCGAGGGGGAACAAGGATGTTTTTCGTGAATAGGTAATCAATAAGACATCAAAAATATGTCTTCTGACTTTTATGAAAACAACAACAAAAAGGGGCAAAAAATTATTTTTAAAGTTTTAACAGCCATTAGCTGTCTAATCAAAGCACTAGATATGTTCACTTAAGTCTCGTTCATTACGGAATATATTGCACGGTTAGTCATTGAGTGCGTGCCCTAGGACTCCGAAAAATTAGTAAAACCTCATAAAGAATTTCGAAAATTCATTTAAAATTACGATAACTCAGAGGCGAAGCCAAAAGAACATGTGTAATTCCTTGAAAACAAAATTTTTTGGTCATTGGCTGCATTTGACTGTAAAAGAGGTTCGTCAATAACCTCGATCTGAAAATTGACAAGTCTCTAGGTGACTTAAAAAAACTAAAAAAGTGGAAATTTTCTAATAGTTCTCAAATTAGAATTCGAATTTTTTTGATAATGAACTTCCCTATGAGACCAGAACTAGTCTTTTTTATCGTCTTAAGTCTTTTAGGAACATAAAATTTCTTCTTTTTGTGGCATGAAATTTAATTTTGAAAAACTATTCGGATAGAGAATTTCTTAATTTGAAGAAAAATTACACTAAAACTGATTAAAATTATGCCAAATATCCCACGTTCACGCAAAACTTCACTCCTCGATATCTCTTAGAAAAAAACGAAATCCAGAAAAATATAATTTTGATTTCTACGCTGGAGCAGTTTTTTAATGATACCACTCACATTTCTTTACGATGAATATATCGATTGGCCAAAATTGTCTGAACAAAAAACATGCATTTGAGTATATAGTTCCTCCCCCCACAAGTGGAGTCGGAACAAATATCTAAAAATCCAACAGCCGGTTTAAAAGTTATTGCTTCCTCATTTAAAACGATCTTCCAAAATATAAAATATAAATATAAAACGATCTTCCAAAACAAAGTATAAAGCAGAAGACTAATATTTTTTTTCCTTCATCTGATATCTTTTCTAAATATCACTAGAAGCTAAAGAAGGCAATGACAGCTCGCCAAAGCAGATCAAAGCAATTCAAATTCCAAAAATTTTTACTAACAAAAACTTGAGACAAGATGATATTTCTTTCTATTATTTGCTTTTTTTTACATACGAAAAAATGCAAAATAAGCAACTTTGTTGCTGTTCCTGTAACACAGTTGGATCTTATACGCTCATTGTTCAAAAACTTATCAGCGCCTCGAAGTTAAGAATTTTGGTAACAGCAGGTTTTTATTTTTCAGCTTTATTTTAAATTTTCTCCTTTTTGTAAAAGCTTAAATTTTCTTCTTTTGGTTTCTATATATCTATGGAAACTGTTTACTTTAGTTATTAAAATATAGTTTATCGCTGTTCATAAAATAAAAATTGAAAAAAAAAATTAAAGTTTTGTTACAGCAATTGATTGGTGTTAATAAAAATCTTTAGTCTCCTGTTCATCATTATTTTATAAAAAATGATTATAATTCTCTCTTTTTAGCATCCTTTTTCTTCCTTTATTTACTGAGAGCCTAAGCAAAATATATATTTTTTAAACATTCTGCAACAACTTTTTCCTACGCTTTGATAAATAATGATTTCATTGCAAAAAACTTCAGTTGTTAACTTAATATAACTAGTAAAATGTTATCAAAAGTTTTATAGTGATGTAAAGGTATTTGTCGCGAAATAGGTTTGATTGAGAGTAAAGAATTTTATAAATATTTAATTTGTTTTATTTCACCCCATGTCATTTTCCAAATGTAATCCCACCCAGTAAAACAAAAATGTCCATAATACGCAACTGTACTATCAATTTTCTCTAACTGTTTATCTATTGCTGTGGAGCTGTTGAACAAGAGTTTCATCGTCTCAGAGCTCATGAACGGCTTTGTCGGCAGATTCTGGCAAAGAACTGTTGTTCCGACCCTCTTGAGGGGGGAGGAACTATATACTCAAATGGGTTTTTTTTGTTCAGTCAATTTTGGCCGATCGCTATATTCACCGTAGAGAGTTGAGACTGGTATCATTAGAAAGCTTGTCCAGCGTAGCATATGGAATTAAAAAGATTTTTTTTATTTTCGTTTTTTACAGGGAGTTATCGAGGTTTAAACTTTTGAGAAAATAGAGTGAATTCCGTTGATTTTATTCACATTTTCCGGAATTTTCGCCAATTTTCGATTACAATTTTGCCAATATTTAAAAAAATGTTTTTTGATTTTATTGCCAAAGACAAAAAAAATATTCTTGGCTATTTCTTTTTTTTTGTCAAAAATTCTGGCTAAATGTTACAAAATTCAGAGTTCTTCATCAAAAATAGCACGAAATAAGTTTCTTTAGTCCACTTGGATTAAGCATGCAGGAAGTACACACCCAAACACCACCAACACATTCTTTGTAGACTCAAAAGGGGGTCATTTCTACTTCACCTTCGGTTTGGAGTGCCCGTAATTAAAACTTTGCCGTTTTTTGCTAATTTTACTCGTTGATTATCAAAAACGCGGCATTTATTTATGATTTTCTAACTAACAAATTATCTATCTCTATAACACTTGAAAAATTAGGTGTTCTTAATTGACAAACAGCATTAGCAGGGCTAGTTTTGGACCAATCGTGGACTGTAACAATCCAAAAATAATTCGGATGTTAATCAGTCGGTCTTTTTATTAAAAAAAATTGATCTTTTTTATATTATTTAAATAAAAGAAAATTTAAAATCAAAGCTCACTATTGATAGGTCCATTTGACTTCCTAATTAGCTCCAAAATAGTTTGTCTAGTTTATTACTTGACAGCTTATGGTCGTTTTGACTTTAAAAAAAATTTGGTTTTTTAATAAATAATGGCTTATTGAACTTTGCCTCCATTTTTCACCTAATTTGGTCATTTTGTAGATTAGTGTCAGCAATGAAAGAATGCTTCCTTTTTCTACTGAATATAAATCCAATCATTATTGCGGTTTTACGCCTTAAGTTATGGTTTTCTTGCTTTGATACTACTGATTTAAAATTTTATTTTATTTTTAGTTATTTGCCCATTTTTCACATTTTCTAAAATTGACAAATTATCACATTATTGACAATTCATATATCGAATTTCGTTGAGAGTGCTCTGTAATTAAAACTTTGCCGTTTTTTGCTAACTTTACTCGTTGATTATCAAAAACGCGGCAATTTTTTTGATTTTTTAACTAACAAATTATCTATCTCTATAACACTTGAAAAATTAGGTGTTCTTAATTGACAAACAGCATTAGCAGGGCTAGTTTTGGACCAATTGTGGACTGTAACAATCCAAAAATAATTCGGATGTTAATCAGTCGATCTTTTTATTAAAAAAAAATTTGATCTTTTTTATATTATTTAAATAAAAGAAAATTTAAAATCAAAGCTTACTATTGATAGGTCCATTTGACTGCCTAATTATATCCAAAATAGTTTTTCTAGTTTATTACTTGACCGCTTATGGTCGTTTTGACTTTTAAAAAAATTTGGTTTTTTAATAAATAAAGGCTTATTGATCTTTGCCTCCATTTTTCACTTAATTTGGTCAATTTGTAGATTAGTGACAGCAATGAAAGCATGTTTTTTTTCTATTGAATATAAATCCAATCATTATTGCGGTTTTACGCCTTAAGTTATGGTTTTCTTGCTTTGATACTACTAGATTTTAAATTTTATTTTATTCTTAGTTATTTGCCCATTTTTCACATTCTCTAAAATTGACACATTATCACGTTATTGACAATTCATATATCGAATTTCGTTGGGAGTGCTCTATCTAGTTGATTACTTGAAAGCTTATGTTCGTTTTGAGTTTTAAAAGTATTTGATTTTCAAATAAATAATGACTCATTGAACTTTTGCCTCTATTTTTGTCTTTCGTTGGTCAACTTGTAGCTTGATAGTCCGCAATGAAAGAATGCTTCTTCTTTCTATTGAAATCAAATTCAATCTTTATTGCGGTTTTACGCCTCAAGTTATGACTACTGGCTTTGATACAACTAGATTTCAAACTTTCTTAATTTTTAGTTTTTTTTCCCATTTTTCACATTTTCTAGTTTTGTCACATTATCACGTTATCGACAGTTCATATATTACATTGTTGGCGTTCAAAATAGAGCACAATTGATAATATTCTGATCCTTAAAGATGTAGATTTTGGTTTTAACGGCTTCGACATTACTATCTTGAAGAATTTCAAATATTTTTTTTTACTTTGTCTTTAAGTCGTACAATAATACGATTAATGTTATTTTCCGGTACAATAACGCGGTTTCATTGCTATTCATGAAAAAATAGATGAGCAGCTATTTGGATAGTAGTAGATAACTGATGGCTTTCATGACTCTGAAAACAGTTGTTTTCCAAAAAAAACACGTTTTTACTTCGAAAGTTTTGTTCATTTCTTTTTCTGTTTGTTAACTAGTCTCGTTAAATACATGCCAAATATGACATTTTTGTTGTCAAGGGAAAGTGTCAAAAAAGATTGGTGTCACAAAATCTAAGGTTTTTTAAAAAATTCGTTCTGACTTTACTGTCTTCGACACGCGTTTTCCACAAAAAAACGTAAAATAATTTTTGATCTAAGTCGTTTTTGACGTTGTTTTTGTAGACGTAAGACATATTCTAGATAATTGCAGGTCTCAAGGGTTTCCTTTGGAAGAATAAACGAACCTATTTAGTTATTCCATTTTGTATTTAGTGGCTTTGATCTCTTTGGAAACAATTTTTTTTCGAAAAAAAAACTAGTATTACCTAATTTTGCCTTTTTTCTTTTTGTCCAATTGTTACCTAGTTTCATTCATTAGAGGTCACATAATCCTTTAGTGGTGTTTGCTGAGGCTGCAATCAAACATATATTGAGGGCCAAAGTAGGGCTTTACGGCTTCGAAAGCGTTTTCTAGCAAGTTTTAACTGATTTTTTGTTTGTTCTCTATTTGTTGATATTTTGTAACCGAATTAGAAATTGAATACCGACAGTTTTCAATTCCCGTATGTAGAAGCATTGTGAATTTTAAACCTATGGGACTTTTTACTTGATTTCCAATTGTTTTCATTGCTTTGAAATTAATTATTTTTTTAAAAAAAAATGAGCGAATTTTTCAACTTGTTTTCAACTGTTTTAACAGCTTTTGTTCTTTATTGTCTAATTGTTACCAAGCATTATTATTGACTGATCCCATATCATCTACAATTTTTTTTGTTTAGTCTCAGTTTCATTTGACACTATTTTGACTGTGATATTAAGTTTTGTTTTTAAAACGGACATAAAGTTTTTGATGTAATTAATGTTTGTTGTTGTTGTTGTTGTTGTTGTTGTTGTTGTTGTTGTTGTTGTTGTTGTTGTTGTTGTTGTTGTTGTTGTTGTTGTTGTTGTTGTTGTTGTTGTTGTTGTTGTTGTTGTTGTTATTGTTTAACTTTGCTGTTCGTTTTGAAATGCTTTCTTAATATTGGCATATCTCATCTATCTAATGCATCATTTTTTTTTACTCCACAGAGTTATTTGCTTTTGGAGGCTATCTTTTCGTTCATATACAAATCTTTTTTGAAAATTATTTGAATTTTGGGTTTTTCTATCTGTTCCTCGTTTGGTAGAGAATTATGCCGAAATTTTGGATGAGCGGGGTCGGAACCTTATGTGCGATCGCACTTTACCGAGCCTCCTTGTTATCTTATAAGTTCTTGCAAATTTCATTTAAAAAAGATCTTACAAGATCAATGCCTGTCTTGTATGATTCTCGCAAGTTTGTTCTAGATGAGCTGCGCTCTCATTGGTTCTCTTTTGTGCGGGTTAATTTTCATTTTGTGAAATGAAAACTATAAAATGATTGTGCGTACTTGAAAGATGAATATGCAACTATTTATTTGAAAAAAGACATGTTCATACCCGTCATGTTGTTATAAGATGCCTTGTAAAACACTTTTAAGACAAAGATTTTTTAAAAAAAGTTTTGATAGACGAATGTTTTTTTTGTAAGAACATTTAAGACGAATGTTCATCTTGTAAAAAATTTTGCAAAGTCAATGCTTATCTGGGGGAATTTTTAAGACACGCATCCTCTTATTATGTTTTGACAGAATTTTACAAAATCTTTCGAGATGACCGTCCCCTGTTTACTCGGATGACTAAATTTCCCGGGCCAAACAATTTCCTTCATTAAATTTTAGGTTCTCACTGTATCGCAGAAGCAAAGTTCCTCGAATTTCGTGGGGGCTTCAATATCTGTCAATGTTTTGCCGGCTCTGATTTAGAGAAATTATATAGCTGATAAATATAAAGATGATAAAGAAATCTAACACTCAATAGTAAGCTATCGGCGTTAGATTTCTGACGGTTGTCATACTGCTTATTTTTTTGTTTACTGATCTCGTGGTATTTTCCACTAGCACTCGAATTTGTTGGAATTGCTGTTTAAGGAAAAGGTGTTAATTCTCATATTTGTTCATTATTGCTTTCATGTGGCATTGGAGGTGAAATCTTAACTCTAGAGGAATCAAATTCAGGCTATTTTTCAATACTTATTTTTATATATTTTATGCTTTTGGTGAGACTTTTGGTCATCATTTGAGTTATAGTCTTCAAGATCTTGCATACAAAAAGCAATGTTTTTTTCTACTTATTTAACTTTGTCGTATTTCGTTCATTTTTGTTTGATATGTAGTTTTATTGTGGACTGTTCAGGAAATTATTGGCTTGTAGCATTGAGTAGGTCTTTACGTTATTTTCACAAGGCTATTATGCTGCCTTGTGTATAATAAAAAGAAGTTAGAGCATTGGGTTTTTTGGTAATAGGTATATTTTTTCATGGCGCATACATAGAGTATGACATAAATTTGAAACTCAAACATCCCCACTTGAATTTGACTGCACTAAGCGTCGAATAAACTACAAATTTTAGCGCATACAATATTGAAACTTCATTTTTTATAAAAATCTATTTGGGTTGCACAAAAACGTTGTCTCAGAGTAAAGTGGGCAAAACAGGCAGATTGTAATTCAAATCAATTTTTGAAACATCGTAAAAAAATTATTACCAAAGGAACACCTTAAAATTGAACCATACTTCCACTAAAAGCAGTGGAATCATACCTTTGGCAGTCACTTTTTTTGTGTTTCTCGTAAATTAACACAAAACTATGTTTTTGTAGCACGATATATTTTAAGGACGTTTCGTTTGTTTCAGGATTTAAATCTCGTTGATTTTTTAAATTTGATTCACGTGGGGGATTTACTCGTATACGCTACACCCACCAATCTTTCCAGCAAAATCTTACGTAGGGTTAAGAAATGGTATTGAGTTTGGGTAGTTTTTGAGGAATTAAACCACGGAAATACTCACGGCTCTTTTTAGGCTACTTTTTTCTGCTTTTTGTGTTTTCTGCAAGAAAAGGAAGAAAAGGACACACTCGAGCAAATCGTTAATTGAGTGAGGTCAAAATATGAATTTTAGAATACACAGGAGGTACTTGAGCACTGTAACCTTAAAGAGTGCCTGAAGAGTACCTCGTTCAGAATGTCAATCACATGAAAACACTTACATTCCTTATCGATTTTCATTTCACAAGGTGAATTTTAAGTGTTGAATATATATATATATATATATATATATATATATATATATATATATATATATATATATATATATATATATATATATAGATAGATAGATAGAGAGAGAGAGAGAGAAAGAGAGAATACGGAAGATCTAAGCGATTAATGTTAAGTTAAACATTTGGGTGATGTTTCACCGTATGCAGACCTGCTATATAAAAATCTCTTAGCGATTTGGACAAAATATTTTTGAGAGGTCTCAGTGATCTTCCCTATGGCAGCTTGTGTTAAAATGATTGTCTCATCATATTTCTATCTGCACTTCGACAAGGCACTCAGGTGAAGTTTTTTGTTGCATACAAAATGATTCTTGATCCAGGGCTCACTTTGAAAGGATACCTCTACACAACTCAGGCGCAAAATTGTTGATAAGAGCTCAAACAGTCCCAACGGTACTTTCTACCACCATATATCTAAACAAAATTTTTTGTCTTCGTTATACCAACTGGAGAATTTTCACGAAATCTGAAAACTGTTTAGTGAATTGAAACTTGAAACAGCCTACTTCGAACATACAAACAATTGACAGATTTGATACAAATTTGACATGATTTTGCCAAGAAAACGTCAAGACATGAAAATTCTTTATAAGTTCTGTACCAGAAATTCGAAAAATAAAATCTTAACGAGTTAAACAAGCAAATCCGGAATCAAACTTAGACATGTCAAGTTTAAAGCTCCGAGATTCGAGAAACAAGATCTGGCAAGAATTGATAAGATTAACAAAGACCATGGTAAAAATTTTTCTGGACAATTCGACAAAACGACAAGACAGGAAAAAAATATATTATAGCTTATAGTTCGTGGGAAGTTCTCTCAAATATAGTTAGATATAGACTTTGAAGTTTCCAACACGAAATTATAGCACCCGAAATTTGGGATCTTCTCCGTTTGCGCCCCCCCCCCCCCTCCGGTACGTTATGCTTCCCCCAGTTACAGAGCACCTGACATTAATAAACCATAACATGTCCAAATATGGCACGTGCGTCTGGGGGTGCAAATAATACCCGGGGCGAAACTGGATGGTTATCTTGTAAGATCTTACAAGTTTCTTGTAAGAAATGTTTATCTTGTAGGATCTTGTAAGACGAATGTTTACCTTGTAGAATTCTTGTTGAACGAATGATTATCTTTTAAGATTCTTGCAATTTTAAATGACTGAACAATTATTGTTTCCTAGCATCTACAAAGGGCACCATTACCCACAGAATAGCACGGAACGCAAGCACAAAAAGGAAGGGAAACCAAAAGCATTAGTCACTGACCTAATGGACAGTCTTGAAAAGACCGTTTTTCTACAAGAGTTGAATTTCTGATAATAATAACAATCGTTTTGTCCTTTTAACAGATTTTCCTATTGCAATAGAAATAAGCGAGCTCATATATGCACCCACAAAACTCGTGGGGCTGGAAACGGAAAAAATCCGACTTTTTAAAAAGAAAATCCGTAGAGGGAATCCTTATCTGCGCTTTTCAACTCCCACAACCCCATTGAGTTCCATTTTGTTGTCTCCCTGTGCAAAATGGGAAAAACTCAAAATATTAATGACTTTAGTAAAAAGGAATTCAATAATTTTACAAAGTAATTTTTAACTGAAAAATTTTGATGACTGGAAAACAGAACAGGAGACCGACTTGAAACAAAATTTTTTTTTGGGACATAATTGTGCTCTCTATACGCTCGGAAACAGTTTTGCATTGGCAAAAGATTGAATTTTAAATTTCATAAGTCTCATCTCTTCTTTTTTTTCGTTTGGTAAGGCCAAAGATAATTGGCCAACGACGGATTGTAAATCCAATTAATTTTTTTTGTTTTGTCATACTTCTTGCTTCAGAAACTCTTTTGTAATATACCAAGATTTATCAACATCTCAGCAGGTTCCGCCAAAAATTGTTCCTGTTCAGATCTCGCCGAGTTTTTCCACAATAATTTAGATAATCAAGAGCTTTGCAAATTGTGCCATGTTTTGCTAGAACTATCAGGACTTAATATGACATAGCAAACGGGTATCAAGTTTCATTTCAATGGGTGAGGAAAAAGAAATTCCTCGGTGTACTTCCCTCATAGCAGAGTTTTACCTACTTTAGTTTACAAAAAGTCCCCTTATTTAACACTGACCGGCTGCCCTTTACAACAAATTTCAAAAACTGTTGTTTTCAAAAAGTAATATACGAACAGTTTTGAGTGTATGTTTTTCTGCCGATACATAAATTTTTCTTAGATGAAAACTTCACAAACGAACGATTTTGCATAATTGATTCTGTGTTCGAACGAATTCAACGCTTTTCAACCAGAAAAATTCAAACATCTGCTGTATGGTTTATGAGGTTCAACCAAATAAACATTTTGTAATAAGTGTAACTCAGAATTTTTGGTATAAAATTAGAAAAATTCCTTCAAATTGGTTTTTTTTTTCATTTTAAGCAGAAATTTGTTTTCGTTGAGATCGTTTTTGTCTCGGAATACCTATCGGGTTTCTCTTAAAAACGTTTTGAACATCTTTTTTATAACGAAAAAAAACACGTTTGCTTCTAAAAACTTTTTTTTGCTGTCTTGTAGTATTTGGAAATATCTTTTGTTTATTTGTCCCTGTGTTTCCGTGGGATGAAAAACGACTAACGATTTTTAACTATGTTGTTTGCCTGAAATTTATTTCAATAAATAACAGCTAATTGATTTTGAATATAGTTCTACATTTTCTTGTTCATTTTTTTGTGTGAGAACTTCATCACTAAGCTCGACAAAATTGAAAGGGAGGTTCAGAGTTCTATGCGGATATCTGGAACGTTGTCGAGAACTGTACACCTTACAAAATTTTTGAAGCAAAAATTTCATAAACCAATTTTGTTTATAAATCTTAGAAACCATAGAAAGATCATATATGATTCTTCCTAATCATACAAAGATCGTATATGTTTTTTACTAGCCATTTGAGGATCATATATGATGCGTACTAATCATTGCATGCCAAGAAATTTTGTATGTCTTAAATGGAACGAGATTTTTTTGTATCATTACCAAGAATGTTCATCCCAAGATTCAGAATTCGTTATTCAGTATCAATCTACAGCCTCTCAACAATTAAAATGGAGGCACAGTTTCCTCAGTTCTTTTTTCCAACAATTTTTTTGTTGTTTGCAGGTTTTTAACGTCTGTCAACAATAATAAATGCAACTCTCGTTTTCTTCTCGATGATGCTGGGGCTGAAATGAGGAACACCTTTTGCGGAATTGACCTCGGTCGGCCGAGATCAGTTAGATTTTTAAGAAACATCTGTCAAAAATTTTCAGATGATGTGATTTATGGTTTTTAAACTTGTCGACAATTTTTTGCGTCTTTTTGATATTTTAATAAATTAATTGCATAGATAATTTTTTTGGATAGGACAATGATCGGTTTAAATTTTCAGGAGAACGAACTATTTGCGTTGCAGAATTTAATAAAGAACGCATTGTTCTTGTTTTCTTTGTAATTTAGCATTTCGATACATCTTTTGTTTTTGACGTCTTTTACAATGTAATTTGGGCGCACAATCAACATATTTCCATATTTCAATGCACATGCCAAAAGGCCTTATTCTCCAGTCATAATCGGACGGTTATCTTGCAAGATCTTGCCAGATTTTTGCAAGAATCTTGCAAGATTACGCATCATCTTGCAAGAACCCTGCAAGATGACCGTCCCTCTTAAAACTATAACTTTTTCATCAAAAATTTAAGACGATTACCTTGCAAGATCTTGCACGATTCTTGCAAAATTCTTGCAAGATAAGCGTCCGGCAGACCTTGCATCCTGCAAGGTAAACGTCATTTGCAAGAATCTTGAAAGATCTTACAAGATAACCGTTGGAATACGTCCGGGGCTGCTTCATTTTCAAATTGCGAATTTCAATGTTGTATAAACAAGGCAGTATATTGTCCGTAAAATTGATTGTGCTAAATTGAATTGCTCTAATCCCACATCGTCTGGAATTCTCGCATCTATTACTTAAAAGTGTTTTTCTAATTTACCGTGTATGGTAATATTTGCTTAAAAATTGGCAAAATCCATACATTACGGAATTCTGTTTTGAAATACTCTTCTGTTATGTATTAGTACAGCAATACGGATTTTGCGCTTAATAATTTGAGTAATTTTAATCCGCGAGACGTTCAGTAATGGAGTCAATTATAACAAATTGCTGATGCCATGCCATCTTGTTCGCACTTGTTTTCGGTATATTGACCGCATATTTGTCATCTCAACTTTGGCCAACGACGGATTGTAAATCCAATTAATTTTTTTTGTTTTGTCATACTTCTTGCTTCAGAAACTCTTTTGTAATATACCAAGATTTATCAACATCTCAGCAGGTTCCGCCAAAAATTGTTCCTGTTCAGATCTCGCCGAGTTTTTCCACAATAATTTAGATAATCAAGAGCTTTGCAAATTGTGCCATGTTTTGCTAGAACTATCAGGACTTAATATGACATAGCAAACGGGTATCAAGTTTCATTTCAATGGGTGAGGAAAAAGAAATTCCTCGGTGTACTTCCCTCATAGCAGAGTTTTACCTACTTTAGTTTACAAAAAGTCCCCTTATTTAACACTGACCGGCTGCCCTTTACAACAAATTTCAAAAACTGTTGTTTTCAAAAAGTAATATACGAACAGTTTTGAGTGTATGTTTTTCTGCCGATACATAAATTTTTCTTAGATGAAAACTTCACAAACGAACGATTTTGCATAATTGATTCTGTGTTCGAACGAATTCAACGCTTTTCAACCAGAAAAATTCAAACATCTGCTGTATGGTTTATGAGGTTCAACCAAATAAACATTTTGTAATAAGTGTAACTCAGAATTTTTGGTATAAAATTAGAAAAATTCCTTCAAATTGGTTTTTTTTTCATTTTAAGCAGAAATTTGTTTTCGTTGAGATCGTTTTTGTCTCGGAATACCTATCGGGTTTCTCTTAAAAACGTTTTGAACATCTTTTTTAAAACGAAAAAAAACACGTTTGCTTCTAAAAACTTTTTTTTGCTGTCTTGTAGTATTTGGAAATATCTTTTGTTTATTTGTCCCTGTGTTTCCGTGGGATGAAAAACGACTAACGATTTTTAACTATGTTGTTTGCCTGAAATTTTATTTCAAGCTAAAATCACTTTTTTCAATTATTGTTAATTATGTAAGAACACATAAGGGCGAATTGACAAATTAATAGACAAGTACTAATACATTTTTGATGGCCGCCCTCGTTGCTTCAAACGACTACTATTGCAGTCTTACTTCGTCAAACTGTATTTCATTTTACCTCATTCTGCCGCTTTACCGATGTATTGCTTGACTTGACATCTTTCTAACTTTTCTACACTCTGATCAAGGTGTTTCTAACATCAGTTGCTCAACAAACGAAACGAGATTGAACATAGTCAATATCAAAAGACAAAATCAGAAATGGAAACAGTTTGAGATGCATGCTTCCTTAACTTTGTTCTAATAAATCTTAACTTCAGTCTCTTATGTTTGTTGGTTTTGATATTCTTCCTTGTGTCTTTTCACTAAGAAAAAAGAGTATGCCTAACTACAAAATCCAATAAAAAATAACATACACTTTAGAAAAAATTTCTGCAAAAAAATATTTTTAATTTTGTGGCTTTTATTTCAATCCCAATTGGGGTTGTGAGAATCAATGGCGCTATTTTCCGGCAATGGGTTGGGTTTGTTCTCAATAAAAAACAGCTAATTGATTTTGAATATAGTTCTACATTTTCTTGTTCATTTTTTTTGTGTGAGAACTTCATCACTAAGCTCGACAAAATTGAAAGGGAGGTTCAGAGTTCTATGCGGATATCTGGAACGTTGTCGAGAACTGTACACCTTACAAAATTTTTGAAGCAAAAATTTCATAAACCAATTTTGTTTATAAATCTTAGAAACCATAGAAAGATCATATATGATTCTTCCTAATCATACAAAGATCGTATATGTTTTTTACTAGCCATTTGAGGATCATATATGATGCGTACTAATCATTGCATGCCAAGAAATTTTGTATGTCTTAAATGGAACGAGATTTTTTTGTATCATTACCAAGAATGTTCATCCCAAGATTCAGAATTCGTTATTCAGTATCAATCTACAGCCTCTCAACAATTAAAATGGAGGCACAGTTTCCTCAGTTCTTTTTTCAACAATTTTTTTGTTGTTGTTTGCAGGTTTTTAACGTCTGTCAACAATAATAAATGCAACTCTCGTTTTCTTCTCGATGATGCTGGGGCTGAAATGAGGAACACCTTTTGCGGAATTGACCTCGGTCGGCCGAGATCAGTTAGATTTTTAAGAAACATCTGTCAAAAATTTTCAGATGATGTGATTTTTGGTTTTTAAACTTGTCGACAATTTTTTGCGTCTTTTTGATATTTTAATAAATTAATTGCATAGATAATTTTTTTGGATAGGACAATGATCGGTTTAAATTTTCAGGAGAACGAACTATTTGCGTTGCAGAATTTAATAAAGAACGCATTGTTCTTGTTTTCTTTGTAATTTAGCATTTCGATACATCTTTTGTTTTTGACGTCTTTTACAATGTAATTTGGGCGCACAATCAACATATTTCCATATTTCAATGCACATGCCAAAAGGCCTTATTCTCCAGTCATAATCGGACGGTTATCTTGCAAGATCTTGCCAGATTTTTGCAAGAATCTTGCAAGATTACGCATCATCTTGCAAGAACCCTGCAAGATGACCGTCCCTCTTAAAACTATAACTTTTTCATCAAAAATTTAAGACGATTACCTTGCAAGATCTTGCACGATTCTTGCAAAATTCTTGCAAGATAAGCGTCCGGCAGACCTTGCATCCTGCAAGGTAAACGTCATTTGCAAGAATCTTGAAAGATCTTACAAGATAACCGTTGGAATACGTCCGGGGCTGCTTCATTTTCAAATTGCGAATTTCAATGTTGTATAAACAAGGCAGTATATTGTCCGTAAAATTGATTGTGCTAAATTGAATTGCTCTAATCCCACATCGTCTGGAATTCTCGCATCTATTACTTAAAAGTGTTTTTCTAATTTACCGTGTATGGTAATATTTGCTTAAAAATGGCAAAATCCATACATTACGGAATTCTGTTTTGAAATACTCTTCTGTTATGTATTAGTACAGCAATACGGATTTTGCGCTTAATAATTTGAGTAATTTTAATCCGCGAGACGTTCAGTAATGGAGTCAATTATAACAAATTGCTGATGCCATGCCATCTTGTTCACACTTGTTTTCGGTATATTGACCGCATATTTGTCATCTCAACTTTGAACACTTTCCAGATGCACATTTTCGGTCTTTTCGATTCATTTCTGGCATTAAAGTTCTGAAGATGTTCATTTGGAAAGCCCTTTTATTGCGCGTTTTTCATTAAATTGAGAAATTTTTCAAACACTTTAACTAATTTTTGCTAAATTTGTGTAAGTTTTTGATGTTCGCAAGGCCTGTAATTTTGGTTTCAAGGACACTTCTTAATAAGGCGGTTTTAGCTTTACAAAACAGCTCGACTATTGTTCAGCATGTTCAACCAGTAAGTTTATGTCTCAAATCATTTTAAAATGCTTTTTTACTAGATCTGATAAGCCGTCTGTTTCATTCCCAGAGAAGTGGAGTTCTTTTGAAGCTGGGTGCTTTGTCAAAGAGGTTTTCTAGTTTCTTCATCTAGCGTCTCTGTGGAAGGCTGAAGTTTGAGAAACTGAAAAAGTCTGAATTATTGCATAAGGATGGTCAGGTAGGTAGTTACTTAGTTCCTTGGAAATGAGCAGCTGCTTTTACAAATTTTTCAACAAATATTTGGGATTGTTTTCCTTCAAATGATCTGTTTTCTGAGATATGGAATCCATCACAATTCGTTTATTTGTGTATACACGTTGGGTTACATTTAAAAGCCTCATGCGACCTGCATAGATTGAGTTCATTCTTCATTGTATGGAAAATTCGTTTCCGATAAGTTTCCGATTCACATCCGCAATTTAGATACAAATGTTTTAACTACAAACAACAGTAGTGTTCGTTTGTCTGTGTTTAATAGAAAGACAATTCAATTTTTGTCCCACGGGAAATGGAAAATAATTAGGAAAATATAGCATCGTAATGACTCATTGCGGGAGCGGGAAACTTAGAAGGGTATTCACTTACGTTAACACATCAAACAATTTTTTCAAGGCTCTCTGGTTAAGTCTCAATTAGCATTCGGAAAGATTATTTTCACATCGAGCATCAATTTAGCCCATTATCTACGAGACGTTTTGTGGTAAACCGGGTTGAATTTTAAAGTGCAATATTTGAAGTCGTCTATTATTATCGTATCTACAATAGTGAAGAACAGGTTTTGAAATGTATCCAATATAATGCGCTCAATAAAAGAACACTGACCTCAAGTTAAGTCACATTGCTTGAGAAAAAAAAGTGAACGAAAAACCGCGTGAGCGATATTTGAAGTGGTTTTAGAGACATAATTAGCTTCTGAAGGGATGGGACGGTGGTTTAAGGGCAATCTTCTCCAATTCATAACATTTACAAAGAAACATGATTCATTTTGAAGCTTTCCTTTTTCCTTTTAAAATCCACTAGGATAATTAACTCCTGATTGATTCTTCAAACGCATATCAAAAGTACATCATTATACATAGAGAGAGGGAGATGATGTAGATTCCAGGCATACAGGATCACTTTAAAACCATCCAAAGGAAAAAGTTACTTTTAATCCCAGCTACCATTTTCCTCTTAAAAGCTACTGTGCCTTGGTTAGTTAAGTAAGAGAGCTTTTTGTTCTATCAGCACACATTTATTGTTGCTACAGTGTAAGAAAAGAGTGGATTCGAGGCTGGTAAGGGGGGGGGGGTTGGGAGGAGAGATTGTGCGGGCGGGTGGGGGGGGGGGGGGGGGGGTTGTGTTGAAAGCGCGCTTTTAGGGACTTCTGCTTTTAAAGAGCATTGAGGCAATTGAGTGAACAAAATATTTAATGGGATTGAACAAAGGCGCGAGACAAAATGGGAATGGGAACAAAGCCTCTATCAAAATTCTTCAAAACATAGAGAGAGAACTCATTCAAATTCAAGAGCAGCCTTTGTTAGAGAGGGGACAAGCAGTGCTTTTGTCCATGTGTATGCTTAAGTACACAAGGTTAAATTGAAATTGTTCTGAATTGTAAAGCGATTTTTAATAGGCTTTTAATCAAAATCATGTGTGCTTTTATAGCCTCTGCCTCTCAAAACAAAATAGGACACTTGACTAACGTCACCGAGACCACCATGTTCATACTTCTATTAATCTTTTGAGGGTACAGAACTTGTCCTAACGGCAAAAAAGAGAGAAAAGGAGAGCTAGAAAGCAGTAAAAAAAAAGAAAGTTTAGATAGGATACGCGTTATCAATGAAAGGAAAGTTGCAATTAGCCGGAGGAATGATTTTGGATGAATCAGATATTGTTGGTCTGAAGTATTTCCATGCCTTAAAGCAGACTGACCGACCGTACATGTTTTCATTCATTTCTTTGATACTTTTATTAGTGCTGGCAATACCTCTGGTTTCGACAGACAGACCAAACCGTCCTGAAAGCTTTAAAGTGTTTTTTTTTTCGCCCTATGAACGTGTATTTCAACCCTATGAGTGACAATTAAAAGCATAAGCATGCTTTATTATGATAGCAAGAACAAGTGAAAGTTCTTCAGAAGTTGAATTTACATTTAGAGTCTGGATCCTTGACACCAAGGTGCTAATATGCCGGTTAATAGAAAGCTATAAACAGCTCTGGCAGGCGATTGGGGTATAGATTTATGCTTCCAATTCGGAAAATCCTCTTAACCTTTATATATTTTATTGCGCTGATCTTGTTTCGTTACATGCTCTAACGGTCTTATATATATATATATATATATATATATATATATATATATAAACTTTTTTTTGAAAACCCGCTGATTCATTTTCTATTTTTAGAGAACCACGATAAGAAGAATTAGGTACTTAAAATATGGTATAAAAATTTATTATGCAATCACAATAGCACGCATTCATGATACAAAGTGATGGTTACTAAAAAGTAACATAGCAATAATTGGATCAAAGGATGTCGATACTGTGCGTAGGCTTGTCAACCCGACTCGTGATATCCAATAAAATTCGCGCAAGATAAATTACCTTACAGGAACAAAACTATCAAATTTTGCTATTAAAACCTTAACAACTATCGTTGTACAATCTACGAAACAGGCTTATAGCAACTACAAAGTTATGGTCTTTGCCATTAGAGCCCCCCTCATCCCACGACATGATACCCCCCTTAAAGTTCGTTCATAAAACCCACGTGACCTAAGTTATTACACGCCATTATCCGTGATCGCTATTCTAAATCGGGCAAGTCAATTGGAGTTAAATTGATTGATAAACTTTGACCGAACAAAGATCCCTACGCAAAAGATAGACCAACAGCTTTTGTTTTTTTTTCTCAACTAAGAAGTAGTCTTCTTAGACTTTAAAGAGTTTTTTAAACGCGAACTGGTTCCTGTTATGTTTTAAGAATTTCCCATAAATTAGAATGTTTAAGAATTGTTTATAGATACACATCTAAGCTTCAGAACTAGCGTGAATTAAAACCTTTAAGAATCATTAAGAATTACAATTATTTGAAGCTCAGTTGTTTTAAGAATCCTGGATACTTGCACAAAATTATTATGACATCCAACTATAGGAGGAGTAATTTATATAAGGTTGTTTCAGCCCGCAACTGAGACGCAATCTTTGAAATTGAGTCTTTAATGATTACATATTCATAGCGTTAAAAGTATATATGACTCGCATAATCAGGTCGCCAGATATCTTTTGGTTTCATTGGTTAAAAGAATCCGTTTATTAATTCATTCCTCTCACTGACCAAAAAAAATGATCTGCTACATTTCTCTCATAATGTCAGTTTTGACGATCGATCTACTTCCTCCATTAACGACAATAGTTAAGAAACGCATTAAAAACGCATCGTGTTCTAGAAAAACAATGAAAATCTACTGATTGCCTACTGTCTTGACCGCTTCCAGTGTTCTCAAAGTTGATGAGGGAAGTTTTGTTACTCTCGTTCTGTGAAAATTTGGCTCATTAACTTGTGGAAACAAAGTTGAGTATGATCATTAATTCCAACAGTTGCTAGCAAGTGTAAATAACAAGGCCAAAAAATTGCCTTAACTCATGTTTTTGTGGTAAAAATGTCTGTTCCACAGTCAAATCAATTAAACATTTTCAGCGAAGTCTCACTCATGTTTTCGTTTTACTAATGAAGAGACGAAAAATAGTGAATGAGCCATATTGTAACTAGTCTGACATACAACTGATTGTTTGAATCACTTTGTTGTAAATTATTATGGAATGAAGTTGGGGATATTTTCGGGAAAATTAAAATTATCAGCTTGCAATAGAGCCTTATTTGATTCAAAGCCGATTGAAAGGTCGTAGAACGTTATGGTCCAGTTTGAAATAAACATCATGAAACATTTTCCCCACTATAATGAACTAGAGTGAACGTAAGATTTTGAAAAATGTTTTGAAAGTTGAAATTTTTTTTCCGACTAGCAATCCAACCACATTGGGACGAATCATTGTGTCGATTTCAACCATCGGTTTTCAAAATTATCTCCAAAACATCTAAAATTGGCTCGAAATGTGAAATGCAGTTAAGAAAGAATTGTTGAAAAGTGCTTCAGTTTTGGTCACCAAATTCCATAAAATGGCAAATTTGGGCAGCTTGCGGAATTTGGTCAATAAATTTGTCCCTCAGATTCTCCACCATAAAACTACGATATACCACAGTTTGCGGTATTCAACTTCCACAACCTGCGTTAGATAGAATCCACAAATAAGCATGCAATTAATGTTCGTTTATGTAGCTACTAATCTGGCTTCAAAGTCTCATCGAAAATATTGCCGCAATATTCAAACTACATAGTTCGTAGATATATAAGATACATCAAGAAAAAACATTCTACCATTTTTATTTGATTATATAATATATATTTAAATAAGAGAACAACCAGATATACACAGACAAAAGCTTTCTATTTTACATGTCATAATTAAGGTATAAATATCAGAAAATTTCCTTTACAATATTTAAATAGATCTACTTTCAGAATTCTGCCATAAAGAATTTTTCAGAGCCAGCTGAAAGAGTCCAACTGGTAAAGCTGGCATGATAAAACAGAACAGGCTGAAGTATACTGGGAGTTTATTTAGTGAAGAATGAGTAATTGTTTAATTAAATTCTGAAAAATTCCTCTTTATAAAAAGTGATCAATAATTATTAATTTCTGGAAAAGCCCTCTGTTTGAAAAGTGATCAGTAATTGTTTCATACTTATTCGTCAGCTGTTTGAACTCTATAATCCAAACAAAACTTTAATCTGTTTTGTTTTTAGATATGTTTTTTAGAACTAAAACACTATCCAGTGCGTTGTTATGTCGTGTTGCTGGAAGGCTAATAAGTTGGGAATTAATGCATCAACTTCCAGCAATTTTATTTCTTTTCTGAAAATTCCCGCAACAATAAGACTTAGTTATTGATGTTTCATAAATATCTTTCATACATATCATTCGAAACTGAGCGACTTGATGCAATCTGTCCAATAAATGAGTTTTGCTCCCTATTTTAATACTAGTTGTTGAACAGTTTTTAGTTTTTCCCTGCTCGTCAAATCAGATCAATATGTTCTGTTAAATTCAATAGTTTATAATGGTTGCTCGAGCCTCTTAATACAAATTGATACAAATCATGCAATGTAAGTACTCAGCAAAATCTGGGTTTGTCTTGTTTTCCTCTAATTGATTAACTACGTGATAATTTGTAAGAGTCCTCTCATTGCGTAACTCGTCGATGCGATCTGATTACAATTGCCAGATCACTTCATTACTTCAATTTATGACATTCTCAATTTACTCAATTTCAAATTTATGAATTCGGGCCAAAATGACAAAAACAGTGGTCATTATTTTTCTATGATCCATATCAACCATATCGATTTGCGCGAGGGGGCTACTCCACGTCTATCCGTGTACAACTGTAAGTGTGAGGGTGTGTCCGTGTACATGCACTTACAGTTGTACACGCATAAAACTGTGGTACTGCCCCTTTCATCTAACTACATTAATAGTTATTTAGTGAATTCGTCTTTTCACTGAACTGTATTATGTCCATTTGCAGGTGCTCTAGTCATAACGTGGACACCCTGGGCATCCCTGGTGATAATCCGTTCTTTGGTGAGAGAAGAGACCTTCCTTAAAAGGACAGAAGGCCTCTTCAACTTCTCCTATTTCTTCACATACATCAACAGCACCGTCAACCCACTTTGCTACGCACTAGCCAGTCGCACATTTGCCAAGGCATTCTACAGAGTTCTCTGCTGCAAATTCACAAAATCATCCCAGAGATCCATTAGTTTAAACTCCTTGCCAGATCATTAAGTGGATCACGTGACCACGATCTTAGAACTTGATCTTGATGATCACTTTTTACTAATCAAAAGCTATTATTTTGGAACTACGTTCTGTTAAATTAGCAATGATTTTTTGAGGTTTATTTTGTTGTGAACACAAAGTTTGATAATGAATTGCTGCATATACAATAGCCATAAATGAGCGATCTAAATTGTCAATGTCGTATTATAATATATTTTAAATTTTAATTAGCGCAGTCCGTTCTCAATTCAGTTATTTTAAGATATTTTTTTAAAGTTCAAAGCCAGATAACTATTTTCTTCGATTAATTCTCTCTCTCTCTCTCTCTCTCTCTCTCTCTCTCTCTCTCTCTCTGAGCACAATTTGAAATACGTATGTTTTTTTTCGAATTTGAATCAACGAAATGTCAGCATGTGACACGAAAAATTTGCTGTGAAATCATTTTTTCTTCTCAAAAATTATCGCTCAACCTCGATTGTTAAAAACGCAATCGCTGTGTCATTCCGTGAGAAACATACGGAGTGTCAATTTTGACAACAACACAACAGAAGTGATGAACATCTTGTGCCCACGCAAAAAAAATCTTTGTAAATCGCCATCCGTGACAAAAATGTACAATCTTTTCAATTGAGTGCGATTGAAACCTGATTCATATTGTCTTCAGAAAGCGCTAAACGCACAGTTTTCTGGATCTTACATCATTTCAGATTGGGACTGTGGCAATGAAGAATCAATCGTCACTGTCTCACAACATAATAAAAATGGAATAAAAATAGAATATAAACTTAAAAAGATTTATTTTTAATTTCATTTTTACAGGGAGTTACAGAGTTTTAAACTTTTGAGAGAATTACAGTCATTTCCGTTGTTTTTACTTACATTTTACGTAAATATTGACCAAATTTTTGTCAATTTTGCTAAAACTTTTTAAAACTTTAAAATAATGTAATTGGTTTTACAGTTAAGGATAGAGAAGGCTCGCCAATTTATTTAATCCGAGTTTCTTGGTTAATATTTCTGCTGAATTTTTTTGCTGCTCGAATTTGAGACTTTTTTAAATCAAAAAAGGCTCCAAATGAATTTGGTTCCTATTTCATTTAAATTTGCAGGAAGTAGAGAACTAAAATCTGCTGCCACAATCTTTGAAAACGCCAAAAAAGATTACTGTACATTCGCTTCCTGTAGGAGTTTTCAGGAATTAAATTTTTGCAGGTGTTTTGAAAAACAAACTTGATAATTATACAAAATGCATGATTTATTTGTCTTTTACTGAAGTATTTCATTTGCTAAATGATCTATTTTGCAAATATATGGAATAATTAATTTTTTTTGTTGGACGCTGAGATAAATCAGGGATAGGTTTGAATTCATGGTGGATTCTTACAATCAATAAGTATTCGGATTATGGGGCGCGGTCTTTTTCAAAACTTTGTCGCAGTTTTGTTTTTTTTATTGCTGATTACTGGCAAGAAATATTTCAGATCACGGCCCAATCAATGACAAATCCTATTTACGACAAATAAAAGCCACATGAAAACATATTTTGTCTGCAGAGAATAGCTCATTTTTTATGGCTTTGACGATGTATTTTCGTAAATCTTAAATGATTTATTTTTGTTCTGGATTCATTTGTGATAATTTTTAGAGCCTGCCTCAGGACTACGTTTTAATAATTAAAGATTCAATTGAGTTCTTAATGAGCTGCAAATAAGCCTACATAATGCCATCAGCTGTTATCTAATGCCTCTTATAACTTTGAAAGTATTTGTTTTAAGAGAATGTCAGTGAACTTTTGAATTTTGTCACTTTTTAATTGTATTTCTATCCTCCTGTAGCTCAGTCTCAATCTATACAGGTTAAAACCTATTCCAATTGAAGAAAAAAATATTCTTTATAGTGGTTAAATATTCAAGTAATGTTTCTTTTGGCTTTCTGTAAATTTTGGCTTTTTTTGCCATTTTCTCACAAAACTTATTGAATTTTTGTCTTTGCCTGTAATTGTGTTTTTTTTTTGTTTTTGTACGGCATATTCTTGTTAGTCAAACGTACTAAATGCTTCTACAGATGTTCAAATTAATCTATTCACTGATTCGGATTAGAGCTAAAACTTTTAATGAATTTCAATTAAATTATTTCAAACTAATTTTGTACTTACCAATTTTTTCATTTTTTTTCCTATATTTGGGTATTTTTTTTCTTCTTTTTTCAAATTATCACATTGAGGATAGTAGATCCAACTGGCATTGAAGGAAAGCGCAAAAGAACCTGCTTAAAGACGCCATTGAATATAGACGCCATTGAATATAGACGCCATTGAATATAGACGCCATTGAATGTAGACGCCATTGAATATAGACGCCATTGAATATAGACGCCATTGAATATAGACGCCATTGAATGCAGACGCCATTGAATATAGACGCCCTTGAATGTAGACGCCATTGAATATAGACGCCATTAATAAAGACGCTATTTAACGGCTGCGTATCCGTGCTCTCCCAAAATTTTTGAGGATTTTTTGTTTTTGCCTCTAAATGTCGTTATTTTTTTTTTCGTTTAGGGTAATCTTGAGAATCAAAGGCCTTGATTGCTTCCGAGGTCGTTTAATTGAATCTTTTTCCTGATTTCAGCTTATAGCGATCGGTTTTAAAGACTTTCAAGTATTTTTTTTAAATAAAACATTCTTGTTATTCCCATTTCTTGTTTTTTTGCCGTCAACAAGCAAGTATTCACAGATCTCATCAGTTTTCTATTGCTGTAGACAAAGTTTTTGCTGTTGATAATGTTTTGACGGATGTTAATAGAGTTTAGAAGAATGTTTTCATTAAAATTTTATGAATTTTCAATACTGGTCAATATTTGTGGTTCTTTTCGCTGTCTTTTCTCTAAACATCTTTTACCTAGAAGATCCAGTTAAAATCAAAAAGAATCAAAGCAAATCAGTTAATCGCTTTTTCCAGTTTAAAGTTTTTAATGGTTATTATTGTATTTTAGATATAATGGCTTCATTACTGTGGCTTTGACAAATTGTTTGTGAAATTTTGTGTTCTGTCCGTATTTGCTGCTTTTTGTCGTCCTATTATTCGATCTCAACATAAAGAGGCACATACGGATTCCGGGCCGTTGCCAATTGATCTTTTTTGTTTTCAATTGGAATGTTATGGTTTATTTGAACTTTTGAAAGTTTTTCATTAAGAAAATCAGTGAATTTTGTTACAATCTTGTAGGTTTGTCACTGTACCGACAGATCTTTTTCCAGTACACCAAGATCCAACCTTTATAATAGTTTTTATTTTAAACAAATGGGCTCTTGGCTTTGGTACTACTCATTTTAATAAAAAAAAGTGATTTTCGGAGATTTGCTCAATCTGATTTTTTGTTTTTGTTTCCACATTATCGCAATAATGGGAGGAAAAATTGGAGTTGACAAAGTGCAATATTAACAAAGTTTGAAAATCTCCATGAATAGCCTTTCGTTTCAACGTTTGCTGCACCGCGTTCTTGTTAAATTAAAATATTTTTTGTTTCGTTTTTGCTGTTACTTTTGCAGTCTTCTGACATATTACGGATAACAACATGTCTCAGTTGCTTCCTATGATGTAAAAAGTAGCCTTGCTAATGAGCAAAGTTGAAACAACGGTGGTTTCTTTCAATTTGAAATTGTTGGTTTTCAAAAAAGAAACCTATTTTTGAATTTTGTCCGTTTGGCTCTTCTTTGTCGGCCTGCCACCGAGTCGCGTTTTTGAGAGGTTCTATACCTCATTCAGTGAACATCTAAGGACTTATAGCTCGATTGGTTTAGATCGGGTCCTATCGGATTCCTTTTTCAGTTTATTATTTTCTGATTTTCATTTAGAGTCATCGAATTTTGGTCCCAAATAATGTTTACTATTATTTGTTTTTGTGTGAGCCTTGTCCAGTACTGTCACTGATAGCAAATATCATCCGCTCTGTTATCCGGCATTATTTTTCACTTAATTGTTTGTTGAAAGATGTATGATTTTTTGAACCTTTCTGTTCCTCATTTGGTAGACTATTAAATCAAAACGTGGATGGATGGGGTCGAAACATAATGTGCAAACGCCCTTTAAAGATGGGTAATGCCTAAAGTAGCATTTAGTGTGGAGCAAATATTGCATTGACTCTTTTTTCTTCTTTTTAGATAAAAATTTTACACTCCAATATAACTATTAAGGGTTAAAAACAGTGGTTAGGAGCAAGCATTCGGTTAAAAGCGCAGACTTTAAGAAAAATGAAGAGGCATCGCAGGGCATAAGCAAAAAAGGTTAATTGGCAGGAAAACTGGATACTTCTCCACACCATGCGCCCTTTGTCATTGTTTTTCGCTGAATTTCGACTTTCGTTTTACCCTGCAGAACAATTGCCTTTGAAATTTGACAGAAATTTGACAGAAAAATATCACCGATTAAAAATGTTTTGTTTTAGAAAACTAATCCGAAATTGAAACCTCCAATAAGGTGGTGGTGTTGGATCTTTTTGTCCACAAAAATGTTTAAAAACATGCATCAATTGGTTGGAACTAGCAATTTACAAGCCATCAGTTTAAAACTATTTTTCCATGATAAAACTTCCCTGTTACAGGCGTTTATTTTCCTTCAAACTGAAGCGATATGTAAACACTTCAGAAAATTTTTTGTGCTAAATGTAACCTAATTGAACTACAGGAAACTTTGCATATTGTTTGCTACGATTGAAACTTTAATTTTATGAGACAAAAGTCAAAATAAAATACATTAAGTAACCACATGGAGATGAAGGTCTTCGTTTTAATGAATCCTCAAGATTAGAGACAAAATCATCCAAATCGTGTAGACAAGTCTTTTCCACAAATTTCAAGGTAAACATTTTGTTGAGACAAGCCAACCTTAGCGATCATTATTCAATTGGGCTCTAGGTTGATATCATTAGGAAAAGAACTGACAACGTCCCAGTTGCTAAAAAAAACTGGGTGAACCTAAATGAAAAGCATTTTTAAGAGAACTGAAGAGTTCTCTTGAAAAAAGTTGAGCTCTTTGCAGTTTCGAAATTCATAGTGTTTACAAACTGACCGAGAAGCTGCATGAAATACTAAATGAGTTATTAAAAAATAAACTCCCACATCAGACAAAAGAATGAAAAAGTACTAGATTGAGAATTTATTGAGATTAGGTTGGTTAGAAAAAATTGATTAGAATAATAATCAAATTGCAACAGTTTTATGACAAGAAATTTGCCCATCGAGCCAGAAACGAAAACCGAATGTTCCTATTGTTAGATTACGATGTTGTAAACAAATGCTCAAATGATGAAAGAGCCATATCGAAATAATTGAGCAGAACATCGAAATTCTTAAATCCTAATTTGCGTCAGCAGATGCCAAACTGGCAAAAATCTTGGAAACTCAATGCTTTTCACTGAAATGGGGAGAAAAATTTTACTGCCATAATTGCAAAAAAGAAAGGAAAAATACCGCGAAAATTGATCTCACTTAATCCAAATAAAAGTAATTTAATGAAATTATGTCTTTATTAAAACTTCCAAAACTTTTTCAACAGATCTGAACATGATTTTCAACAAATGTTTCAAGGGTGGGATATTTCAGAAGGCCTTAAAAATTGCTTAAACATAGCCATTTTTAAAAAATTGACGACAAAAACAATCCTGAAAATTATAGCCCTATATCACTGAATCCAATTATCGGAAAATTTTGCAAATATTAAATTTTTTATAGTGTAAAAAATTGTATGACAAAAGATACCGAAAAATCCTATTTGGATTCCGCTCCAATCAAAACACTAGAAGTGCTATTGTTACCGTGTTAAATGATATCAGACCAAACAAAAAAGAGGGTTCTAGTGACATCAGGATAATTTTCATAGATCTAAAGAAAACATTCGACACCGTTGGCCATTAATACCTTTAACGAAGGTATTATTTGCAGCTCGATGTTGAAAGTATTATCTCTCATCGATTCGTACTTAGACGACAGAAATGAAATTGTAAAATAATTAAACGCTTCTAAAACAAAAAGGATAACTTTTGGCGTACCTCATAGTTCTGTCCTTGGTCACTTAGTCCGCTGCTATTCCTTGTGTATGTAAACGGTCTCTCCTGAAATCTTGAAGAGACTAATGATTATCTCTATGACGACAATACAGCTATAAAAAAAGAAACGAAAAAAATAACGATAATTAGCAACAACCAATTGGTTTTAAATATTGTTACAAAGTTGTTATATCAAAATACGCTATCCTTGAATGTAAAAAAAGACACAAACCATGACCATTTGAAAAAGCGTGCCACGCAAAACAGCTTCTCAATGAACTCTTAAACAGTGGAAAACTTAAATAGATTTCAGCATCTAGATGTCGTTGTTGATACTCAGCAAAATTACAAAGAGCAGTTCATTCTAACAAAAAAAAAACAAAACCATTTCATTGGTAAGTTCTACATTTCAAAACATTTTTTAATATCTCAGACGATTAAAATGTTTAAAACATATGCGCAGGCAGTAATTCAATACGGCGTCCTAGTGTAAGCAGCGTCAAACATCAGTATTTACCTAGTTTTTGGTGACAAAATAAACAGATTTCTTAGTATCATCATTTTAAGAGAAAAATTTATTACACTTCAAACCCACGAGAAAAGAATGAAATCTTCAACAGTCACAAACCAAACATATTTAAGTTGACAAAAATACTGTTAAAAGAACTAAGAAATGGGTGCACAATTAAACACCTACAAAACGGTAATATTGAAAAGTTTTTGGAAAAAAAATTAATGGAAAAAACGGACAAACCAAATCTTACCATTGGTCTCCCTACAGTCAGTGAAAAACTATCACAGTTATGTTAAGAAAACTTTTCTACTGCTTTTTAACATTGGGCTGCACATTCATAGCAAAAGCTAAACAAATGATTAGTAGACAAGCAGAATAACTTGCTCAGGCATTTCAGAAAATTTTTGTAATTGGTTCTTAAGAAATAGAAAGATTTTTCTAAGCTTCTTCTTCTTGGTAATTGCCAATTGAAAACCAAAATTTAAACCTTCCTGTATCCAGAACATTAATTAGCTCCATTATTTTTTTCGCTCCCTATATAGGCATTCGAGAACAATCCATAGGGGTCAACGATGTCTTATCGGAACGCATTTCGGGTACTAAAATATGATTGGTCTTTTAAATATTGTAATTAATCACTGGTAATATCCAGATGCGTAAACAATTTAGTATTATCATTTTTGAAAACACAATAGTAACTGCGCGATATAAAAAAAGCTTTCACAAAGCATATCTTATAATAATTTCTTAGAAACCTGGTAACATGGTATAAGTTTCGATCAGATGGGGGACAAAATGGTTTTTCTATGTACAAATTCCAGCATATTAAATTTCTATAACTCCAGGCCAGGTATCGTTGACTTATTAAAATAAAGCATGCGTCAGCCATCAACTTCAAGTTTAATCCCAACAATTGGACTGAACATTATTCGCTCAAGCGTTTCTGAATAAACATGTCCTTGATTCTTTAGACTCATCTCTGGTTTTTCTCTTTGCTAATTGCGTATTGACATTAAATATATAAGGCTTTCATGTCCCCAGAATAAGAATTAGCACTAAGATTATTTCTGCTCCTAATATAGGCATTTGAGTACGATCCACCGGAATCAATGATCTCCTATCTGAATGCATTTAAAGCACTGAATGGTGAATTGAATTTTAAATATTGTAATTAGTCTTCTGTAATTTGCAGATCTGTAACCAATCTTTTATCTTCATTTTTGAGAATACGTTATCGACTGCCTAATAAAAAAATGCTTTCACTAAACATATTTTATGAGCACCTTCGTATAAACCTGGTAATATGATATAGGCTTAGACCAGATGGGCGACAAAAGGATTGTTTTATGTGCAGCTTCCGGCATATCATCATTCTGTAACACCGGTGTCTTTTTTAAATAAATTAAAACATGCGTCCGCTTGCAATTTCAGATGGATTTGCTACAAGTTCAGTGCAGACCAGAGGTGATTCAGATGACAAACCTTTTGGTTTAAAATCTGCTGAGATCAAAAAGTATGCTAGATGCCCAAAATTGCACTGATATTTGGATTCAGATTGTTCCCTGAGATTTCCGAAACTTCTGAAAGCTTCCAGTGACAGTCCAATTGACGCTGAGAAAAAGATCTTTAATTCTCTTAGTAATTTCTCTGAGTAATTCTCACTTTCGAATAGTAATTTTATTTATGCGTGATCGCAGGAGAGCAGATTTAGGCTTTAAGTCTGCATTGCAATAACATTAGCCTGCTCTCAGCATCTATTCAAGGAGCTGATTACAGATTCGGAAAGTTGAAGCATGTTTAACAATCAACACTATTAACAGGGGGTTAAATAAAAAATTGTCTCTTATTATGTTTTTGGCCTAATTACACATAAATTGCTAAACAAACTTTTATTGTTGGCTTTAAATTTAAAATTCGCCAATTGGAAGTAAAACATTTTCCTACTTAAAACCCAACACGAGGTAAAACAATGTTCGTTAGAAATAAGGAAAAAGCAAAGTGCTAAAATCGCAATCCTGTTGTCCTATGTTGCAAAAAGATTCGTGGCAGGCCCTCCTATTACTCGTATGACTAAGAGTTTGCGACAATAGGTTCTTTTTTACAAGTATAAACAAGTTTGAGTCTCAACTGTGAGCTAAGGTAGAAAAAGGAAAATAATTTTTGAAATAGGTGGCACTATGATTGAGAGGCATAGCAAGTTTCCAATTCAACTAAATTATAAAAAGAGATCAACCCGTAATCCTCAGAACTACTGTGTTAATGATGAAGAGAAGATCGCCATAGTTCACATCACAACCCAAACAGTCCATTATCAAACACATGAAAAAAGAACGCAAGATGTATGCCCATCAGGTAATTAACTGCAAAGGAAAACAACATAAATTGCCAAACAAGCGTTTTAGAATCGGGAAATTGGGTTCTGAAAAAAGCCCGAAACTTAGCCTTATTCATACTAGATTTACCGTTCAAGCCTTGAGATAATTGTGTCTACAGGCTTAAATTAGTCTTTAAAAATGATATAGGGAGGCTATGCAGAGCCTGAATTCAAAGGTTTTTATTCATCAATACATATTAATTACGGTCCGAAGATTACATTCCAGGCACTTGAGTTCATGAGTTAACATTATTTTAACATCGGGTCCGATAAAATCTTTGGTTCAATTTAGTATCAATTAAGTTTGAGAGAATCACATCATTTCTCTAATCTTGATCTCTACCATCAACCACTTTTTTCATTAGGTCAATTTCATATTCCGTTTATATGGTATGTCGAGTAAAATCAAAGGTCAGTTCAATATTCTTTAGCTTCCGTTGTTCTGGAAAATTTAACTTTTGAGTTCTAAAAAATTCCCTCGGACTCCTGAATAGTTATAAATAATCACAGTTATAAATTATCAAAAATTAGATTAATCTAGTTTCTCCTGCTCCTTGACACTATAAAGAAATTCCGTGTGCTGTTTTAGCTGGTCGCCGTCATCTGCTCTTTCTTTGTTAAACCTAACTTGTGAATGTGTTTGAAGCACCATTTCTTCCGTTTACAAAGTAGAAAAAATGCGGTGACATTGATACTTGAAATCCATAAAATCAATCCCTGAAAACAGGACACATGATTGGCTATTTAACCGGCTGAATCCTTTACGAGTCGCTTTTGGTTGTGCTGTTGAAACTCCCGTACCAAGTTTTTGATAATTTTGGTGTCTGCTTCTCGTGTTGGTTTGGCTTTGAGTTCAAATTTGACCTGCTGTATTATTTTTTTGTATTTTATTGTGGTGTGGCAAGGCGAAGACTTCGTAATATAGGGGGTGGAGTCCTATGGTCATAACCAAACAAGACTCATTCAGACAGGTGTCCGTTGAGGGTTGAATAACCGCACCCATTTGATATTTTAGTTCTCCCGCTACAAGAAGGTTGTATGATGCAACTCTGATATCCGCTCCCTTTACTGCTTTTTGGGGTTTTCTGGGATGTCATTTATCCAGTACTATGTAAGCGCTATCAAAATAAGGGATTTTGAATGCGCCAAATAAGTTTGCAGTAAAAATTTTTGGAAAATATATGACATCAATTTTGCAAGTTTGTAAAACAGCCGTCTCTTGACCGGAGAATAGTTTGAAGAACCTGCTGGCTTCTTGGTTTCAAGTCATTGATACGAAGCTCACCGCTACGATGTCATTCCAGTTCATTGTTGAGACTATTGTGTTTGAATAGTACTGAAACCATCTTGTCTTTGAATTGAAGTGGTAGCAAGTTTCGTTGTAGATGGTCCGGTTCAACTATTCCCGAGGGTATCCTTACAATCGACATCTCATGGAAAACTTATCATTTTTGTTGCTCTAATGATTGAGCTCGTTTTCGAACAAGCTTCCGAATGAAAAGACATTCATGCAAAGAAAATGTTTTTGATCACGTTTTGTACTTCGAGAACTAAATAAAAACGTCGCTCCACATATGGTCAGAAAACTGAGCCTGCTGTATCTGCTCCATATCTCCTTTATGGCCATCAACGACGTTCTCTCTTTTTCCAAAATTCCCGGCCATGTAGTTCAACATAGTTCTCATATATGACTGTTCTTTCCCAACTTAGGTTACCAATAATGTGTACTGTTTCATCTGTTTCACTTGATAAAAAAAACGACGCCTTGATTCGCAATTGGCCGAATCTTCTCTTCTGAGTCCTGAAAAAGATGGAAGAATGAAAGCGGTTTACAAGCTGTTTTCTATATTATGCTCTCATAACAGGTGCGGCAGAAGCTCCGCCTGCAAGCAATGTCATGGACTTTCGCTTCCTTTTTGAAGGTTGAAAAAAATTGCGAAAGCAAGCTCAGTGCTTTCGGAAAATTTTTCTGGAGTTTTCTGATCAGGATTCAGGATGTTCTGACTGTGTTCCAGAACGCATTTTAGTTTTCCGCTGCTGCAATGTCCCCACTGTGTCCTTCTCCACACCCCAGCTCCAATCATTTTCATTTTCAAAAATCGCCAAACTGCGGTCAATGTCTACGAGGTTAAGGGAAGGTGCTACAACATCAACCATGTCAATGGAATCGGCGCTAGAGCGATAGGAGTATGCGGGACGAAAGCAATACTTGCTCAACTTGCTACTTCTTCTGTTGGAGTCAATCTAATAGAAAAGAGGAGTTGCACCACTCCATCTAAATATTGCGCCAAAATTACAATAAAGCTCAAACTGCACTTCTGTTGTGGCTACAATCTTTTCTATACTACACTTTTTTGCACTTGTATAAGTTTTGTTATATATAGATTGAAAAATTTCAAATATTTTACGTTCAAATTATTAGTTGAATCTTGGTTCTGTTTTTCAACTGGATTGCATACAGGTTTTCCTTTTAATTTCAGGCAATAATTGCTTTATTTTTTTGAGATTTCGTTAAGTTTCTCTAAGTTCTGTTGAATTTTGCGGAGCGAATGGATGCGAAAGAAGAAAATTCTTTTAGTAAATAGCAATTGTTATTAACAAAGTGTTCGCAGCACATTTATTAGGTAAAAAAATTGGGTCTGAAGTTTAATGTCGAGTTTATTAGTAGACTCTTCATTTGCAGCGATTAGCTTTACATTGGTAATCGATTCCGTTTATTTGGGGAATCGCTCTACCCGATTGAGAAGCTCTTCTGTGTTTGAGAGCAGGCCTAGGATCGGGGTTTTAAAACTGACTGTAACTGGTGCTCCTTTCGTTTCAACACCTTCAGTTTAAGAGGTCTCTGGTTCTCCATGAATTCCGGATCGATAGTAGTGTCTAGAGTGGTGATAGTTTGATGCGTTCTTGTGGCACTTTGACATCTGTCATAACACCTCTCCCATCAGGTCCAATTATTTGAGTTGCCTGCGCCTCATCAAAATCCTGTATCTCGTATGTTGGAGCCCGTCTGACGGTAGAATTAATCTTATTTTCCTCAAAGAGGTTAATGAAGAACTCATCTTCTTCCTCAACCCATCTGTATTTTTTTTTGTTTCGAGGAAAAATCCGTGGTGCACTTTTTGGAGAACATTGATTGACTTAAAGTTCACTCCAGATTAATTACTGCTTCTCCAGTGGACTGTCGTCTTCTTAGTACCTCGCGTTTATTCATTTGTTCTTTCACGGGTTTCAGTCTGTTGTATTGTACAGTCTGCCATTTGTTGGAAGTGCCTGTTTTGTAGAGTTGGTAGTAGCCATCAGTAGATATCTCTTACCTAACAGAGGAGCCATCCAACGGCGACAATAACTTCCTCGATTTGGCTTAGTACGATTAACAAATCAACAGCCAAATACGATTAACTTCGATTCAGCTTTCCCGAAGACTTCTTTCCGGAATCGGTCTCTTTGATTTCCTTTGTTGGATCACAAATTGTCACTGGGGTCCAGGTGGGCTAGTGGAAATTGTTCCTCTAGCCGGCGAGTGAATTCCTGGTTTTTGATTTTGTGACTTGATGGCTGGGGTAAGAGCACGTCGATGGGGTACTTGCACTCTTGATAATATACTTAAGAAAAGAGCGTATAGTCTGTTGTTCTGTGCAGTATCGTGTTTTAGACGAATCTTAGATGCTCCAAATTACCTCAGCAATGACCCCATTGTATCGTTCGACTATGCCGTTGCCAGGGAAGAGGGTAAGGCGTGATTTTTGTTTTGTACATTCCGAGCAGCTTGCAGTACTCCAAGATCAATTCACCTGAAAATTTTGAACCTCTGTCAGTGTGAATTGAATCTGGTGCGCCAGCCACAAGAAGCTATTTCTCCACGACTCCTCTTGCCACCGCTTCAGCAATTTTTTTTTCAAAGGTGTGCTTTCAACATATTTGGTGAAAGTCACAGATTACGAGATTATACCTCTGCCCTCATAGTTTTGTTTTGAGCCTCAGCCCAACTAATCTGCGTCAAATTTGTCGAAATAATCTCTACCGTCAATTGTTGAAAAGGCGCTCACCGTTTCTTCCCAGCTGTAGATGAAGTGCACGTTAAACTAAACAGTATTCACATTTCCTCTCGATGTCTTTACTGAAATTTGGCCACTAAAACCTTGCCTCGTTCTCTCAAGTGTTTATTGAAACGCAAAGTCAATGCCACTTATCTTGGAGTCGTATAGTTGTTATAACTGAGCTGCCTCAGTTAGTTTAGTATTTGCTCCTTTCACCATCCATTTTGGAAATTGAAATCCATCTGCAAGTTGTAGTTGTTCCCACACACACACACACACACACACACACACACACACACACACACACACTCATACACACACACCTGAGTGCCACAACACTTTCTCCGGCTGCAAAGGATGCTGCTTTCTTCATGTGAAGCTTGCCAAGTGATGTTTGAGTGCCATTTTTGTCAACAACGACCCACTAGAAAATAAGTTTAATGGCAGGTTCCTGCGTTTGATGTTGGGGCTTTTCTCTGCCCTCCTCTACGATAATTTCTTTTTATGTCTCCTCCTTTTTGGAAGGATTCAATTTGGGTTGTCGGAACCGTCGGTTTCCCTGGCCAATCAAACTCTCCAATACATGGTTTTGCTTGAGTATGCGCTTTCCTCGTCATCTTCTGGAAGTTCCGATTCCGATTGGTCGGGGCTACCAGTGTCTGTGGTCATATGGAGCCCTTCGACTTCGTTTTTGCTGAGGTAATCAATCTCATTGTCGGTTGACAAGTCGAGACCTATTTTTTTTCTTGATGCCCGCTATTCCATCACCACATTGTAGAGTTTCATGAAGTTCATAAAAATTCATATTAGTCGCTATCGTCGCTTTCTTTCTGTTGAGCTTTCTTCTGATACGGTAATTTTCAGACACATTCTGCGTGATGATGTCTGCAATCTTAATCTCTATCTGTTTCTATCCTTTCCGTAGTCCTGTCTTTGAAATCACTTCTGGTGAATGAAAAAGTTGGCTGAAGAAACCAACAAATGAGCTAACCTCTGTGAAGTTATCCGGTCATTTTCACTCTTTTAAGGCTCTGATTTGTCCTTTAGAGGAGAAATTTCTTTGGCACCAAACTTCTACTCTTCTATGGCTTCTAATTTATTTTTTTTTAGGACTTCAAACAAAATCCGAGGATGCCCCCTAGTTCTTCTTTTGACTAGCTGAAAACATCGTCCAAAAAATTGAGAATAAAACTGAAGAGCTACTTGTTGAGGATGACTGTCATCAAACGTTGAATAGTTCATGTGCATTGCAGAGACCAAATGGCAGTCACGGGAACTCTTAATGACAACTAAATGGGTGAAAAAAGCGGTTTGTGAAATTGCTGCCACTGCAAGTGGTATTTGCTAGTATCTAGAAGCTAAATCTACACGTGAAAAAAATACCTCCAAGAAAATGATCGAGTAGTTGATCGGTTCTGGGTTAGGGGAAAGCATCTTTTCTCGTCCATTCCTTCAGTTTTTTGAATTCTACCTACATTCGTTGCTGCCCTCTTCTTTGTTACAAGTAAAACGGTTGCACTGTAGTTGATCTTAGATGACCGGAATTTGTTCTGTGAGAGCATATCTTCTACTTCTCGTTCCACAACGATCATCTTTCCTGGGGCTAGGCAATAGGGAGCAATTTTATTTTGGCTATGGTCGCCATTATCAATCTGGTGCTCCAGTAGATGTGTTTGAACCAATTCTGTGTTGTTTAATGTGAAAACATCTCGAAAAGCCGCAGTCGATTCTGTTTTACCAGGTTGCAAATCTGATTCACTTCGTCTTCTGATGTGCACTCATTGAGTGCGCCTGCTTGTTTCGTGGAATATGGGTTCTTGCCTGTTTTTTTTTACTTTTACTGGTTTTTAATATCTCTTTAGAAATGTCAAGCTAACTGTACCGCTTTATGTTCCCATCATGAGTTTTCTTTATTAAAATTCAGCTCTAATTCACTTTTTTTTATAAAATTGGCGCCCCCAAAATCAAGGGACGTCTCTGTCCAGGGTAAAAGAAATTCCATTTGAACGACTATACCTGATCCAAAGGCAAGATTTCTTGTGATTTTTCAATGGACTCGAAAGGGGCCGTTGGTTGAAGATAAGACTTTATGGTGGAAGTCAGACATCATCTGTTCTGAATAAAGTTTCTGCGTTTTTTTTGTAATAAAAATTTCACTTTACTGCCATTCAGGTTTGCAATTAAATAAATAGTCTTTTCAAAGATTCCATTAGCGTTCTCGGTACTTGTACTGCTGAAAATTTCAAGTTGAGCTCTCTGGAGGATCATCTCAACGACTGAATGGGTTTCAGGGTTTCTATCTTGTCTTTTTGAAGTTGTGCTTCGATCAGGGCAAGGATTCGAACATTGCCACCAGTAAGGACAATGGTAGCATTTTGCGTTGTCGTATCTCTGGAATCTGGCTGCACTGCGCAAAGATTTATGGGGTGGTCTATCCTGCTGTTTAATAATGCGCTATGTTTAGCTTCTCATGTCGTCCTCCACCAAGTCTTCGATCCCCCTGCTCACGTTCTTTGTCATGTCTCTAATTTCTGTTTTTATGTCGCTTTTGTCGTCATCTCTTTACGTCCACCGTACATTTTCTGTCCACCTTGATCAATAATTTGGCGGAAGCGTTGACTATTTCCGGGTGCTCTTTGAGAAGAAGGGTATATCGTACCTCACAGTCTAATAATCAGTCAAGGAAGGTTTCCTTGTTTGCATCTTGCCTCCTTGCCAAGTTAAAGTGAGGGTTCTTCTTGAGAACTCTTCGAGTCTCTCCCCTTCGCTTTGCTGGAGGTTTTTGTACGCGATTCTGGTACTTCTGTAGTTTGGGAAAGCCGCCGATTCGATTGTTGAATGCATAGAGGTCCAGCTCGTTTGTTGATGCTGGTTGTCTTTGTAACTGATTTGTGCAGACTTGGTAAGACATGTGAGGAGAACTGCTCGCTGTTGGGCATCGTCCCAATTGTTTGCCAGTGACAATGCCTCAAAGTGGCCAATCCACAGCTTGAAGCAGTCAAACTCCGGGCTTGGGTAACGCAAGAGAGTATGGGGCGGCATGACACTAGAATTTGCAAGTCATTTTTATTGTTGTTTGCATTTTCTACGTGTATATCGAATTTTTTTGCGCTGGTGTAGTGTAAGTTTTGTTTTCTTCACGGTTTTGTTTTCCAGGAACAAAAACTAATGATTGGGATAACTGTCCCCTGCCAATGATTTTTATTTAATTAAAGAAAAACTATTAGATTTTTTTCGATTCTTCAATCATTTGTTTCTAATATAGCGAATCATTACTTCATTTCTGAAGTAATTTTTTTCCTTTGTTCTTGTTTTTTTAATTGTTTCCTAAATAGTTTTTTTTGCGACCTAAAACTATTTTGAGGGTTCTCTGGCGATACCCGAGCCCTGTTCGTGTTTCTAGTTTTAATTCTAAGTGAAGTTGTTTGGCTATTTTGCTGACACAATTTTTTTATGCAAAAACCTGTTTTTTTTTGTGAGGCCCCCGTAGTCAGGAGTTTTTCCCCTTATAATCAAAAACAAAACAACAAAAACGAAAATTCGCCGCTTTTTTGAACAGTTTATAACTAAATTATAATAATTTCTCAATAAACGGTTTCCAAGTGAGCAATCGGTCTTCATTAGTGCAGTTCTGATGTAAACATTTTTTGGCTGTTTATTTTTCTAAGTTATCCTTATTTATTGAGTCAACACTTTTTAGTCCTTTAAAAATTCACTGACTGTATGTGAGCGCAGCTCATATTCTATGTTTATTTTAATTCATTGCTTAACCGTTTTTCAAAAAAATCTGTCCGTGGTTGTCATTTTACATTTTTAAAATTTTAGGCAAAGGATTTTTTTTCTATTCAAATCCCAACAATAGGTCAAATTGTGTTTGTTAGAAATAAAGAACTGGAGAAATGGACATTCGCAAGCCTATTATCCTGAGTAGACATGAGGGTTATACCATGTCCTTCTTTTGTTCTCATGATTCAGACCTTAAGACAGTTCGTATAATTGTGCCACCTATTTAGTTCGTATAATACCTCAATTATAAGCAATTTTGATTCACAGTTTGCTCGTCTCAACAATGACCTCGGGTAGAAAAAGGATAAAAACTTTTGAAATAGGTGGCACAATCATTGAGCACTATGGCAAGTTTTCATTTTCATTAAGTATTACTAAGAGATCCATCTGTAATCCTCAGAATTACTAGATGTTGATGACAAAGAGAAGGTCATCGGATTTCACTCCACATCCCAAACAGTCGAGTCTCAGACAATTGAGAAAGGAACGCAAGATTTTTTGGCCACCACTTAATTCAGGGTTTCTACAGGCCCTGTTAATTGTCTACATGGTTCGCCACACTACATGGCTTAGTCTTACTTGCCCAACTTCTACGATCAGGCAAACTTACCCTCAATTTGGGGTCACTTATTCAGTGTCCATCCAAAGGAAGATCACGGTGATTCTCTCAGAAACTTTGATGTCCAAGTCTCAGTAGGTTTTAACTTACGCTATTAATGGTTGATCTCTGTAAAACCACCTATTTCTCCTAAGCTGGTTATAATGAGTTTTCAATTAAAGCCGAAGTTTATCTCTAGCTTTTATTACATCTATGAATGAGAGATTTCGAAGTTACCTTAGCCCTTGTTTCTAAGTAAATCAGAAATGGAATCAAAACAAAGTATTTACTCGGATGAATCTCATACCTATTTACTAATGTACGTTATCTGATTTTGCACCGACTCTATCGAATAATTTAGAGAAATCGAAGCTAAGTAAACACTAATACCGCAGAAAATCGCAAGACCGTATAACAAGCAGGTATATTTAGAATCCAGAAGTTGGGTTAATAAAAAGGCTCACGGACAAGCCGTATTGATACTGGCTTATCTGTTCAAGTCTTGAGATAATTGAGTCCGCAAGCTTATTTTTGTTTATCAATACGTAATAATTAGGTTCCGACCGTTCCATCCAGACCGTTCCAGGTTTTTTTTGTTCAACACTTAGCCTTATTCAGATCTTGAACAATGATTTTCGTAAATTTTCAAATAGTATCGTGCTCGAAAAATGCAAGTTGTTAGTTTTAAGTTGATACCATTTTAGTTTGAGAAAATCAAATTTTATCTCTAATCTTGTCAATCTCACCAATCAATAGTTTCTTCGAGAGGACTTGAATTATCACGACATTTTATCTTAGAAAAAGTGTTAGATTGTTTATTTGAGTCAATTTATGCAAACAAGTCTTAGAAAGGTGGGTGGAAAATACGTACGCATTAAAATTTTGTTTTTACCACGCATTTGTCTAATGTACTTGACTTACTTAGTTGCCTTCTCAATTTTTTTTTAAAATTTCTTGCCATACTTAGTCGCCCAACCGCATAAACAAAATCTCACTATTGAGCTTTTTCCAAGTGCAAACGAAACACGTCTGATTTTTAATCTTTTGATCCACATAATACGCTGGAACATAAATCACAGTCCCATCCGGCCATGCACCCAGCATACTGGCGCAAGCACCCTTGTGTCAGGAAACCGAGAGCCCCATGCGCGATTGAAACTTTGTTCGAGAAAATCAAATTATGTTTCTTGATCTCTACAAACAACCATTTTTCTCTTTAGCTTGTCGGAAAAAAAAGCTGCGATAGCTTTGTAGACGCATGGACTCAAGATATCAATATAAAAAAGAGACAGAATGAACAAAGAAAAATACCAAACGTGACGTCTCAATTTGATATAATCTTATATATAAAGACTCCCCAAAATAACCTTAAATAAGATTGAATCATCCTCAATTGACCCTAAAGACAAAATTCAATATAATTAAAAACGGATTCTTTCTGTTTGTGCCATTGCCGTACGCTATTCACCTAATTACGTAGTACAGAAATATGTAAATTATGGCGCGTGCGTTCTCATGGGTGTAAATAATATGCACGTACGCAAGAGAGTCGAAGTCATTCATCGCGACGTAACGCCATCTGGTTTTGTAAACTCTTTACGGCAAAATAAAAAACAGAAGGAACAGTTGCGGAAGAGACTCAGAGTGTCGGAACTTCCCAAGCAGCCTATAGAACCATTAAACGTTCGAGAAAAACCCCAATTAAACTCGGCACTAAATTCAATTTTCATAATATCGTTGAATAAATAAAAGATCGTTGAAAACAGAAAAAAAAGAAGCTGGTGAAATTAAAACCAAGTTTTCGTAGCGAAAACAACTAGTCTCTTGCTTGCCATATGTTACAGAAACAAATTGCCACGACGTGATCGATAACAAATATGAAAAAACAGCAAAATTTCTACAACTGATCATTTTGCAACAGTTACCACTCTCAAGTCTGCAATGCTAACATTAAAATTACAGGGTTCTCACACTGAATTGAAATTTCAGACTGGAAACATTTTTACAGTGCAGTGCCAGGAGCCATGATATTATTCGGTTTTCAAAATATTATTGAAAAAATTTGTTATGTGACAGGAGTTAAACCAAAATTTCTGCTTCAAGAAGAATAGCGATACACGGAAACGATTGAAGAAGCTTCATTAGTTAGTAACTATATAACTGAATGTAATGAAACTAAAAGTTTTCGTGAAAAAAACTTGCTCGTTTTTTTTAGTTGAATGATGAAAAAACAAGGTGAAAAGGGCATTAAAAATCTTCACAATAAAAGGATCGAACGAGATTTAATCTTTGTTAAACAAATTTGGATATAAGATAACAAGATTTTTTGGAATAAGCGCATCTACTGAAATGACCGGGTTTCACTTTTGAGAGACTTCATTGGTTTGCAAGTAAAAAAAGCCTAAAACTTCCTCTTAAATTTGATCCAAAAATGTTTAGTTTCCATTGCATAAGAAGCAAGACCAGAAATGTGATCCGCGATTCAAAAAACTTGAGTATACCTCTCGCTTGTTAGAAAAGAAATCTACGCGGAGATGAGAGATCTAAAACAAAGCTAGTGGAAGCTCTCTGTTAAGCGTTTTCTCCCAGAAAAATATCCTGAAAAGCTGAGAAAAGCCTGTGTAACTTCTTTTCAAAAAAGAAATAGTGTAAACTGAAATTAGAGACCTATATCATTCACTCTGCTTGTGAGAAATTATTGAAAAGGTGGTTAGCTTGCTAAAGACAGCCTTTTTAGAATTGTAGCAATTAATGTTTGGTTCCGTTTGGTTATCAAACACAAATTCAACAACGGATGCTAACTTAAATTCTGCGAAACAAATTTTAAACAGGGAAAAACAGTCACAAGTAAATGTTTGAGAATTGCAGATGCTCCGATTCTAAAAAATATGAAACTTCTACCAAAACTTGAAAGCTTAAACGAACACGCTACCAATTTTTAAAAAAAATGTTTGAGCAGAGGAACGCAAAGAGAAATTGCCTTGAATGGAATTCAGATGTATTGACTGACTCTGAAAAACTAACAATTTAACAAGGTGTTGTTTTAGGTCCCCTATTATCTATCATTTAAGTTGATAATCATCGAAAACAAAAGTTATGAACAAACTTGCGTCGCTAAAAGAACATAGCCGGTAGAATACGGGAAACAACTAGAAGAGTCGTGCAATCTAATTACAAACCTAACCTCACCTGAATAAATACCAAAGAAAGGCAAAA
Organism: Convolutriloba macropyga; assembly: GCF_964194025.1. Taxonomy (NCBI): domain Eukaryota; kingdom Metazoa; phylum Xenacoelomorpha; order Acoela; family Convolutidae; genus Convolutriloba; species Convolutriloba macropyga. The sequence continues at coordinate 26,216,352 of NC_134472.1, forward strand.
TAACGAAGAAATTAATAGCCTTCTAAAACATCGGGAGCTTCCTAGAAAATAAAGTTTGAAGGTCTCAAAATTAATTGATTTGCAATCTGTCATTGAAAACTTTTGGTTTTAAATTAGAACCAATTTTAATCTTCACCGTGTACATAGAAAAGTTTAGCTTGTTTTTAAGCTCGCTTTTACTCATGTAAAGTAAGGGTCTTTAAATAATTTATTGTTTTCTTATTTTTGCATTATAAATTCTTATTGCATTTTTACCATTTAATTTTATTCTTCTGTATTACAGGAAATTGACAATGTTTTCTTTCAATCAATCATAGAATTAATTACTTTGAGACTAGCTCTAGTAGTGAAAACTGGTTGAGGTCATTCCGCTACAGTTCCCAAATTTAATTTCGGTTTTTGTTCTGCCTCGAGGGGGATTTAAAGCACCTTTTCCTTTCTAGTGGGTTAATACCCTCACCTATATAGCTTTCAGTATTCCGACTGTGTTCACTTCAACTTCTTACTCGTTTCGCAGAAAGATTTTGTCATTTGTTATTGGAACCAATGCCTGAGTAGTGAATTTAGGTGCGGAAATGGCTTATTGGTGGGTTAATCTAACACAGGAGGCTGAAACAGGAGATGTTTTTTCATGACTACTGTACTCTGGACCTGAGATAGGCGTTTTTCTATTGGTTTTTACAACTGCCACTTCCCTTTTAACACTCCTAAATTGCAGTCGGTACCAATTACTTTCAGAATATTTACTATAAGCCCCATATTTTCCAAATTACATGTCTTTTTAATTGAGCAGTAATAAAATAGCTCTCAGCTCCAATGTAGTTCCTGGTTTGTCTGGACAAGAAGTCTGGAGCAATACATTTACAGTATCACGAACGAAAAGAATATAAACATAAAAGTAAATTGGATTAGCGAAAGGAAATTAAATCGAATTCTGCGTATTTACAATTTCTATTTATTTACAAACGAACGGATCGAATCAAAACATCACAACAACCATCACGCTCACAAATCTAATGTCTTCTTTCACGCCACAATTTCTGGCACTAATGAAGCGTGTTAAGGTTTCAAATAAAATAAGCTTTGACTTTGCATGGTTACTCTAAAATCAATCAAAAGGGGGCAAAAGGGGGACCATAAGGCAATTTATTATCAGAGGAGCGTCAATGTTAATTTTATGTTAACACTAATTATTGATTTGGGGTTTGATTTTAGGAATCACAAAGGAATGGACAAATAGTGTTTTATAGTGTATCAAATTGAAATTTGCCAAAAACTAGTTTGTGTTATTGTTGTTCTACTTTCATCTCAAGACACCCGTGGAGAGATTTCTTTGACTGCAAGGTGTTATTTGTTCACATAGCTGTAGGTGAATCAACGCACATACGTAACATACACAAGTAAGGTAATCAAATTAGTACTACTAATAAGCAACTGAATAAAAGCAACTGAAAACTATGAAGGCAAGACTAATTATGAGATGTCTGAATAGCCACAAAAATAGCAGAAGGGAATATATGGACACAAGCGGACACAACCAAATCAGTCAAATCAAAATCTAAACACTTTTTCCATGTCCACAAAGCGTGAAGAGAATCATTCAGCAAACAAACTGATGACGATATTAGACCGTAAACAATTCTCACCGAGAACACTCATTCCAAGTGCATTATACCAACGCAATTTTACAAGAGAAACCTCCTGGTTTTAAACTACTTTGCCGGAAATAATTTGCCTGCTCCAGATAATTTTTGAGGTACAAAACTCCAGGAAATTTGCTTCTTTATATTAAAAAACAAGTCAGTTTCAGGGATCTTTAGCGTGATGAGCTTTAGGAATAGCAAGTCGTCAATCGGATGACTCATGCTTTTGTTGGATTTTGGTCAACACTTGCAGCGCATCGTCAACAAGCGAGTCAAAAATAGCATCGGTGAGCTGTACTTTAACATTCAGTTCATCGTCATTATAATCTACCCACTGACTTTCCTCTTCCCTCAACTCTTGAATCAGGATTTTGTCGACTAAGTCTCGTCTCTTATGGCCAAACTTCAATGTCTGAGTTCTGTGTTGTTGTCTTGAGCTCAAATTAATCATGTTCAACACCTTTTTGTCTACGATATCATTCAACATCTCAATTGACTTCGGCCTCATCCCTTGATAATGGACTCGTTTCGCCATTTTGGGCTTCATCCAAGGCTGGGTGACCTTAGGAACAGTTTGATAGATATCTGCAACAATTTCCCTAACAAGCTCAAACATCATAACCTTGAACGACTTTCTACTTTTCGATACATCATCACCACCTACAGAATCGGATCCCAAAAGCTCAATTGGTATTTTGGAGTCATTAAAATCTTCACCCAAAGATCGTTGATTGAAAAAGTACGCACAATAGGAATTCGAAAGCTCTTTTATTTCGTCCGATTTGCAAGGCACAAACATTTGAGGCTCAAATATTGACGCAATTCGTTCCGCATGTGCTGAAAGTCTTGCACTGAGCGCAGTTTCCTCCACTGAAAGACCTGAATCGGGTAAAGTGGGTTTCTGCGTCTTATCAGGCTCTGAGGTGATCTCACTGATGTCAATTGGAGGAACAATTGGAGCAATATTCTCTTTGGACTCATCAGAAGTCGCAACATTGTTGTCATTGAAGGCAAGATCGTCGTCAATGAACTCGCCACCGATACCCGCAGTTGGACTTGATGGTGATGCTGGCAAAATATTCTCTGAATTACTCTTGTCAGTTACTTCTTCGCTAACTGGAGATTCTGGTCGCGGTTCCACTCTATCAAGAGACACGGATTCCTTTTTAGCACTAACTGGTTTTATATCGTCAACTTTATCTAGTATCAATTTTCGGTCCTCCAATGACTCTTCCCGTAATTTATCAACTTGTTCGGCTTCTAATTTTCCACCAGATCTTTCGACACTTTCAGGACTTTGTTCGTCTTCAGCGCTTGCTTCTAACTCATCTATAGTTTCCGAGGATTCCTCTTCAATAGAATCGACCCGAGGTATTTCAGACACTTCTTTGGAGTACACAACAGTACGAAGTTTAGTTCGCTTCGTGTCCCTACAAATGAACGAATCATCAAGAGCCTGTTCCACAAACTGACTCGATAACTGATGAGAATAATCGTTCACAAATCCAAGATGCAACTTTCGGTCTTCGAATACTTCATCAAGAACTTGATCGAAGATTGATTCGAATACTCGATCGCAGTATTCGCTGGCATCTGTATCGCTTAAATCTGCAGGCGGAAGTGGCGCATCTTCGATGAGAGGAGGTTCCTCAATTTCAACAAAGTCCTCCACCTTCTTAATAGCATCATTTACAAACGGCTCATCATCCACGTAACAAGCTTCTGGTTCAGTAATGACGTCACATGCAGTATCAACAGTTTCGTAAACAGTCGCAATTCCAATAGTTTCTGCGTCATGGATCGAGAAGGAAATCGACTCGAAGTCACTTTCATCGTCTTCTTTAGGTGCCAGCTCTTCTTCCTTTCCTTCAGATTCGTTGATCAAATCCTCGACAGGAGTGGATTCCAGAACTTTATTGCTTCTTTCACTTTGAGCAGACTTATCATTCTCCTCACTTTGAATCAATTTCTCCTCATCGACTTCGGACACTTTTTCGGGTGATGGAGTCTTTTCTAGTTCAACTGCAATATTATTGGGTTCGGCTTCTTCTTTTCCAGAATCCTGAGTTTCGGTCAAAGTGATATTAACGGGTTCATCGCTAGACTGATTTTGATCTTCTGCAGCCGAAATCTCTTTCTCGTTTTGCTTACTTTCACTAGTGGAACTTACTATTTCAGATACAATTTCTTCCTTAATCGATGCAGCAGATGCAAGTATGCGAGGAGTCCCGTGATCTCCAGTGCCCGCCGTGCCAGTGGTCTTATCTTCAAAGTCTAGAGAGTAGTCTTCATGTAGCTCTATCAATTCCGGCTCAACACCTGTGTCATTTTTATCAACCGCAGCTTTAACTCTGTCTGATTGAGAGACTAGCATACCAGGTCCATGTTTACAAGAGAAGAACTCGTCGCACCTCGAGTCGTGTGACTCCAACGAGTCGTCTAATTCAACTCCAATTAGGAACTTGTCCTTTACTTGGGATTTGAACATCAACACACCACTCTTTTTGTCGTCAACTACAACCTTAGATCTAAGACCAATCTCTTCGAGTGGATCAGAAATGGTGGTGAACTTTTCATCACTAATATCCAATTCTTTAAAATCCTCATCCTTCGACTTGGAAAATTCAGAAAGGTGATTGTCCTTTTTGGGAACCGAACCATCTTTCGAGCTCTCAGCCTCCGATGAATGAGTTATAGTAGCGTCAGCAGCAGGGCTCAAAACAGGTTCATTATCTGGCTCAAGCGATCTCGTCTTGTCAGCTGGGGATTTTTGACCCGAAGATTCTTTGGAAACTGGAGTGGATGCGCGCGGTGTTAGGGCAACGTCAGAATCCACTGGTTCTTTAGCAGCTGAGATTGAGATCTCGTCTTCCAAGGTACTATCATCAGATTCATTATCAATTTCTTCCGCAACTGATAGTTCCTCTTGTACTTCATTTTCACTCCTTGGCGACAACGATTTAAGAACCTCGTCTTCGATTAACTTTTCGATCGTTCTACTTTCTGCAATGTGAAGCTCGGGTTCCAAGGCCACTTTCTTTTCCGGTTCATTTTCAGGAGTCTTTAAGACTTCCTCTTCATAATCCTGGTCCTCTTCGAAGACCAGACCTCCAAGTACTTCCGGTTCTAACTTGGATCCAGGATCGTGGACCAGTTCAGTGGTACTGGACTCGCTGTTTCGCGCCGAGGGCACTGGTGTCGTGGAACGAGATGATCGGGCGGACGGTGTTCTGATGACGGGTTTCTTTGATATGTGGACAAGCTCGTCATTTGCACCAAGCAGTACATTCTCACTGTCTGCCTTTTCCAACTCAGCTGTTGCCTTGGCAATATACTCGTCGTAGTACTAAAATCAGGAGTGGTTCCGATTTAATGCAGGGCAATGTTTAAGGAGACATAAAACAGCTCACTAAGTCTACGGAATACGTACAAATAGGTATGGAAAGGGTCACCCGAGAACTTTCTGTTGATCCAATTTGAGGGCTTTCCGGAAGAAGTTAGATATATGTCAGATAAGCTAACCAACTTAGTTTTGCAAAAATTCAAGCCAAATCAAATCAACCAATTAGGATGCACTGATGACGTTAGCATCGATTGAGAGAATCAGCTATTGAAAAAATTCCAATGATTCAAGTGAGAAGTTACCTTGAGCTGTTTCCTGATATTTTCTTCTTGTATCCTAGCATGTTCCCTGTCTCGAGTCCGCTTGCCTTTCTTCAACTGCCTCAGTCTCTCTGCCTCCTCCTTCCGTCTCCTTAGATCCTCTTTAAGTGCCTGAATCCTGCCTTCGACATCACTCGCATCTGAGAATGAGGACGTCCGTCCACCACGACCGACACCAGCGTCTAAAGAGTACAACATAAATAAGCCATTCGTATCAAGTTTAACCAATCTAATAGCTGAAACGTTAAATTGAGGTTTCAAAAAAGTTTCACGGTGTACATACAAACATGGAGGAATTCACATCTCTAGGGGACATGAAAATTTACAATTTCTGCTCGGATGCCTCTAAAGTACAAAATATTCATATTGAGAAACGAAAAAAAAAAACGAAATTGACCGAATAATTTTCAAAACCACAACAAACTCTTGAACTCTCCGGTTTAAATGTATCATCGAAGACTATATTTAGTTCAATTAAAATTAAGATGAGGCTATACTGAGAAAACTTTCACTTTCCATGCTCAAAATAGTTTAAAAACCGCGAAATATCGACTCAGCTATTGGACAAAATTCGCATTGTCAAATTCGAAGTCACTGCTGCACGCTTTCCTTAACTTAAATATCCAAACATAAACTCAACACCGTCAGACGAACTGTCGTTTTAGACGAACCGCTCTCGGACGACAGTCAAGAGGTCTCTTTTGGCTGCAGCGAGCTTAAGAGGGTCAGCCGCTCTTGGCAATATTGGCAAGAGGGGGCAGATAATGAGAGAGGGGCTTTCCAAACCATAAAACCCAAATTACCTTTCAAACTATGAAGTCGTGCTTCCTAGGCGACTCTTCGACCTAGATGGAGCCTATAAAGGCTCAAGGAGAGCTAGAAACTCGCAGAATCATTGCCCTCGAACAATTTTATCTCGCTTCTTAAGACAAAAGGTCATTGATCAAGGGAGGTAACAATCCAAAACGGTACAGCATTTTCTATTCCGCAGAATATCTAAAAAGACTCAGAGACTCTTAGAAATAAAACTCCGCCACCAACAGCGCAAAATATAAACATCAAAATTATAACCTAAAGGCTGGTCTAAAATTAGTATCAGTTTAAAAATTCAGTAAAAAATTTTTCCACTTTTACGATGGTGTGAGCTAATTAAGTTGTTGAAAGCATAGATGTAGTAAGAGCATCTATGGGAAGGGCAAGTGGGGAGGCTTTATTATGGCGGGCGAGCTCAATTAATCGTAGTTTTGGGAGGGCGAGAGGGTACATCGACGTCAGGGCAAAGTGGACAGTGTAGACGGGAGGGGTTATTAGGTGGTAGAGGACGCAGGAGGGGTAGGTAAGAGGAGCGGTGATAGAGTGGGGTAGGAGTAGTTGCGCTAGGGAGGAGTACTCATAAGGGGTCAAAATACCTCAACTGACCGTTTCACCTTGAGTATTACTGGAGGTTAATAACTACTATAAATTAAAAAAAAAAAACAAAAATCAAAACGCTAACACTCAACGTTCGATAAAATAAGCAATTTTCTTTGAGAGCAATTCAGCAATATTCTCCGGAGAAGACCATTACACACTTATGGAATGATCACTTTCTGATTGCGAATTCAGCATTTGAATGAAATTCGTTTTCCGATATTCAATCTTAATCGATAAGTAGTTGTGTACGTGCAATTATATGGGACACCGAAGAAAAGTTGGAGACATTTGGAAATGAGTGATAAAAAGGCAAGACTAATGTGGATATAACCGCTAAATAAGATGATACAGGTGCTAGTATCAATACCAAGAAGCATTAGATATAGATATGATAACTTATACTTATAAGAACATACTTCAAAAAGCAGGGATCTAAATAAAATTGGGCTTTAAGGGTTTATCGCGTTTCTAATTTTGGTTTCGTTTTTTGATTCTATGCATTTTAGATTGCTTTCCTGAGCAACTGCTATTTCATAAGCATTTTGAGCAGAATGAGCGAACAAAGAAACTAGTCTCGAGAAGTCAAAGATTTCACGCAAGATGTCGCAACAGCGGCAAAATGAGTTAAAGCTAAAAAAATTTCGGTTCGACAAAGTAAAGAACATCGCAGGGCATGCAATCCAAACAATTGAATGAAAAATTTAGAACAATTGCCAGCAGATCAATTGAAAAATATCAGCCAAAAAGAAAAACAGTCTCAAAAGTTGAGAAACTGAGATATTCAAACAAATTGAACAAAAAAAATGCTAGCTCTTGAAACTTTAACCCTGAAGGCCAAATTTGATCCAATAGATATACCTATTAACCCACGCACAAGCCATGAAAGGGTTTTATTGGCCAATTAAAGAGAAAAACTCAAATACGAGAAATACTCAAAAAATGAAAATAACCAAAATGAAAGTTACATTTTGCAATGTTAACATGTTCAAAACCCAAATTTGTCTCTTCAATCCATCCAGTACCACATGAAAAAAAGATTTTAAAAACTTTAATTGGCCCTTAAAGATTGATAAAGCAAATAACAATTCGAAAAAAAATTGAAAACAATCGCAACTTTAATTGAAATGTTGCAAAAGTTCGTGATATTAATTTTTTCAGAACCGCTTCTTTGTTTCAAGAAAATATTCAGTAATCCAATTCCAAACCTGAAAACTTTAACTGGCCAATAAAGATAAACTAGGAAAAGAAAATTTTCCAAAACTTTTTTAAAAAAGCAAATTTTATCAAGAAATTGTTAAAACTCTTGACATTAAAATGTTGCAAACCATTCCGCTATCACTAGAAACCATGCAGTAACCTAATAATAAGCCCGAGAGGAGTTTCCAAATAACTTGAAAACTGCAAACCAATAGTATCAATTTTGCTTTTTATGTTAAAACACTCATAAATGTACGCTTAAAAATGTTCATATAAAGAAATTATATCTTGCAAAAGACCTCTATCAACTTTGACAAACGGCAACTCAAGACTAATCAAACAAAAAAACTCAAACAACACCGAAGAGAAAACGTTATATATCTCACAATTTTGGGCTCAAAAACTAGAAAAATTGAACTTTTAGCCTTGAATTAAGGCCGTCCGCAGTTGCACCACTAAGCAATTGATGGACCACAAAGTCATGAAAAAATGTGTGAAAACATGTTACAAAAAATGACAGAGCACCAATACAGTCCAAATCGTTTGGATTGTAAAAACATAGCAGGACAAACCCAGAAACAATTTAAAAAACTTTGAGTGACAAAAATAAACATACCCGGCAGATTGCCGGAAAATAGCCGCCGTTGATTCCAATAAGCATGCATGATTGGGATTTAAAGATTAGAAGATAAGGAAGAAAAAAGATTTTTGTACAAAAACATTTTTTAAGTCCGATTTATTTTGATGGCATTTCGTAGTTGAACATAACGTACTTCTGTTTCTTAGAGAGAGGCTACAGGGTTACCATCAATACCAATAAGCATTAGAGATGGTAACTAAGACTTATAGAAACGATGTTCAAATAGCGGGCATCTAAAATTGGGCTTTATGGGTTTATACCGTTACTACTTTGACTTCAATTTTTTATACTGACTCTGTTCATTTTGAATTGCTTTGCTGAGCAACTGATGTTCAAAATCACTTTTAGCAGAATGAGAGAAGAGAGAAACAAGCCTAGAGAAGTCAAAAAGATTTCACGCAAAATGTTGAAAAAGCGGCAAAATGAGGTAAAGCGAAACATTTTTTTCCGAAGAAAAAAAAACATAGCAGGACAAATCCTGAATTACAATCTAAAGAATTGTAAGGAAAACAGACGTAATGAACCTGCCCAGCCGAGGTTCCCTGGCCACTGAGGAAAAACACTAAAATTTCATAAATTTAAAGAAAAAATTGCAATTTGAAAACCGCTAAAATTAGTATTTTTTTACCACTAGAAACTATGCTGTATCCTATTATCAAAACCTGGAGGAGATTCCTTGGCCGTGCAGGTTAAAGGAAACTGAAAAACGACAAATCTTATCGAAAAACTTGAGAAAAATTGGAAATTTTATCAAAAAATTCGTAGAAAATTTCCGCAAACACTTAGCAAACCCTAGCTGAGGTTGCTTGCCCTCTGGGGCTGGAAAACTTGAATAATGACAAAAATTGACAAAAAATTTGAAAAAAAAAATGCAAGTTTTATAAAAATTGGTAAAATTCGTGCAGTTAAAATGGTGAAAATAATTCCGTTACCACTAGCAACTATGCAATAACCTGTCAGAGGATGTTTCTTTGCGCCAAGGGGTGAAGCAACTCAAAAAATGACAAATTTTTTCAAAAAACTTGAAGAAATTGCAAAAATTAGTATAAAATACTGTGTTTATGTTCGGAGTAGCAATACATACAGTTCTTAAAATGGCTATAAAAAGAAATTACGTGTTACAAAAGATCTTCATCAACTTTTAAAAACCCCACTTTCAGGCTGGTTCAACAAAAAATCCAAATATTGACGAAAAATGCAAAAAATTGCACCATTTTGGGCTCAAAAACTCCTAAAAATGACCTTTTAACCTTGAATTACGGCCTTCCCAGTAGCTTCACCACTCTAAATACTTAGAGTGCTACTAAACGGGGCTGACAGACTCTAATGAAACTTGATGCCCGCTGAGCTTTACCTGTTTATCCCGTTTTGAAAGATCAAAGTCATGGAAAAAGGTGTGAAAACCTCTTACAAAAATAAAAAAAAGACAGAGCACCAATACAATCCAATTCTTGGATTGTAACAAGGAGCGCTATAATAGCCGGCTGAGAAGATGAGGGCGGCTATTAAAAAACTTAACCCAGAAGGGACTAAAAGTGGACTGCGAAAATTATTTAGAAAATAATCAGTAAAAAATCGAAAATAGTGACGATCAATGTCACAATGCCGCGTGTGAACAAATACCACTAGGGAGAAAGCAAATTTTTGTTCAAACACATTTTTCTCACTCCACTTTATAGTTAGAGGAAAAACATTTCACGCCGCAAAATTACTCGATTCTTTGCTCCACTTCCTGTTTCGGCGTGAACAAAATCATCACTTCAATTCAATTTCAAAAATCTTAAAATGTTGCAACAGATCTCAAAAAAACATGGCCGGACGACTCCGGAACCAACTCGAAGCAGGCATTCACTATAGACCTAGCCATCCCCTCACTAAATGAAATCAGCCTATTAAATAGTTCACTAATGATTTTGAAAAATGAACTGAGGAAAATTAAAAACAAGTGAAGCCAAAATTGATATCTGATTAAGTTTCTTCAATAATTACGACTCCATAACAACTATTGTCACAACAGCTTGCAATACAGATAACCATCATTCAGCAAATAAAAACCATCCAATAAAAAAAGAACTGACACGGCGGTACTTACAGAGGAAAAACAGGAAAATGAAAGAAAAAGTCAGGAAATTGCTTAAAACTGAAGAAGCGGCTGTGAAAGAATTTCATCTAAAAGTTTAATATTTGCTTCAAAAGTTCAAAGATGATCCCAAACGTACTATGTATAGCTTGGATAATTGAGACGAACACTGAGTTAAAACTAAAATTAACTCTCAAATTAGTACCTGAATAAAAACCACTCCAAATTTTCCCTCTGTTTGACTTTTGTTCAGCAGATTGACCTATACACTTTTTTTCTCGTGCGGTATTCGTCGTCTTCTAAAACACATCCTACAAAAATAGAAGTCACCGAAAAAAACAGATAAACAATACTACTCTTTGAGTCGTAAAAAAACAGCGTCCAATACAATTCAAATTTATTAAAATTTTCTATTCAGCACAATAATAGCCTGCTGAGAGGACAAGAGCGGCTATTAAACATATAGTTATGAAAAACAAGTGTGCATGATAAATTTTAAATTCAATATTTTTGAGCAAGTTCAATTATCCAACACGAACGATTGCATAAAAGCAACTGGTTGCACAAATTCTTTCTATTCAGAGCAAAGGTACAGACAAACTACGTTTATTGAAGAAGTCTTATTTAGCATAATTACCATACGCAAAAAAATAGGGAAAAAATTATGAAACAACTGAATGACTTTGAACCCAAATTTTGAGCAGTAAACTTTCATATATATAGTTATCAACTATAACCACTATAGATTCTGGAAAAACAGAAGTCCAATTCCAAATCATTGCTCTAAATGCGAATGACTATTGCAAAAGATCTTTGCTGACCAATAAGTTTTTTTCATATTGAGTAACGAAGCAATGTACTTTCAATTTAATATATCGACAATTGCACTCAACTATTGCCTTCCACCTCACTTAAGACCACAACGAGAACTATTTACGAACGGCAAAGTCAAGAAGTCCTAAGTAGGGAAGTCAAGAAAAATGGCAGAGTTATAAATTATTTATTTTCAGCTGAAGGCATTAATGCATTAGAGCACCATTTTCAGCTGAAGGCATTAGAGCACCAAACTGAAAAATAATCCATAACCGACTAGTCGAGCGAATTGCTCTCAAACGACAGGCAGGGCCAATTCTTTTGTAGTCTGCATCAGACCGGGGAAGGAGGTTATTTGAGGCCTGCTTCAGCGGATGCAATAACTTCAATAGCGGGTCTTTAATTATCTTCATAGGGTTTATTAGATACTACAAATTTTCAACTAATTGTGATACACATAATTGAGAGCCTAATTGTGATACACCCTCTAATTGACGTTTAGCAAAGTGCCGCCAATTCAATTCAGCTTCTTAACATTACGAAAGAGAGAAATTTATATCACGTACAATTCAATAAACGCAAGGACAAAACGTCCAAAAATTGGTTAACCGAAAACTGCATTAAAAAAGACACCTTACTGCAAACAATTTTTCACACTTCGTACGAGAGCATCCAAACGATTGAGAACAATTAAAAAGAAGTAGTTGGAAAGTGACTCATATTACAGATAAATATACCAACGAATGTTGACGATCTGCAGAGACGAATTTCCATGTACAGTCTTAAACTCAATATCGCAAAACATAGATGTGCTGAACTTAACATATTGAGAATAATGCCATAATGTGTTAAGTAGTTATAATCTGGGTCTTTGAGCGGCATTTACTCACTTACCTAATTGAAGAATATTAATGTCACTTAAGCTTCTCCTGGTAGCATAAGAGTAATTAGGGCCTAATTGTAATCAGAATAATTAGGGCCGACATATTGCTGTAAATTTTTAAAACGCATTATTGGTGCAGGATTAAAATTTTTAACTCCTCAATTTAGCGATCTTAAAAATTTGCTATAATAAGGATAATCTTTTTTCAGCATCGATTCGAAGTTTTATAACCTCAGTACAGTAAAAAAACAACTGCTGTCCTACATCTGATAAATATTTAGATGCACAATTGACAAGTAACATCGACAATAACAAAACGAATATCCCCAAAATTGCTCAAAAGATGTCCATAATAGTTTGGAATTCATGTGATTATTAAGAATTGCCAAAAAATGACAGATTAGGAGCAATTGAAGAGATATTGAACACTAAAACATTGGTTGTAATTGATAGACGAAAAGAAAAGAACTTGACAAAAATAAGATGCACATGCTAACAGCAGACTAGAACACAAGGAGCATCAGTCTGTAGTAAACTGAGTGACTTGTTACCTGAGGAGTAATTGGCAGTCGAGGAGGAGTGGTGGTCGTCTTCGTAGGCGTCCGAGTATGAGGACACGCTACTATTACTATTACGACGCACCTTCTCACGAATCTCACTCGCAGCTGTATATCAAACATAAAATTACAACCCATATACTGACTTTAACTTATCTGTTGGTTTTCGCGATAGGAGCGTATAGTGAGATATTAATCGCAGAAAAAGACATGCTAAAGTGCAATGTTTAGAAGCACTAATGATGCACACATTTCATTGCCAATATCGGATATAAAGAACCAAGCTTCACTACTCCAAACTGCACTATATAACACTCAGGGTGTCTCAATAGCCACGCTTTACATTTTGCAATAAGTTATCATTGCAATAGTTATCAAGCGAACAAAAGCAAAAGGTTTGTGCCGAACAGTACAAAATATTGCTTTATCAACCCAAAACGGAAACGGAGATAACCAATTGTTGAACATATCCAGAAAAAGTTTGCAAGGATTTAAAAAAATTCGTATTTGTTGGGAGAAAACGCGACAGAAAATGTAAATGCTAAGTTATTTTCCAAATTAATTTCCACGATTTTTTAGCTCCAAACTGCAATAACCTGGGAAACGTTTTGCAGTGAGCATAATAAACTAGTTCTGACAGGACAAAAAATGCGTACTGTACGTTCGCGATAGCTGCTGACTGTGTAAATAAAGGATTGAATTAAATATTGAAATGAATGGCTTGTGAATCAAGAGAAATTAGTAGCTAAAGAAAGCGAGTGAATTTTAAGCGGGAAATTTTGCGTGTGTTTACACAATTGAACAAAAATCAGCCATAGCGAGTAACATCAAAAGTCATTATATGCTTTGAGTAATTTATATGTTTATACATTGCCGCCCCCGTTGATGTATGGCATCAAAAAATATATAAATGAAAAATTGCTTCAGATCATATGTCAGTTTTTGATAGCATCAACCGCTATTCAACCTTAATTACAAGAAGAATCATATTTGGACCAAGTTTAGTCCTTGCGAAGTGCGGCTTGTGAGAATCCAATTTCCAGTGGTCAAGGCTTCTCGTGTCCGGGTACACAGGTACAGAAAGTGGCCTCGTGGGAAGGACGGCGGGCGGGATCGAGTTGGCTCCTTTCTGCAGGATTATTTTCCAGAGCTTCTGGATTGAGGTTAGCTTGTGTTGATTGGTATCTTTCTGAGTTTTAATATGCGTCTGTTTGAGATATTGCCATTTCCTGTTTTTATTTTGGCTACTATGACCAAATTGTCATTTCCTGTATATGCATTTCCTCCATCCAAATAGAGGTTAGCTGTTGTTCCGATTGTTTTGAACAGCAGTAGCTTCATCGATTTGACTCCTGCTTCCCATAGTCCACCAAAATGTGAAGCTTTGGCTGGAATTGTTGACCAGTTGACGCCTAAATCTAGAACAGCTTGAGGTAAACAATCAGTTCCGTATTTCTCTTTCAGCATCCTTTTGAGTTTTATGAGATCATTCAATGATCCTGTAAAGTTTGTACCATTGTCCGAAAAAATGTGAGCTGCGCATCCTCGTCGAGAAATGAACCGTCTGATAGCTTTCATGCATTCCTGTGTATCCAATGCTTTAGTGACATCCAAGTGAATGGCTTTTGTAACGAAGCATACGAAAACTACCAAATAACATTTGGTTTCAGTTTTGCCACATCTGTAAGGCATTGGACCGGCGAAGTCCATGCCCCCGTTACCGAATGGTGGAGCTGGGTTGACTCGTTCTTGTGGTAGGTCGCCTAAGAGTTGAGAAAGGTTACGGCCATTAAACCGAAAACATGTGATGCAGTTTCCAACTATAGACCTTGTCAGCGTTTTCACTCGAATTATCCAGAACTTCTGACGCGTATGAACAACTGTTGCGTTTACGCCTGAATGTAACACTCGTTGATGACTGTCAAGTACGATTAACCTCGAAAGATGATTTTTGTAAGGCAAAATTGATTGAAATTTGGCAGATTCATTCAAGCAATCTGCTGCTACTAGACGTCCACCAACCTTTAAAACTCTTTCCTCATCTATGAAGGGATACAGTTGAACGATTCTCGATTTTCGCCTTATGCTTTGGCTTTTCTACAATTTGTCTATTTCATCAATATAATTTTGTTTCTGCACATCTCTAACAAGCATATTTAATGCTTGTCGCTTGAACTCTTTTCTCTCGATTGACTTTTTAAGCAAAATGTAAGCAAACTTTAGAACTTGCTTTGCTACTCTAATTGCTTTGTCGAGACTTCTGTAACGTTCAATAGGGAATAATTGGTCGATTTGATGATTCGACTGCTCTATGTTTTTGATCATTGAGCGGGTCGTTTTCCTCCACAAGAGGTTCGGGAATAGTGCCCGAATCTATTGTTAATATTTGACTCCGCACTAGTTCAATCTTTACTTCTGTTGACTGAAGAATTTCTGATTGTTTTGGGATAGTCAGGTTTCCATCAGAGAGCCATTGTGGGCCTTCTCACCACATTTTAAGGGATGAAAGCTGTTTTGCTGGCACCGGGCGCGTAGTATGATCGGCTGTATTTTCTTCTGTTGGCACGTATTTCCATTTTTCTGGTTGATTTATTTGTTGGACTTTGGCCACACGGTTAGCTATGAATGTTGAGAATCTGCTAGGGGTAGAATTAATCCAAGCTAAGGCAATTGTTGAATCGCTCCAAGCATATATTTCCGTTGTAAATCCATTTTGGTTTACCGTTGTCTGAACTCTTTGTATCATCTGCGCTCCTACAACCATTGAGCACAGTTCAAGTCTCGGTATGCTAAGTGTTTTTCTGGGCGCCAATCTGGACTTGGAACATAGCAAGGTAGACTTGGTTTGAGATGCTTCCAGTGATCGGGCATATATAGCAGCTCCCTAAGCTTTTTCAGAAGCGTCGCAAAGTAAGTGAAGTTGTATTTTTTCAATAGCGAAGTTGGCCACAAAGCGTGGTATACGTAGCTCAGATAGATGATGTAATCCGATCATTCAAGCTTTAAATTGGTCAGTTATGGTTGCCCCAACGTCATCATCCCATTCAATTTCATGTTCCCAAGTCATTTGGAAAAGAATTTTGCATTGAAGCGTTACTGGTGTTACGAGACCAATAGGGTCAAATATTTTACCCATATTGCTAGATATTGCTCTTCTGGTGGTTATATGTACGTTTTCAGGATGGGGCAATTTGCTGTTAAGTGAATCTATCAACATTTTTTTGTTAGATGAAGTAAAAGTTGATTTTTTAGCTTCTTTATTTTGACTAGTTTTTTGGATCGGCTGCGGCTTCGGCGTTCTTTTGTCGAACATACGTTTGTTGTACCTGGAATCTTTTTGATCAAAAAGTATCGGGCATGGTTGTTTTTGAATGGTATTGTTTTTCGCTATCAAATTTTTCATTTTTTGCGAAAATTTTGTCCTCAAACGTGACCACTAATTTTTGTTTTTCGGTTTTTTGGTTTTCTGTGTTTGAGTAGTTATTTTCAGGTTCTGAAAGCTCGGATGACTTCGGGCAGCTATCAGTGTCTGAGACAACATCTCGGAAGTCGCCGATGGGCGTTTTTTGCAGATGTTTTTTCTTGATTGCATTAAAAATGGTTCCTGTTGAAAATTGCATTGAATTAATCAGGCAAATATGGAGAGTTGCATGGTTAGAAGCGTGGGAGTCCATTAAATGGATTTCCTTTAGTTTGTTACAGTCAAAGTTGACCACTAATTGGGGAAAATCCGATTTTTGAAACTCGTCAAGTTCGACTGATGGACACTCAATAACTGTTTCTTCGTGTTCGGGCAGACTCATAGTAACGACGCTGCACTGACTTTGGGGTCTATTGAAGTAGAAAGTGTCTGTTTTGGGCTGCCAGTTCAGACCAAGTGTTTTGATGGTGTGGTCATGTTCACCGATGAAAAGATCTTTAGTTTTCTTGTAGCTCCTGGGAAATGGCTTCCATAACCTCATGTGAGTTGCTTGCCCACTTGCGAATAGACATCCCAATGAGTTTTAGAGTAGTTTTAATGTCATTGAACAGGCCAATTACTTGTTCTTGTGTGTCACCGCCACCAAGAAGGTCATCAACATAAAATGAGTTCAGTAATCAATTTTTGCAATGAATTGATGGCGCATCTTTTGCTGTAACACGTAATGCCCTGAGGGCGTGGTCTGAACTAGAAGAAACGCCGTATATGACTCGTGTGATACGGTACTTCTTTATTGGTTGCTTTTGACTACTTCGACAATACATCTGAAAAAAGTTACGGTCCTTTTCGTTTAGTTCGATTTGGCGGTACATTTCTGTGATATCACCTGATAAAGCAATGCGATGAAGACAAAGTTGAATCAGTATCTCAAAAAGGACGGGCTAATGTTTTGGACCAATCAGGAGGCAATCGTTGAGACTTCTTCCGTTCGTTGTTTTTGCTGATGCGTTGAAAACTGCTCTGCATTTTGTAGTCGTAGAGCTTGATTTCCATACTGCGTGATGTGGCATCACAAAGTGTTTCTCGGGTGGCAGATTATGGTCGCTTTCAGGCACTGGTTCTAAATGTCCTGTCTCAATCATCTCTTGAAAGAAGTCTGTGTATTGAGTTTGGGCATTTGCGTTTCGTGAAAGCTTATTTTCGTTACCCAAAAATTGTCTGAGGGCTTTTCGAGATGATTCTCCAATGTCGGGCAACCATTCCTGACTGTCGGGATCAAAAATGGCTTCATGTTGGTCAATTCGTAGTCGAACTTGAGGCCTTACATTTTGGCCATATGTTGTTGTCGTCTCATAGTGATTAATGCAAGCCAATTCTTTGGTAGTGAATATGGCTGGAGAAGTGCTGGAACATCTTCGATTTCCCAAAATTTGGCAAAGGACTTGATTTCGTTGTCAAGGAGGCATATTGCATTCGACTTTACAATAGGTTTATTTGCTGATTTTAGGTTGGCTAATCCTAAAACTGTCCAGCCTAGCGTAGTTCCTGTGAGGCATAAGGAACCTTGTTTCAGTATTCGTCCTTTTATTATCTGTGTGTATGCAGAAATACCGAATAGTATGTCTATTTCGCCTGGTTGCCAAAATTGATCATCAGGCAAATTGTAATTGATCACGTCTGCGTAGTCAGTCTCTGAAAGGGGTGATCTGGATTTTCACTGGCTGTAATTGTCTTCAGCACTACGCAGTTGAGAGTAATATTTTCCCCTGTTTTGGGAATAATTTCAAGTTTGAGAGAAACGTCAACCGGCATTGAGTCTTTCTGATTGACCTCTATGATTCTTTCATTGGAAGGTTTTGGTTCTAATCCCAGTGTCTTGCAAGCTTTCGCTGTAACTGCGTTGACATGGGCTCCTATGTCTAACAATGCTCTTCGATTGTGTATTTGTTTGCTTCTACCAATTACTTGAACACGAGCAGTTGGTAAGATAGTCATTTGGGAAGATTTTTGAGTCAAATCAAATGACAAGCATGTGTGCCTGGTATAGCATTGAAAGCCTAATGTAAAAATGTATGATGCTTACCCTGACATGTCTTGCATCTAGATTGTGACGAATATTGGTCACTTTCGTGATTGAATCTCAAGCAATTTTGACAGGACTTACTGGCGGCTATTGCAGACTGCTTATCTTTCGCTGAAATTTCCTTGAATTTTGAGCAAGCCCACGGAGCATGGCATTCCTTGCATTGAGTCACGACACACGGATGTTTGGAACCTTGCTTCGATCGCCCATCCCGTCCAGTGACGTGCAGTTGTTTGGGGGGAATGGGATCGTTTAGCATTTTTATCGATCTTACTCTGTTGTCAAGAAAGGTCATCAGTTCTTCAAATTTAAGACATTCAGTGCCTTCATTTTTGAGTTCCCTTGCTTTCTGAGAGCCGACATCTAATTTTGTGAAAAGAAGATAGTGCCACATGTCGTTATCAACTTGTCGGCCAAGTAAGTGAATCGACTGAGTTACTTCATTGAAAGCACTGTGTAGCAGACGGAGTTGGTACTTGCTTTCTCCTCTCACAGGCTTGAAATCAACAGCCCTAGCTTGCAATGTTCGTGGAATTATGCGATCGTTTTTGTATCTGTGCTCGAGTAGATTTCTTGCAGTCTCGTAGTTGCTGTCAAATGATGATAGGCTTTTTATTAGTTTTTCAGGGGGCCCTGATAAGCAACTTTTTAGACAGACAAGTCGCTGGCTGTTTGACAATTTCGTGCTGAGATGCACGCCTTTATCGCATTGATCGATAAAGGCTATCCGGTCAGTGAATTTGCCATCGAATTTGGGTAGCTGTATCTGTGGTAGCTTTGCAACATGCGGCTGGTGCTGTGTTGCATCTCCGAATGACGTATAGTCACGTTTTCGTCCACCTTTTCCAGCTCAAATTTGTCTATGGCTTTTCCCATTTGAAGTAGCTTTTTACGGACTAGTGTGTGCTTGTCTTGAACCAGATCGAATTCTGTATCGCACTGATCATCCAGAACTGTTTCCAAATAGGATTCGTTTAGATGCTGTTGAATTTTGAAGCATTCAGTGGCTTCGGAGAGGGCCAATCTGAGCTCGTCTTCGTTAAATGGCTGGCTAGGTCTATCCCATTCATCATAGATCTTGTTAAGCTGTCGTGAATTGGCACGCCTCCTTCGGGAACTTGTCTCTGTAGACGCTGCTTGGCTCATTTTGTTGGCGGACCAGAATAATGTACGTTCGCGATAGCTGTTTACTATGTAAAAAAAGGATTGAATTAAATATTGAATTAAATGGCTTGTGGATCAAGAGAAATTAGTAGCTAAACAAAGCGAGTGAATTTTAAGCGGGAAATTTTGCGTGTGTACACAATTGAACAAAAATCAGCCATAGCGAGTAACATCAAAAGTCATTATATGCGTTGAGTAAATTATATGTTTATACACGTACTATTTGGTGAAAACCCATAGCTTGCAAACTGCAGGTAAATAGCCACCATTCACCCCACTGACCAACGTTGGATTAAAGGATTTGGAGTTGACAAAGTTTTCAAAAAGTGTTCTGATTTGGATAGCTGTTTTATTATATTTGATAATATCGTGAATTCAGCTTCTAAACAAGAAGACAATATACTTTATACCAATACTACTTAGACGTATACTCTAAAGAATTCCAAACTTAACGCACTAAGTTTGATATTAACCACATTTGAGTAGAGTTGCCAGAAGAATTCTAAATTCTACCCCACTGAAAATGTGAGATAGGTCAGTCAGAAATCAAACGTGAAGGTCATGACGGGTGTAAAACGAAAAACGTGATCGAAAGGTGAAACGATTTTTTTTAAAAAACGTAGCGCAACATTTTCTGAAATACAGTCGAAAGAAATGGATGGACAAAAAAAAACTTTTCTTTGACCCGGAAAAAAGACTCTTTCAAGTGAAGAATACGAGCCAAAGACTCAAAAATAAAATTCCGCAATTTTTTTAAAATGAACACTATTGGCATTTAAATGGTAGATCTTCTATATTGTGTTGAATACCGAGGTTTCCATTTAACAGGACAAAACACAACAAATTGCCAGAAAAATATTGATGGACATAATAAGAGCACGCAGCGGCAGTTAAAAAAACTGACTGCTGTAATGAAATTTTTAATTTTACTAATAAATCCTTAAGATTCGCTGGAGATTACAAGTTTTGCATACCTTCATATTTTCCATTCAAAAGCTTCGTAGATCTTCAGTCTCAAAACGATAGTAAAAGAAACAGGCAAAAAATAAAATTCATTTCATTAAATGATGAGATGTTACATTTTTTTAGGAATCTGAAAACGCGACCAAAAAATGTAAATGCTAAACAATCTTAGATGCCCACAGGAGAAGCAATTTTTATTTTCCAAATTAATTTCCACGATTTTTTATCTCCAAACTGCAAAAACCTCGGTTTCTTTCTGCAATGAGCAGACTATTCTCTAGTTCTGACAGGATAAAAAATGCGTACTATTTGGTGGAATCCCATTGCTGGCAAATTGTAGGAAAATAGCCACCATTCACCACACTGACCAACGTTGGATTAAAAGATTTGACGAAAGTCTAAAAAATTGACGAAAGTCTTAATTTTACAGAAAAGGTTCTAATTTG
Source organism: Convolutriloba macropyga (assembly GCF_964194025.1). NCBI lineage: Eukaryota > Metazoa > Xenacoelomorpha > Acoela > Convolutidae > Convolutriloba > Convolutriloba macropyga. The sequence goes on from NC_134472.1 coordinate 26,237,318, forward strand.
GATCGCAGTTTTATTAGATTTGATATATATCGTGAATTCAGCTTCTAAACAAGAAGACAATAAGATTTATACCAATACTAGTTAGAAGTATACTCTAAAGAAGTCCAAACTTAACGCACTAAGTCAACTCTTTGTGCCCGGGCTTTAATGGTTTATCTAGATTCCAGTTCGCTGTTTGACATTGACCACATTTGAGTAGAGTAGCCAGAAGAATTCTAAATTCTACCCCACTGAAAATGTGAGATAGGTATGTCAGAAATCAAACGTGAAGGTCATGACTGGTGTAAAACGAAAAACGTCATCGAAAGGTGAAACGATTTTTTTTTTAAAAAAAAACGTAGCGCAACATTTTCCGAAATACAATCGAAAGAAATGAAAGGTTAAATAAAAATTCCTTTCGTTGAACGGAAAAAGACTCTTTCCAGTAAGATTACGAGCCAAAGACTCAAAACGCAAATGTTTTCTTTAAAAAATGAACACTACTGGCATTTAAATCGTAGATTTCCTATATCATCAAGTTGAATACCGAGGTTTCCAATTAACAGGACAAAAACAAATTGCCAGAAAGATATTGATGGAGATATAAGAGCACGCAGCAGCAATTAATAAAATTTATTGTTGTAATGCATTTTTTTCACTTTGACCAATAAATCCTTAAGATTCGCTGCAGATTACAGGTTTCCATACCTTCATCTTTTCATTTCAAAAGCTTCGTAGATCTGCGGTCTCAAAACGATAGTAAAAGAAACAGACAAAAAAGAAAACTCATTTCCTTAAAAGCTGAGATGTTTCATTTTTATTAAGAGTGTATAACAATGCTGCTTCTATTAGCTACTGTCAAATAACCTTCAATTTGATTGACATACAATCACCTGACCGTATACATTTGAATTAAGATAAATTTAAGTTGAATTCCGCAGAAGCCTTTTTATTAGGGATCTTTATTGCACAAATTAGTTTCTTTAACCTTAAACTAATTCAAATTAAACTTAAAGTTTTAACGTATAAAAGTCATTTTATTGAGTGATGTAGGTCACGTAGGATCAAAATCTAATCAAGCATATGACCAAAAAAACTTTTTCTAGAGTGAGTGAGAACTGACGTCACGCGCGCAAATGCCGTCAGTGAGAGGAAGAATTCATTCAGAAAATTTGACTTTTTCAGCTTTGCAGTGTGAACAAATGTAACAACTGATTAACGTCGGGCGAATTGCTCTCAAACGACCGGCGAGCGGTTGGCATCGTTCAGTAGCTAGCTACGGTTTAGTGAGGCTAGCTTTAGCTTAATTGAAGGAGCGTAAGTGAGCGGAGCGGGGGGTGCACCTGGGGGCTGTTTGGGTGACAACAGTAGGGGGGGGGGGGGGTCAATCTCTAAGAACCACCCTTCGCACCATAAGTATAAGTCCCCAGAACAGATTTTGTGAATCACATACTTGAAGACTAGTGAGCTGAAATGCTCTAAGAGCACTTATTGCCCGCTGGGCGCTACCTGTTCATCCCGTTTTGAGGACGAAAAGTCAAATGCGTCAGACGACAAATTGGTCAAGCGAAAAATCGCATAAAAAAAGACTGACAGGGCCAATATAATTGCTACAAACTTCGTTTGTGAGCAATTAAAAGCGAAAGAAGAGCGTCAGACGGCGAAACAAAAAACATAGCAGGACAACTTCGCAGCTACAATAATAGGCATATGCATGTTAAAGTTATAGTATAGATATCAAATTATCATTAAATATCTTTTCAATTTATCATGTAATATTGTTTTCAAAACAAGTTAAAGATGCTAAAAATTGATTAAAAAACCGATGTTTGCTTCCAAAAATATTAGAAACGTACCGTATGAAGAAGGAAGAGCTGGGGATTTGTGGCGTGGAGTGACTCTCAATTTGCTAGTCTTGGATCCAACTAGAGAGCGAGGGGTGGGGATTGAGGAGGCTGTTGTAGGTTTCTGGTGCGAAAGGTCCTCAGCGTCCGAGACGCTCCTAAAATTATGTTGTGACTTTCTTTATCCAATCATGTTTGCTTTTCAAAAATTCTAATCAGCCAACTTTTCTCACTTAAAGCAACTATAAATCCGTTTTCACGTTGTTTGAAATAGAATTACTCAATTGTCCAGCCTAATTTTTAAAAATAGCGTCAAAATGTAATAGACGCAGAATATCAAAAGGATTCGACAAAGCTGAAACAATAACTTGTTCATTTTAGTTCCAACATTTGAGGTGATAACCCCTCGAACTCGTACTAGTTCCCACTCAAAGTTCAGGACTTCCATAATTAATTATATCTCCGCCTCCAAAACCCGTATGAAAAGCCAGCTGTTAATTAAAGGTTGAATGTTAGTAGACGTCGACATTCACCTGTTAGATGTAGACTGGTAGCTGAGACTGGATTCTACTCTGTCAATTTCTTCCAGCACAGAACTACTGTCTGACCTTGTTCCCTCTACCACTTTGCCTGATGCTCCATTGTCGGATGGTTCACTGGCAGCAGCAGCCGCTGTATTCTTCTTCAGACTAATTAACCTCTTCTCTTCCTCGGCTAGTTCTGCTTTGAGATCTTTGATCTTTCTACTCTTGAGGTAGGTGGGCGTGCTGCTGCGCTTCAGAAGCTGATCCAAGTCCTGAAACATTTTTTATTTCGATTGCATCAATCTTTCAAAGCATAGCCAGCAGATTATTAATTTCCAGAACTCCGATAATTAAATTAAGAGCGCAATTTTATGACATGAAGGAAGAGTCCCTCCCTTTGAAGAGCTCTGTAAAAACGAAATATTGAAGATGAAAATTCAAACAAAATCCTGAAGTATCAGAGCACTTAAGTTTGAGGTATCCTTTCGGTGCACAGTATTGGCATTCAATTACTGAATATTTTAAAACTAACAAGTGACTGCAAAAGTCATTAATGGAGTGCCATAAGTTGAAAAATATTCAAACAGTTGACTTAAGATCTGCCGCCAAAGAGAAAATATTGACGTCTGACGCACAATTTCAATTGCAGAGCGGTAGAAGTCACTCCAAACCAAAAGGTCAACTGGTCGCAAGAATCACCCGAGACGATGAATTAAAAAACATAGCAGGGACAAAAGAAACTAGATCTATAATGGACAAAAACTGAATTGGGAAGAATCCCATCAACAAATTGAAAAAGTTATTAAAAATCAAATTCAATTGCCGCATCTGAAAAAAAACCACAATCGTGAAAGAAAAATTTTGTTCAAACGCCAGTTCTTACTCTTCTTTAAAATAAGAGCAATAAAAATGCACCCCGCAAAACCACTCCTTTTTTCGCTCCACTTCCTATTTTGCCGTGACCAAAATCAGTTCTCCAATTTGACGTCAAAAATCATGAAAGAGCATGAACACATGAAAAAAACTGAAAGACGCCTGAACCAACTCGAAGTATACCTTCCTTTATAAACCAGCCAACCACTATAAAATGAGCCTACTAATTAATTAAACTACTAATTAAATAATAACAGGGGAAAATGAAACAAAAATTGATAGCTGGGAAAATATCTCATAAAACTTTTTCACAAGTTGCGCCATCGAAATCACTATCGACAAAGCAACTGAAATTCAAAGTCTTCATTCAACAACTACCATCTGATATTAAAAACAAACGAAATAATAAGAAATGTAAACCAAGGAAAATGAAGAAATAAAAAATGTCACAAAATTCCTTAAGTTAAAACACTTCTACCACAAATTATTCTGGGAGACCTTTAATTTGTTTTGCTCGGTCAGTGGAACACCAAATGGCAGTGGAACACCAAATGGCAGTCAGAGAAAGGTTTAAAACCAAAAAAGAAAACATCGAAAAACCGGGAAAATAGCAAACTCATTTAATTTATTTCTGTAAAAACTGCGATATATAAACATGAACTGCCAATTCTTGGTAGCAAAGACACTATAAACGCTCTAGATTAAATAGTGAATAAGAGAAGTTATTGCCAAAAACTTATTTTAGAAAAAAAATAAAAATACCAGAGACGAAAATGGGCCACAGTCTGATAAAAAATTATCCCATTTTCTTTTACCCCACTTAAGCAAACTCAAAAACAAATTCTGTCAAACCGAAAGACCACTTGAAACACTAAAACAACTAAGAGCAACCAAAATACTCCCCAAAGAAACAAAAATTTTTATATCGATCGCATCAACCTTTCAAAACTTCTTGAAACTTTCAAAAGTTTCAGAACAATTCGATAAAAAGTTTTCCTCCCAGATTTTGACATAGAAGTCAGTAAAGCAAGTGAACATTATACGGAAATTTTTAAGCACAATATACTATTTAACGTAAGAACGCAAACAAAATCCTTTATTAATTCCACTCAGGGATAGTGACAAAAAATACCAAATGAGTGACAAAAATCGGGTCAACGGTTTGGAAACAAATGCATTTCAAGCATTAGGACTATCAGCTGCAAAAAATGTCAAGCAATGGGGTGGGAGGGATAGGGTTGGGAGGTTGGAGGGGTTCAGATCGTCAGCTGGATGGGGATGGACGAGGTGCCCAAAAAAGATGACCTGACTAATATAATTGCTAAACTTCATTTAACTGAAAAAAAGTAATATTTAACTGAAACAGAGCGAAAACAATAAAAAACGCCAGAAATGAAAATGTTAAATAGGTTCACTCACCAAGATATATGCGGAGACGACAAAAAAAAACAAACCGACTGAGGTCGGATGATTGCGCCCGAATGACAGGCGGGGCAATTGAATTTAGAGCTTAGAATTGTAGCTTGAAATTTTTATGGGTGCAAAGCTCCGAACTCATAGAAGTCGAAACAGAAGAAGTGAAACGTGAAAGAGTGACATGAGAAATTTTAAAAAATCCAGAAAAAAGCGCGAAAAAAGCGTTAAAAAGACAAACACGTTGATAATAAATTATGGGTCTGACCCATAAATGGTTTGGCCGGAATTTACTATAACGCCGGAAAAGTTGACGACTTTTGTTACCATAATTTTGCTTCTATTAAAATAACCTATGGTTCAATCAGAACAATTTTGTTGACCTGGCTTTAAGAACGTTAATTTAGCAAAACTGTTATTTAAGTTTTGGAAAATGTGTGAAAACAGTTAAAAATGTGTACGTTAGCTAGTTCTAACTTAAAAAAGGTAATCACAATCATTTAACGTACGCAGAAATGTGCTCAGACTAGTGGAATCTCTAATCTAATGCAGCCTGAGAGAGAAGTCAAAAAGATTTCACGCCAAATGTTGAAAAAGCGGCAAAATGAGGTAAAGCAAAACATTTTTTATTCGACGAAGTAAAAAAAAAAATAGGAGCGCTATAATAGCCGCCTGAGAAGATGAGGGCGGCTATTAATCACACAAGGCAGAAAAGTCAAGGGCGAGAAGTCTCTCGAAAAGTCAAAACGGGCAGATAAAACCAAAACGTTCACAATCGCTCAAAATTCTTTTAAGGGCAATTTAAAAAATGGCAGATTACCGATAACTAGACACCATTGATTCCCATAACCTATTGAAAGATGATTGAAAAAAGTGAAAACATAATCGACTAACGTCGGGCAAATTCATATCAAATGACCGGTGAGCTGTTGGCCTTGGTAGTAGCCAGCTGGGGCTTAGGGATGCTAGCATTATGGGGTGCGAGAGGAGAGGGGGTTAAGCAATGGGGGTAGGGTTGTGGGAGAGCGGAACGAGAGGATGTCCAAAACGCAAGGTTAAGCGAGCGTGGACGGGGGTGCCGGGGGAGGGGGTTTGGTGGAAGGGGTTGACTGAGGTGGTCAAACTTTTAAGACTAAGAACCACCCTTCATGCCCTGAAATTGTCTTCTGAAAACAATTTCGGTGAATCGCATACTTAGGAGACGAGCAAGGCGTAAGGCTCTAAGAGAGCTGCTAGGCCACTTAATGCTCTCCGAGCGCTACCTGTTCATCCCGTTTTCAAAAACTAATGGGTCAGACAAAAATTTGGTCAAAGGAAAAATCGGATAAAAGATAACAGGACTAAAATGATTGCAACAAACTTTGAAAGCAATTAGAAACTTGAAATTTTTACAAAAAAAAAATTAAAGTGCACGCTTATGATGACAAAAATGCTCTGGAAACGCATTGCTGTATGTTTAACAGCTAATGTGATGCTTTATTCCCTCAATTATAGTTTACATGCCAGTTGAGTTTCAAAATAAGTATCTAGTTTGTAAAACCCAGATTAGTTATCCATGCATGTATCAACGTTATGGTTTAAAAATTTAACAATTTAATAGAGTGTATAAGAGTAAGCGACCATTCGCGTACCGCAGAAATTCATATTTTTATGTCGAAGAAGAGATCTTTTGTCAGATCAAAAAAAATTTTGCTTAGATAAGAACGGCTATTCAGAGCAGAGCTAATAAAACTTAAAGCTTTAATTTTTACCAAACTCCTATAATCAGGGAAGGAAATCATGTTAGTCATCATGCTCATCAGGCTTTTTCAACCGGTTTTGACCCATTAAAAGCTAATACAAAAGAGATCATTGCATTCTTTGAGGATTGAAGTTCTCTCGATAGACAGAAAAAGTTTTGTAGGTTCAGTTGGTTAAGTACTTCTCTAAATGTAAGAAAATGTTTTGGTAATTAGTACAGAAAGAGTCCCCAGAGAAAAAAAACTGCAGAAAATAAAAAAAACTACAGAAAATTTCAACAACTGGCAAATAGGAATAGAAATAGCTAACAAATTGCTAGACAATAGCATCGAAAGACGGTCGAGACATACTCGTTAAAGAAGATCAGCAACCTGGGACAAAAAAAAACGAGATTCCATTTTCGAATTCTATCATTATTTTAGAAATCATAAATTGAAAACTAATGTCTTTCAAACCATATCACTATCCAGTTTCTGTGACCTCTGCTCAATTTCAATTAGAGTTCATTCTCAATTTAGATGAGCGCATACAATTGACCGCAATAAGCTAAGTGCTAGAAGTCATCAAGAAAAGTTGCCCTTTGACTTATCGGAGCATGTTCAAAAAGTTGCAGCACAAATCGAGAAGACAGCGAGTTTACAAAAAACCATAGCCAGAAGACCTTAAAACGAACGGAAGCTTCGCAAAAACTAAAACCTCAGGCCAATTTTGACACTTTACTGTTATTGATAAGGGACAAAACTTAAAGTCCTGATCCTATGATCCCTTAATTAAAATCAAGTTGGCGAGTGTCCAAGTACTCTTAGTGCAGTTCAGTTAATAAGACTTCCTTCGATTTTAGGTGAAACATGTGAATAACCAACCTAGTTAAAAGACTGATTGGCAACCAATATTAACGTTCGGCCCCGTGAAAAAACACAATAAGACCAATAGTAGCTTCCGCTATTACGACTGCGCTGTTAATAAAAGACGTTTGTGTTCGGAGGCCAAAAAAGTTTTAGATAGAAAAGAACAAGAAAACTTTGATAATACAAATCGGCAGATTTATTGTTCAACACTTTTCCGCCAAATTAAAAAACTGTATTGCAGCTTTCAGGAACTATTGGTAAATATCTCACGATATATTGTTAAACATTTCATCAGACAGCTCAATCTAGAACATAGCTGGCAAATTGCCAGAAAATAGCCGCAATAGCTTCGTAGATCTGCAGTCTCAAAAAATAGTTAAAGAAACAGACCAAAAAACAAACTGGTGAGATGTTACATTTTGATTAAGAATCTGTTTAATTTATTGCCGGTTCTGTTATCTGCTCTCAAATTACCTTAATTTAGAGTGACACACACTCACTTGACTTTATACTCCTTGAATTAAAGTTGAAAAAAGCGAGGACGTCATTTTTGAGAGTGAGATAAGCCACGTGTGACCAAAACCTTGCGAATGAACAAAAAACTCGCTCCACTAAGAGCAAAAAATGACGTCACGCACGCAATTGAGTTGAAATTGCTTGAACGAATGAACAAAAAGCAGATTGTGACGTCATATGGTCGTAACAAAATTTTGACGGAACAAAAAAACCAAGAGAAGGCGATAATAGCCGCAGCTATCGCTGTGCGGCTATTAATAACAATCGATCTATCAACTACGACAATCAACTGTTAAAGCATTGGACGTAATCGGAAAATTCAAAAGATAGAAACCATCGTCACACTAACGGCTAACAAAGAACAGACGAGCTGGCTTAAGCTTAATAAGGAGGCTAGCTCCACTTCGTGGGAAGGGCAGGAAAATCGGGAGGGGGGGCAAAGGAGGGGGATCCCAACTTCCCAAAATTGACCTTAAAATCAAGAAACTAACCTCTTCAGAGCTTTTGCTGAAAAGTATATTTAGACTTGCCGAGTAGTAACAGCTCTTAAAAGACACTTTACCAGAATTTCCCTTGGACTTTACCAGTTTATCCGATTTTTGAGGACGAAAACTCAAAAGCCTCAAACGAAAAATGGTTCAAGTGAAAACCCTACAAATTAATGATACGAAGCCACGCCCTATTTGAAGCTAAGAACTATACTTGTCGGAAGGTCAATATTCTTGATTACTTCGTTTTTCTCGATTCCTAAGAGAGATTTGGGCTCTTCGATACTCCGAAACGAAAACACCCAAATCAAAACGTTTTGAACTTGACTTGTCACTAATTTCTTATACACATTGAGGGAACTCTTTGATAACTAAACAGCAGTCTCTAGTGTCAACTAACAGTGGCCACTTAATGCTCTCCGAGCGCTAACTGTTCATCCCGTTTTCAAAAACTAATGGGTCAGACAAAAATTTGGTCAAAGGAAAAATCGGATAAAAGATAACAGGACTAAAATGATTGCAACAAACTTTGAAAGCAATTAGAAACTTGAAATTTTTACAAAAAAAAATTTAAAGTGCACGCTTATGATGACAAAAATGCTCTGGAAACGCATTGCTGTATGTTTAACAGCTAATGTGATGCTTTATTCCCTCAATTATAGTTTACATGCCAGTTGAGTTTCAAAATAAGTATCTAGTTTGTAAAACCCAGATTAGTTATCCATGCATGTATCAACGTTATGGTTTAAAAATTTAACAACAATTTAATAGAGTGTATAAGAGTAAGCGACCATTCGCGTACCGCAGAAATTCATATTTTTATGTCGAAGAAGAGATCTTTTGTCAGATCAAAAAAAATTTTGCTTAGATAAGAACGGCTATTCAGAGCAGAGCTAATAAAACTTAAAGCTTTAATTTTTACCAAACTCCTATAATCAGGGAAGGAAATCATGTTAGTCATCATGCTCATCAGGCTTTTTCAACCGGTTTTGACCCATTAAAAGCTAATACAAAAGAGATCATTGCATTCTTTGAGGATTGAAGTTCTCTCGATAGACAGAAAAAGTTTTGTAGGTTCAGTTGGTTAAGTACTTCTCTAAATGTAAGAAAATGTTTTGGTAATTAGTACAGAAAGAGTCCCCAGAGAAAAAAAACTGCAGAAAATAAAAAAAACTACAGAAAATTTCAACAACTGGCAAATAGGAATAGAAATAGCTATTAAATTGCTAGACAATAGCATCGAAAGACGGTCGAGACCTACTCGTTAAAGAAGATCAGCAACCTGGGACAAAAAAAAACGAGATTCCATTTTCGAATTCTATCATTATTTTAGAAATCATAAATTGAAAACTAATGTCTTTCAAACCATATCACTATTCAGTTTCTGTGACCTCTGCTCAATTTCAATTAGAGTTCATTCTCAATTTAGATGAGCGCATACAATTGACCGCAATAAGCTAAGTGCTAGAAGTCATCAAGAAAAGTTGCCCTTTGACTTATCGGAGCATGTTCAAAAAGTTGCAGCACAAATCGAGAAGACAGCGAGTTTACAAAAAACCATAGCCAGAAGACCTTAAAACGAACGGAAGCTTCGCAAAAACTAAAACCTCAGGCCAATTTTGACACTTTACTGTTATTGATAAGGGACAAAACTTAAAGTCCTGATCCTATGATCCCTTAATTAAAATCAAGTTGGCGAGTGTCCAAGTACTCTTAGTGCAGTTCAGTTAATAAGACTTCCTTCGATTTTAGGTGAAACATGTGAATAACCAACCTAGTTAAAAGACTGATTGGCAACCAATATTAACGTTCGGCCCCGTGAAAAAACACAATAAGACCAATAGTAGCTTCCGCTATTACGACTGCGCTGTTAATAAAAGACGTTTGTGTTCGGAGGCCAAAAAAGTTTTAGATAGAAAAGAACAAGAAAACTTTGATAATACAAATCGGCAGATTTATTGTTCAACACTTTTCCGCCAAATTAAAAAACTGTATTGCAGCTTTCAGGAACTATTGGTAAATATCTCACGATATATTGTTAAACATTTCATCAGACAGCTCAATCTAGAACATAGCTGGCAAATTGCCAGAAAATAGCCGCAATAGCTTCGTAGATCTGCAGTCTCAAAAAATAGTTAAAGAAACAGACCAAAAAACAAACTGGTGAGATGTTACATTTTGATTAAGAATCTGTTTAATTTATTGCCGGTTCTGTTATCTGCTCTCAAATTACCTTAATTTAGAGTGACACACACTCACTTGACTTTATACTCCTTGAATTAAAGTTGAAAAAAGCGAGGACGTCATTTTTGAGAGTGAGATAAGCCACGTGTGACCAAAACCTTGCGAATGAACAAAAAACTCGCTCCACTAAGAGCAAAAAATGACGTCACGCACGCAATTGAGTTGAAATTGCTTGAACGAATGAACAAAAAGCAGATTGTGACGTCATATGGTCGTAACAAAATTTTGACGGAACAAAAAAAACCAAGAGAAGGCGATAATAGCCGCAGCTATCGCTGTGCGGCTATTAATAACAATCGATCTATCAACTACGACAATCAACTGTTAAAGCATTGGACGTAATCGGAAAATTCAAAAGATAGAAACCATCGTCACACTAACGGCTAACAAAGAACAGACGAGCTGGCTTAAGCTTAATAAGGAGGCTAGCTCCACTTCGTGGGAAGGGCAGGAAAATCGGGAGGGGGGGGCAAAGGAGGGGGATCCCAACTTCCCAAAATTGACCTTAAAATCAAGAAACTAACCTCTTCAGAGCTTTTGCTGAAAAGTATATTTAGACTTGCCGAGTAGTAACAGCTCTTAAAAGACACTTTACCAGAATTTCCCTTGGACTTTACCAGTTTATCCGATTTTTGAGGACGAAAAGTCAAAAGCCTCAAACGAAAAATGGTTCAAGTGAAAACCCTACAAATTAATGATACGAAGCCACGCCCTATTTGAAGCTAAGAACTATACTTGTCGGAAGGTCAATATTCTTGATTACTTCGTTTTTCTCGATTCCTAAGAGAGATCTGGGCTCTTCGATACTCCGAAACGAAAACACCCAAATCAAAACGTTTTGAACTTGACTTGTCACTAATTTCTTATACACATTGAGGGAACTCTTTGATAACTAAACAGCAGTCTCTGGTGTCAACTAACAGTGGCTGAGTCGAGGGATGGAGTGGTTTTTAAGCCTGCCCCTCCTCCTGTTGTGCCTTCTTCCAGTTGTTTGATTTTGCTCTTCAAGTGAAGCGTGCTCTCCCTCATCTTCGATATCTCCCTCTGTTGTACCATGAGCAGCTGCCGTTGTTGAGTACCCGCTTTGTTCGCTATCTCTAATCGGCGCAACTCAGCCTGTAAACGCACAAATTCCTATCAAATTTAAAAAGATTTCAACGGTGAATACAGTGAAAATATGGTGACAAAAAACGTTAAAATAGAAGTAAGCCCATTAAAAAATGTAGCCGGCCGATTGCCGGAAAATGGCCGCCTTTGACTCCACTGACCTCCGTTAAGATTGAAAGTGAAAGAGAAAACTTGGTGACAGCCAAAGTGTCCTAATTTGATTTAAAAAAGTGTTCTAATTTGAACCGCAGTTTCAGTGATTCCATAAATATGATGCATTGAGCCTCACAATTGGAAGAGAATAAGCTCAAGTTGCCTAGTTACTTAAAACATAGCCGACTAACGTCGGGCGAATTGCTCTCAAACGACCGGCGAGCGGTTGGCTTCGTCAGTAGCTAGCCAACGTTTAGTGAGGCTACCTTTAGCCTGATTCGACTCTGCAACTTTTAGTTTTCTAGCCTTGTTAGTAAATAAATCAAATAAAAAACTAATATTTTAAAAATTTGCAAAATATTGTAAAAGAAACGTTTCCAGATTTCGCAGTGAAGAAATGTTCAAAACCATTTTCTGTCTCTGGAGTTCTGTCAAGTAGCTCATCTGCAAAGTTTTGTTGGCCAGTAATGATCGATAAACTCAGAAAAGGACAAAAATATTCAAAAACATTAGCAAATTTTAACAAAATCTTACTAAAACTCAAGATAAAATCTTCAAAACGGTTTCACTGCCTCAAGAGACTATCCAGTATCCCTATTTCAATCTTTAAATAGTTTCACTGGCTCATAAAGATCCATAAACTTGGAATATGATAATACTTTTCCGAAAATTTGATGAAAACCAAATTTTATCAAAAAATTGCTGCAGCTTGAATTATTAAAATATTGATAACCATTCCATTAACTCTAGAAACTATGTAACAGCTTATTATCTAACCCTGGAGGAGGTCCCTAGGACCCTGGTGCCAGAAAAAAATTGCAAAATATTTTTTTAAATTGCTTATATTCGTGATACTAAAATCTTGAAAAAACATTTCATTACATCTAAAAAATTATGCAGTAACCATTTATCAAACCCTAGAGGAGGTTATGTAGCTCTTATGTGGCTGGTGCAACCTAAAAAAATGGAAAAAAAAAATCAAACAACTTGAAAAAAAATAGCAAGTTTTTAAAAAAACGCAAAAAATTGTGATAATAAAAAGTTAAAAACTAATCCATGACCAAAAAAATTCCAGTAATTTATTATCAAAACCTAACGGAGGATTTCTGAGCACTGAGAAAGAAAAAAAAACTGAATAATGACAAAAGATGTCAAAAAAATTCAAATTGAAGAGTTGGGTGGAGGAGTGGGAGAGGGTCTAAATAGTTGAGAAAAAGAATTAAGTGACTTATATTATAGATAGCAACAGCTATTGAAAAACGGAGGCATTTGCCGATTCAGTCCATCAACGCTATTGCAAAATTCAGTTTTTTGTTAATAATTATCCAATTTTTTGCTAAAAAAAAATAGTTTCCTCACTTGATTATCCTCCCTAAGCTCTATTTTTACCAGCCCTCATTAAGCATTTTTATTTATTAATCTTGGAAAATTTTAGAATAGCATAAAATGACATCAAAAGTCAATTTAAAGAGTGATGTCACCGCGTAATTTAGCAAAAAAACTCCACAGAAAATTAGCGCAATAGAAGAAGTTACGCATATCATTGATACGAAGCACTGCTATCAATCGCTCTAATGAACTTTGATAACCTAATGCACTATGACTTAATGGCCAGGATTTATCGATTTATCCCCTTTCTATCAATTTTGCTCTTTTGGCATTGACAGAACAACAGGCGGGCAGGCAAATCAATTCAGCGGCTGTAGCCAAGATAAATTTTTCTTCATGAGTGCAAAAATAGTTGACCACGCCGAGATTCGAACCATAGAACTCCCGATCCCTCACCAGAAGCACTACCCATCGGCTATCAGGCCCTTCTTTTTGCTATGCTACAATCGATTTTGTATTAGCAACAACCTTTACTTCAGAGTGGGAGCCATAGCGATCACTCAATATGAAGAACGAAAGCGTGAAAAGGTCACTTGAGAAGTCAAAAATATTCTAGAAAAATGCAAAACGATCAAGCAAAAAAATTGCATAAAAAAGACCAGGCCGCAAAAAACCAAGTATTAGAAATTAACCTAATCAAAAATTATGCAAAAGCAACAATAATAGTTAACCAGGCTATCAATGAATAGAACAAAAATCTTTGAAGCACTGCGTGATCAACTCAACTCGATCATCATCTATCCTTGGTATTTAATCCATCGTGTTCCCAGGCAAATCGACAGGCGGGCAGGCAAATCAATTCAGGGGCTGTAGCCAAGATAAATTTTTCTTTATGAGTACAAAAATAATTGACTACGCCGAGATTCGAACCATAGACCTCCCGATCCCTCACCAGAAGCACTACCCATCGGCTATCAGGGCCTTCTTTTTGCTATGCTTCAATCGATTTTGTATTAGCAACAAGCTTTAATTCAGAGTAGGAGCCATAGCGATCACTCAATATGAAGAACGAAAGCGTGAAAAGGTCACCTGAGAAGTCAAAAATCTTGTAGAAGAAAAATGGAAAACGATCAAGCAAAAAATTTGCATAAAAAAGACCAACATGTTTACAATAATTGCTACGAGCTTCGTTCGAGAACGATTAAAAACAGTAAAAAACATACCCGGCAGATTGCCGGAAAATAGCCGCCGTTGATTCCAATAAGCATGATTGGGATTGAAAGAATAGAAGATACTGAAAAAAAAAGATTTTTGTACAAAAACATTTTTTAAGTCCGATTTATTTTGATGGCATTTCGTAGTTGAACATAACGTACTTCTGTTTCTTAGAGAGAGGCTACTATCAAAACCAATAAGCATTAGAGATGGTAACTAAGACTTACAGGAACGACGTTCAAATAGCGGGCATCTAAAATTGGGCTTTATGGGTTTATCCCGTTTCTACTTCTGACTTCAATTTTTTATACTGACTCTGTTCATTTTGAATTGCTTTGCTGAGCAACTGATGTTCAAAATCACTTTTAGCAGAATGAGAGAAGAGAGAAACTAGCCTAGAGAAGTCAAAAAGATTTCACGCAAAATGTTGAAAAAGCGGCAAAATGAGGTAAAGCAAAACATTTTTTATTCGACGAAGTAAAAAAACATAGCAGGACAAGTCCTGACGTACAATTCAAAGAATTTTCATTGACTAAACAGAAAACTAGACCTAGAACGGACTATGAATGGTTTCGAAAAACCATTTAGAAAAAAATCCGATCCAAAAAATCGAAAAAACAGTAAAAATCAAAGTGAAATTGCCGCATGTGAACAAAAAACCACTACCGATAAAGCGAATTTTTGTTCAAACACCGTATTCTCACTCTACTTTAAAATTAGAGCGAAAAAATTTCACGCCGCAAAACCACTCGCTTTTTCGCTCCATTTCCTGTTTCGGCGTGACCAAAATCACTACTCCAATTTGACTTCAAAAATCATGAAAATGTGTGAACAGACCTTAAAAAAAAAAAAAAGACAGCGCCCCAATACAATTCAAATTCTTTGAATTGTAAAAATAGGAGCGCTATAATAGCCGGCTGAGAAGATGAGGGCGGCTATTAATCAATGTACAATTGCCGCATGTGAACAAAAACACTCGCGAAAGAGCGAATTTTTGTTCAAACACCATTTTCTCACTACTTTGAAATAAGGAAAAAAATTTACTCGGCAAAAACCACTTGCTTCTTCGCTCCCAATCCTATTTCGGCATGACCAAAATCATCACTTCAATTTGACTTCAAAAATCATGAAAATGTGTGAACAGATTCTTTGAATTGTAAAAACCAAGCGAAGGCCAATAATAGCCCCAGCGATCATCGCTTAGCGGCTTTTTAAAGAAGGATAGCGCCTAAATAATAGCCGTTGATATGCTGACGGCGCCTATTAACATAACATTGCCCTTTACACCGTGAATTTATGCTGCCTATACTGCAGTTGGGTGGAGGGGCTGGGGTGGTTTTAAACTCAGGGAATTGCCCTTCACACCATGAATTTACGCTTACTCCGCAGTTTCGGACTGCAAATAAAACCCAATCAAATGAAAAATGGCTACTGAAATTGGAAATGATGCACTTGCTCCTATGTTTATTAAAAATTAGCATTTAGTTTAAAAAAATGATTATAGCCGATGGAAAGGATGAAAAGAGAGGCTACTTCCATGCATTAAGAAAGGCCTCTTCCATAAAAGTTTTGAACGGCACTTTCATACGGCACTTTGATTTCGCTAAGAAAGAATCTTTCGACACTTAAACAATTTCACTGGGTATTAAGATTTCCTAACCTGCTCCTCTTGCAATTTAATGACAACAGCCCTCTGTCGCTTTTTGATGGTCGACATTTTCTCAGAGTCTCCTTTGTGTTGCTGCTTCAACTGGTCCAAATACTCCATCTCCGCTTTCGCCTTATCTTTCAGTGCCTTCTCTCTCAACTTAATCAGAGCAGCCTGGTGCTGTGCCCTTCTCTCTTCTTCTCTCAGATACTGCTTCAGCATTTCCTCCGAGAAGTCGTCTCCGATTACGATACTCCCACTTGCTCCATCATCCAAAGTGTCTTCGAATAGATCTTTTCCCTCTCCTGAAAGTTGTGGTGAGAACAGCTTCTTCGGCTCCAGATGTTTCACTTCCTCTTTCAGCTTTTGTTGATCTGTGCAGGAAATATCAACAAAGTGACTCAATATTGTCAGAAAATTAATACGATTTGCGTTTCAAAGATATTGATGCAATTTTACAGTGCTGCTGACAGTGATCCATGGAAAATAGATTTTTTTTTTCAATTCTTTCAAATGCACAGAATTTTATAGCACTTGCAAACGAATGGACTAAACCCTGAATTAAACAAGAACCATTGACACCTATAATCATTAAAATTGAAGCAGATTAATTTTAATCATTAAAACTAAAACAAGACTAACCCTCGGTTTTCTTACGATCAGGATCCACGGACACGCTTGCCAGTTTAGACTTGCCATCTTGGGTGGCATCAAAATCATCAGAATAGTCAACTGCAGTCAAAATAGAGCCATCTGCTTGTCCCGAAGATTTACTCTTAGCGCCTCCAACAGATGCTGGTTTCGGACTGGATCTCGGTGATGCAGTCGGTGAATAGTGACTCAAAATCGAATCACTTTTTGATAACAATGAGTTTACGTTTTGAGGCAAAGAGGATGAATCTTTCTTGCTGCTAGAAGCAACGGACTTAATGCTTTGAATTACTGATTCTTCTTGAGCTTGAATAGGCGCTGATGATGCTGGTTTCTCAACGACCGTATCTTGTTTTGGATCTACAGCTTGCAAGCTGCCAATGGAGTGCAAGCTTTCGTCATCAATATTCTCCGTCACTTGCGACTCAATCCTATCATTACTTTTATCAGAAATGCGACTCTGCTCATTCTCAGCGTCGCTCATTATTTCCGAATACTTTTCAGTATAGATTGTTCTACTGTCTTCGAAATTGTCCTTATCTTCATTTTTTGTCTTAATGGTTGCACTTTTCTGATGACTTGGAGACGCTTTCAAAGATCCAACAGACATTAAAATTTCTTCGGAACTTGACGACTTCTGGCTTCTAGACTTTTCTTCACTTCTCTGCACCGGTGATCTACGTTTGGAACTAATACTTGTAGTGGGTGACACATCATGAGAAGGAACCTTGTTGACAGTTTGCATTTCCTGTACACTAACAGGTGATTTCCTTGCAGACTGAGATCTCGGAGACAAGGATTCCGATGGCGTAACAGAGAAACTTTCACTGCTTGTTCGGGATCCAACTCTGTTACGATTATATGAAGGTGACGCCGAGTCGTGTTTTCTACGTGAAGCAACTTTGTCCATCGACTTTTGAATGTTTTCAGCTATAACAGCTCTTGCTGCCGCAACAGCAGCTGTAGTAGCAATTTCCTGAGCACTTTGGCCGTCAAAAACATTTTGTCGATCTCTATTGTTCGAAGCTACAGGTGTGACCGGAGTTTTACTAGCTTCCGCTCCCTCGACAACCCTGGCCACAGATGGCAAATTAGTCAGCTCCTGAACAACCTGGGAGGTAGCTTGTGCGGCTCGCTGTTGGCTTTCCAAAAGCTGTTCACTTCTGGCTAGCAAATGCAGCTCGGCTTCACTTTGCCGTTGCATTATACCTGCCTCCAGTGCCGCATGGTTGGCTTTATCTTGGGCTTCTTTCAACTGTCGACTAGCTTCCTGTGTTTCTTGTTTCGCTTTCAAGGCTAACTCCTTCAAGTCATTGTCATGTGCTAATTGACGAGCTTTTAAGATCTGAGATAAAGCTACTGTTTCTTGTTGTACATTGGCAACAGCGTAAATTTTCTCAGCGTCTGTAAGTTGATGCATTGATTCCTGCATCGATTCCAAGTAGTTTAATTCGCTCATCAACTTCTGCTCCAGGGTGCGAGGCGAAAACCTAGGAGAGTTGAAATCAGATGAGACGTTTCGGATTGGAACCACTCGGTTCTGCTCGGAAGCAACTTGACCAATTGCATCATTTTCGTTTTGTTCTACACGTTGCTGTCTAAGAACTGCCTCGGCGATCTCAGTCAACTCTGACGATTCTGATGAAAGCCTTGCACTTCTCGGCGAATTGGGGGACCGTTTAGGTACAGACAGGACCTTGAAGGGATCCGACTTTGTGTGCAGTTGAGACAAACTTTCAGGTTGACTATCTGCTATATTGGACTGACTGTTGTTCAAGCTAAATACATCGCCCGCAGAAACATTGTGCGTCTCAAAAGGAACTGTCGTATTCTGACCAATTTGTTCATCGTTTTCTTCATCAGTAGAATCCAGTTCTGCTTCAATTGAGGTTCGTTGACGAGAATTTGGTCCTGCGTGAGGTGCAGGATGCTGCAGTTTCTTTATTCTCTCAGAGTATTCTAAAAAACAAATAGATTTTAGATAACACCGACATTTACAAGTCTTACACCTTTCTTGAGGCTATTTAATAACTTCAACGATACAAGATATAGAATTGACTAAACGAGTCCCTTTGCGAAGGACACGCATCAACAGAAGTTGAAAGGGTCGGAAAAATACAGCTCCGTGTAAACAGAGCAGTTTTGGTTAACAATACACCAAAGCATATGTCAATATGACAGCATTGATCAATCGGGAAAAACTGCAAGACAAGAGGAGAAAAGATTTTGCTCAACGACTAAACAGTAAACTGATTACTTAGAAAAAAGATTTATGATCCGCAAAAAAGGATCGCATAATACGCCTTACAAGTACAGCTAACCTTTCGCCATTTGTCTGGTGTATATATTGATGACTGAGAATGGATCACCTCCACCCTCTCTGCTCGGCATAAAACTCTCATTGAATTGGTTACTTCCATCAGCTCCACCCCTACTACCACTGTGACCCGTTCTACTGTCCAAAGTGCGCATTTGGTTGGGCGAAAAGATGGACTCGGGCGAATTCAACTCTGCTTCTCGGATGATGCGCTTTAGATATGAGTCAAATTCCTCTGAAAAAGTCTTTAAGTTAATGATAATTTTAATGAAAAATACCTCTAATCCGGTGTAACAAACATAAATTTTTCACACCTAAATTACCCATCGGCAAACCATAACCTTCCTAACTGAATGTTTTATTTGCTCACTGTTTACATCACCTTTTGGGGGATCTAGATAGCTGAATATAATCAAAATAGCCAGCATAATGTTCCTAACCTTTTCTGTCATTTAGTTGGCCCTGACTCTGTTGATTAGTGTTTGCTGGCACGAGAGGAGGTTGTTGATATGAGTCAGTAGCATGAGAGAGGGTGAAACTTGGCCCACCTGTCTTTGAGATATGTTGCATCTATAAAACATCAATGCTCTTCTGACAAAGGGGGCTGATTTATACTTAAAAGGACGCTGTGCATCCGTGCTTTCGCACAATTGCTTTTCCACAACAACAAAAACTTCATTTTGCGATTCCTATGACTTGACTTACTTGCGGAATCTTCAGATTTTATGTCAAGCGTAACAATGACATCATTAGAACTCTGATCCAAAACGCATATTTAATGAATCAGCACTAATTAAGAAATGGGGTTCACTCAAGGTTATAGCATATTCGTGATGATGTTAAACGGATAAGACCCGTTTTAGTACGTCATCAGCATAAATCATTTAACTCAAAAGTTGAACGAGGTTCCCACTTACCACAGTCCTGGTTGTAACTCTAGCCGAATCCGCGTTTGATGCCGCCTCACCCAACGCTAACCCTGGCTGACTACTGTCTGTTGCCTGGGGAGTCGGCATCGTAACCATGTGCAATTTGGGCTCCGGCAGTTTCCATTTGATCGGTTTCGAATGGCTGGCATCTACCTGTTGTTTACGGTTATCATTCGAAACAACGGGCGGCCTTTTCCTTTTACTGCCACTCATGCTCTGATATCTAATGGGTTCACCTGAAACATCACAATGAATTGAACGGCTTTTTATATGCCTTATAGGGCGAATCAGTCCTTTTTATCTGTCCAGCCAAGCGAATCGAAAATAATGTTAAAATGAAAATCATGCTTTTTTGGTACGATACCACCAAAGCCTTTCATTCAAGACTCATTCATAAGTTGTTAACAAGCAAGAATATCAGCAGAATTCTTTTCCCCCTTTAAGAGAACAGAAAATGCTTCCGGACAAAAAGGTTTACCCGGTACCGAATCTTCGATTGTTTATGCTCACCTTATCGATATATTCACAAATTCACAAATGCAACATTTTCACTCAAAACAAAGAAGTTCCTCTTTTTATCCCTAAAATATGAAGTCCTCTGATTCAAAAAAAATAGCCTGCCGATCGCCGGAATAGCCGCGAAATAAACTTGCGTGCCACACAATACAGCTCGAAACAGATACAGAAATGAGTTGATGAAGTTCCTGACACCGCATAAAAAACTAGGACAAAATTTCAGCGATGCACTGATTTAACTTGCTCAATTTCATTCAGCAGGCGGCGTTTTATAACTGATCTTCATTACACAAAGGAGTTTCTTTGAACTTAAACTTATTAAAATCAAAATAAGTTTTAAGCTTTAACAAAATAAGTCATTTTGTTGAGTGAAGCAAGTCACATATGACCAAAATCCGGTCACGCAAGTGACATACAAAATCTGCCTAGAGGTAGAGTGAGAGATGATGTCATGAGCGCAAATTATGTCAGTTAGCTGAGGTAATTCAAAAACTTTTGACTTTTCCAGATTTTCGGCGTGAACAAATGTAAAACGAAAGAGGTCAGACAAAACAAAGAGAAAAGCCACGGAAGAAGGGGTTGTAGAAGAAGGGGTTGTAGATTTTGTGAACAAATGTGAAACGAAAAAGAAGGGTCAGACGACAAAACATTAAAAGAACAAACTAACCGCAATATAACTACACTCAGCTTACAGCTAAAATAAAAACATAGATCGACTAATGTCCCGACGAACTGCTCTCGATCAACATCCGGACTTGAAATTCAGTTTTAGCCCGCTTCAGCGGGGAGAGGGATTGTAACCCGCAAAAATTTAACACTTTTGGGAAGACTTTAACAATTGCACTGTTGTGCCAAAAGTTAGAGGCTTAAAATCTTATGAAAACTGTTTTCATTTCTACAAGCTTCAATATTTTTGAATAGGCGAAAATAAGAAAATTTTGAATTCAATAAAAATATTTTCTCAAAATTAATTTAAAGCGAACACTCAAACTGCGCAAATTAAAAGAGAAGAGGGCCGAATAATTAAAACATGCATGGCAGATCGCCGGAAAATAGCCGCAATGATTCTAATGACCCGATTGGGACTGATACAGCATCATAAAATGAAAATTTTCCTCCAAAAAAAATCCAGCCTGATTTCATTTTATTGCTTTCCTGAGCACCTGCGCAGCATCTGAGCGACAAATCAAACTACCATAGGGAAGTCAAAACGATTTCACGCAAAATGCTGAAAATGCAACAAAAATAGTTAAATCGGATCAAATTAATCATCAAATTAATTATCGGACAAAAAATAGCAGAACACGTTCCGAAATATAATCTAAGGAACTCACCAAAACCAAGACTTGACCATAAGTCAAAGAAGAGGAACAGCTCTAAAAGGTTATCAAAGCACACAGCCGTATGTAGAGGTAAAAGAACAAGGAATATTCTAAAAACTAAATCACTTTCATTCCTCTTTCTTAAATTACAGTTCACAATAACCGTCTTCAAAACGCACACACCAACTACGAAGAAAATCAACGAAGTCAAAGCGTTAGTTTGAAGAACAAGAAAAATGAGAAAATCGAATATCACTTGTCTTTGAAACAGTGAAGTCATTAAAATATAAACTAATACATTAAAACTCTTGATCACATCAAACTATTCGCCATTAGAAAGCACATAGCCAAAAAGACATCTCATTGTTTTTGAGAATCAAAGAAAAGAAAAAAAGAAAAACAAAGACGTGTAAAAGTCAAACATAGCTGGCAGATTGCCAGAAAATAGCCGCAATAGCTTCGTAGATCTGAAGTCTCAAAAATATGGAAAAGAAACAGACCGAAAAAGGCACTTTTTTGAAATGCTGAGCTGTTGTATTTTAAGAATATGTTCAACGTATTGCTGATTCTATTAGCTGCCCTTAAATACCCTTCAGTTAGAGTGACACTCATTTGACCTTATCTCTTCGATTTAAAGCAAGAGAAAGTCAATTTCAGAGAGAGAAATTCATTTTAGAGATTGAGGTAAGTGACGTGTGACCAAAAATTTAATCACATGAATGAACAAAAAACACTCTCCACTTAGAATGAAAAATGACGTCAGGCACGCAATTCAGTTGAAGTTGCATGAACGAATGAACAAAAAGCAGATTTGAAGCGGTGATTGTGACGTCATATCGTCGTAACAAAAATCCTGTTGACGAAATCTAAAAAACCAAGAGAAGGATAATAACAGCCTCAGCTATCGCTTTGAGGCTATTAAAATTTATTAATATTTAAAGAAAATCATTACTTTCAAATTCATTAGTTGATTCTAACTAAAATTGACCAGTAACACGTTCAATTATGCCTAACAATAAAATGTCATCAGATCTGTCATTAATATCCCCGAGTGACAAGAAAACAAAAAACCAACAAATATGGAAGAACTAACGAATCACTAATATTGTATTGAAGCAAACAAGTCAGAAAACGAGAATACTAAAATGAAAACTTCAAATATGACCATCGATATCTCACTAGAAGTAAATCCATGTCTTTTCATTAGTGAAACTTAACATATATAAAGAATAGTAAAACGGTTAAAAAATGACCAAAAATTTATTTAAAAAAAGGTCATGGTAACGAATGTACTGAGTTATCAACTGCAACGCTTATATAAATATACCTCACTAGATCGCCGATGAGACCTTTCGGTATAAAGTCTAAGCAACCGGACGTCACAAGAGCTACAAATAAGGGCAAAACCCAAAAACTCACTAAATAAACCAAAAGTTCTTCACTAAAAAGTCGACAAAGCCTGTCATTATTGAGCTTATGCAAAAAGACATCAAAATGAACAATAATTAAAAAAACCCATTATCAATTTGGAAAAAAAATCAAAGTCAGAACATCATTAGTTATTGACTGAAACACCCAAATAGACGCAACTATGCCTCATTAGTTGTCAAAGTCACAAAAACTAATAGCTATAAGTTGAAATGGGTTACTACTTTCATTTGTATCCAATTAGAACGCCGGAAAGACTTGTTGTTAATAACATTATGTGACAGAACAGCAAAAAGAATATCAAATAGGGGCAATTCTGAAAAATGTCTAATCCTTTTTAAAGACAAGTAGTGTTAAACACGTAAAATAAATAGCTACTGAAACCATTAACCACTTTGATTTATACGATTTATTAGAGAGCCGATAAAACTTAATGATTTGAAGAGACAATACATTAAGAGGTCAAAAATCATTAAGAAGCTTTTTCTCTCCCTTTATTAGCGTGACCAAAATCAATACACTAATTTGACTCATCATTGAAATATAAAAACATAAACCGACAAATGTCGGAGGAATTACTCTTGAACAACAGGCGACGCAATTTAATTCATGGTCTTTAGATTTTTTTATGGGTGCAAAAAACTTTTCCCACACCGGCATTCGAACCACTGACCTCTTGCTCCACTAACCACTGCGCTACGAGTCAGTTAATTTTGCTATGCTGCAACCGACTTTATATTAGCAACTTCGGAGCACTAGAGATCACTCGAAAATGATGAACGAAAGCGTGAAAAAGTCACTTGAGAAGTCAAAGAATGTTCTAGAAGAAAAGCGAAAAAATTTGCATAAAAAGACACACACGTTTACAATAATTGCTATGAACTTCGTTCAAAAGCAACTAAAAACTAAAAAATATGTGAACAGATCTTCAACAGAGCTCCTCGAGACAGTCCAAATCGTTTGGATTGTAAAAAAACATAGCTGGCAGATTGCCAGAAAATAGCCGCAATAGATTCGTAGATCGAAAGTCTAAAAAAACAATAAAAAAGACAGACCAAAAAATTCGTCTTCTCATTGAGGCTGATCTGTTATATTTTGATTAAAAATCTGTATAAGTTATTGCTGCCTCTATTAGCTGATCTCTAATAACCATCATTTAGAGTGACACACACCCATTTGACCTTATCTCTTTGAATTAAAGTAAATAAAAGTCAATTTCAAAGTGAGGAAGTCATTTTTGAGAGTGAGGTAAGTCAAGTGTGACCAAAAATTTAATCACGCGCATGAACAAAAAAACTCGCTCCACTAAGAGCGAAAAATGACGTCACACATGCAATTCAGTTGAAATTGCATGAACGAATGAACAAAAAGTGGCTGTGACGTCATATGGTCGTAACAAAAATCATGACGACGAAATAAAAAAAACCAAGAGAAGGCCAATAATAGCCCCAGCTATCGCTGTGCGGCTTTTAATAAAAGAAAACGAGCGGGAAGATGACACTATTAAGTAAAAGATGAGGTTTAAAATTTTACAAGACTATACAATTTTTCAGGTGCTTTCAACTTAACGCCCCGGAGAATTGTTCAAGTTCTTTTGATTGCATTTGAATATATGCAAAAGTTTTCCACTTTGAATGACAAAAAATTAAGTAGGTACATATTCAACATAAGTCACGGCAGCAGTTTAAAAATTTAGACAAAACCTCTGACACCAAAAACGAATATTGATGGTCTTCAAATTGTTCGTCGCTTGAATCTCTAATTACACAAAAGTCCTCAGACAGAAATCAAAGAGCATTCACATAAAAGCGGATCCAGAACTCAATTCTAACAAGCATAATTTACTCATTTTGAACATTTAGATCCGTTAATATGCAAAAAATCTCTTCAAAAAAACTATGCAAAAAACTAGTTGCATTTCATTTCAAACTTCAGCGCAATTCCAAATGCAAAATTGATACAGCTTCAATAGTCAAGCAGTTTTAAAATATTAACATGCCTACTGCTCATGGAGAATTCACACCGCCAGCTTTTTAAAAACATAAAAGACTAACGTCGGGCGAACGTAGGTAGAACCCAAATGGGGCATAGGGATGCTTACATTGGCGGGGGGCAAGCGATTAGGGGGGTTGGGCTGGGAGAGAAGCGTCGCAGCCACCAGGTAGATGAGGGAGGACTGGGGGTGTGTTGGGGGCGGGGTGAGACTGGGGGATCAAACTTTCAAGATTAAGAACCACCCTTCATACCGTAAAATTGACGACTCAAAGCATTTTTGGTGAATCGCATTTCTAGAGACTGGTTAGGCGTAATGCTCTAAGAGAACATAATGCCCTCCGAGCGTTACCTGTTTATCCCGATTTTGACGACGAAAAGGCAAATGGGTCAGACGAAAAACCGGTCAAGCAAAAGATCACATTAAAAGATATAGTCGTTAGGATACCAGAAACGACTCGAAGAGTTGTTCAAAATTACTACCAACTTAACCTTACCTAACAAAAATAATATCACAGAAAAGAAACAACGAAGAAATTAATAGCCTAATGAAACTATAGACATTGTTTTAAAAAAATTAGCAGGGAAGTAGGTTGAAGGGGTAAGTGGGGGGAGGGATAGGCGGGGTTGGGGGTAGGTGGAGGGAAAGTCTGAAAATTTCTCAAAATGTCCCTTTGACTTTGAGTATTATCAGAAGCTCCTTATTACGATGTATTAGTAACTAAGCTAATGTTAAAGTCCAATGTTCTCAAGTCGTACGCATTGCTCAGGAGCGACAGTTGAAAGCTCAATTTACTTCTAGACTTCTTCATTAGAGTGGGGATATTAGCCTGGTAAGATGTCCCTATAGCATTCCTTGGACCACTACTAAAATTTAAAAAACAAAAATTTGGCACACTTTTCTTTACAATTTTATTAGCAGATTAACGCTAGTTGGCTACTTAAACTCTGCTAGGAATTTCAACATAAATATAGCCATCAAATTGCAAAAAAAATAACCACTGTTGCCCGCTTGACTCACATGAGGATTGAAATAAAAAAGGAAATTGACAGAAATCTTCAAGTATCAAAAACTATTCAATTTGATGGTTCAGTTAGATTCCAAGTTATACTTAATGCAGCTCCTAAACAGAAGGCTAACAAGTTTTATACTAATGCGAGCTATCACTCGATATCATGAATTTTGACAACCTAATGCACTTTGACTTAATGACCGGGCTTTATCGATTTTCCCGCTTCTTTTAATTTAGCTATTTTGATCTTGATCGTTTTCACTACATTGCGTAAGTCATTTCAGTTGAAACAGTGAGTGAGGTAAGTCAGAAGTCAAGCGTGAGAGTTGTGAATTATGTAAAACGAAAAAAGCTATCGAAAGGTAAAGCGAAGTGAAAAAAGAAGAGCGGCTAAATAATGGCCTTTCAGAGGACAACTTGCTAAAGTGAGCGATGGAATATTCTAGAGCTAATTAGTCCATCAGACACATATGACTAAAAACACAAATGACTAAAGACAAAAATACAAAAATTGCTGCGTCCTTCTTTCAAGCGCAGATAACCACAATTTTATTGGAAAAAGTCAAAAATTTTCCCAATAAAAAGTCGAAAAACCATTGAAATGACTGTTTGATGATGCCATACAGAACCCTCTACTGTAAAAAAAATATCAGTGATCGACAAATGAACTGTCTAAAAGCGTAGGATCTCCCAGATAGGACAGTCGAAAGCAAACAAAATTTAGGTTTATGGTGAAAAAAATGAACCTTGAAGGTAGTTGTAAACGCTCTAAAATTAAAAACATGCCCCGTAGATTGGCGGAAAATAGCCACCGTTGATTCCCATAACCAAGATTGGGATTGAAAGAAGAGAAAAAACTCAGGAAAAAATGATTTTTTCACACAATCAATTTTAAAGTGCAAACTATTTTGTGATTTTGGAGCTGAACAAACTCCTGCTTCGTAGTGAGCCTACACTGGGGCTAATATCAATACCAATAAGCATTAGAGATGATAACTAAGAACAATATTCGAGTAACAAGCATCCAAAACTGGGCTTCATGGGTTTATCCCGTTTCTATTTTTGATTTCGTTTTTTGATACTTACTCTGTTCATTTTGGATTGCTTTGCTGAGCAACTACTGCTAAAAATACTTTTAGCAGAATGAGAGAAAAGTGAGACTAGCCTAATGAAGTCGAAAATATTTCACACAAAATGTTGAATAAGCTGTGAACTATGGCAAAGCGACAAGATTTCTTTCGACGAAGTAAAGAACATAGCAGGACAAGTCCTGATTTACAATTCAAAGACTTTCCAATGACTAAACAAAAAACAAAACCTAAAACGAGGGGGACTATGAGTGAATTGGGAGAACCATTTCAAAAAATACCAGAAAAAGTAAAAAAAAAACAGAAAATCAAAGTCAAAATGCCGCATGTGAATAAAAAACGCGAGAAAGGGAACTGTAAAAACCCTTTAGAAAATCCAATCCAAAACATCGAAAAAACAGCGAAAATCAAAGTGAAATTGCCGCATGTAAACAAAAAACCACAAGCGAGAAAGCGAACTTTTCAAACACCGTTTTCTTACTCTACTTTAAAATTAGAGTGAAAAAATTCAAGCCGCAAAACTACTCGCTTTTTCGCTCAACTTCCTGTTTCAGCGTGACCAAAATCACTACCCCAATTACTTCAAAACTCATGAAAATGTGAACAGATCTCTCAAAAAAGAATTAAATTAATTTATGACTTGACAATCATTAACTTCGCTTTAAAAGCCAAATGAGAGCTGGTAGTCATGAGACTAAGAAATGACTTCGGAACATTAACAAGCAAGACTAAGAATTCAACTTTTATGTTTTTGAAAAGACAGGATCAACATCAAAAAACAACTGCTGAACTCAAAACTGCCACCTATATTCTTTTAATTCATATTAAAAGTCGATGAGTCCTATCACTAAAAATATTAAAGACACAAATAACCAAAAATCGCAAAAAAAACTCCCTGAAACTTTTTGAAAACACTTAGTATAAGAGTCACATAACAAAACAGCAACTAAAGGATACAATTATATCAATTATTTGAGTACGCAATTATACCTTTCATCAATGAGATGAAGTGATGAGACAGCAATCAGTACAACAAAGACTAGCAAAACTGAAAACATCACTGAAATTTTTTAAAATGAACAAGCGTATAAGTCACAAAAAGCAACAGCTATGAACTGAACTGACTTGCTTTAATTGAAGCCTCCTTAGCAAGCAAGGAGACCTGTCTATAATGAGACAAAGTTAAGACGCCAAATTTGAAAAGAAAAACTCGCAAAACTCAAACAACTCGAAAATTGTTATTGAAAAAAAATTATTGTCAGAGTCATAGAAAGCACTAGCTCGAGCAAAAATGATAAAATCGATACATCTATTAATAGCAACAGAGATTTGTCCCCAATGAGATTAAATGAAAAGACATCAAAAAGTACAATAAATACTTACAGAATTGAAAAATTCACTCAAAACTTTTGAGAAGAAGTAGTGTCAAAGTCACGACACTGGGGCTAATATCAATACCAATAAGCATTAGAGATGATAACTAAGAACAATGTTCGAGTAACAAGCATCCAAAATTGGGCTTCATGGGTTTATCCCGTTTCTATTTTTGATTTCGTTTTTTGATACTTACTCTGTTCATTTTGGATTGCTTTGCTGAACAACTACTGCTAAAAATACTTTTAGCAGAATGAGAGAAGAGTGAGACTAGCCTAATGAAGTCAAAAATATTTCACACAAAATGTTGAACAAGCTGTGAACTATGGCAAAGCGAAAAGATTTCTTTCGACGAAGTAAAGAACATAGCAGGACAAGTCCTGATTTACAATTCAACGACTTTCCAATGACTAAACAAAAAACAAAACCTTAAACGAGGGGGACTATGAGTGAATTGGGAAAACCATTTCG
Source organism: Convolutriloba macropyga (assembly GCF_964194025.1). Classification (NCBI taxonomy): domain Eukaryota; kingdom Metazoa; phylum Xenacoelomorpha; order Acoela; family Convolutidae; genus Convolutriloba; species Convolutriloba macropyga. The sequence goes on from NC_134472.1 coordinate 26,266,340, forward strand.
AAAAAAAACCAGAAAAAGTAAAAAAAAAAACAGAAAATCAAAGTCAAAATGCCGCATGTGAATAAAAAACGCGAGAAAGAGAACTGTAAAAACCCTTTACAAAATCCGACCCAAAACATCGAAAAAACAGCGAAAATCAAAGTGAAATTGCCGCATGTGAACAAAAAAACCACAAGCGAGAAAGCGAACTTTTGTTCAAACACCGTTTTCTTACTCTACTTTAAAATTAGAGTGAAAAAATTCAAGCCGCAAAACTACTCGCTTTTTCGCTCAACTTCCTGTTTCAGCGTGACCAAAATCACTACCTCAATTACTTCAAAACTCATGAAAATGTGAACAGATCTCTCGAAAAAGAATTGTATTAATTTATGACTTGACAATCATTAACTTCGCTTTAAAAGCCAAATGAGAGCTGGTAGTAATGAGACTAAATGACTTCGGAACATTAACAAGCAAGACTAAGAATTCAACTTTTAAGTTTTTGAAAAGACAGGATCAACATCAAAAAACTACTGCTGAACTCAAACTGCCACCTATATTCTTCAAATTCTTATTAAATGTCGATGAGTCCTCTCACTAAAAATATTAAAGACAAAAATAACCAAAAATCGCAATAAAACTCCCTGAAACTTTTTGAAAACACTTAGTATAAGAGTCACATAACAAAACAGCAACTAAAGGATACAATTATATCAATTATTTGAGTACGCAATTATACCTTTCATCAATGAGATGAAGTGATAAGACAGCAATCAGTACAACAAAGACTAGCAAAACTGAAAAAATCACTGAAATTTTTTAAAATGAACAAGCGTATAAGTCACAAAAAGCAAAAGCTATGAACTGAAATGACTTGCTTTAATTGAAGCCTCCTTAGCAACCAAGGAGACCTGTTGATAATGAGACAAAGTTAAGACGCCAAATTTGAAAAGAAAAACTCGCAAAACTCAAACAACTCGAAAATTGTTATTGAAAAAAATTGTTGTCAAAGTCATAGAAAGCACTAGCTTGAGCAAAAATCATAAAATCGATACCTCTATTAATAGCAACAGAGACTTGTCCCCAATGAGATTAAATGAAAAGACATCTCAAAGTACAATAAATACTTACAGAAGTGAAAAATTCACTCAAAATTTTTGAGAAGTAGTGTCAAAGTCATGAAAACCACTAGCTATCAGCTCGAGCCATTAATTTGGTTCTTTTATGCCTCATTAGCAACCAACCAGATCTGGTTGATGGTACTAAGTGATAAGACAACAGATAATTTTAAAAAGGGGCAAAATCTAAACTTCATTTATATTTTATGACAACAAATAGTTGCATAGTCATAAAAAGTTTTAGCTGCCCCTTAATGAATTCAAGCAAAGGCAAATAGCCACAATTAGAACACATATGTACCGTCATAACAGCATTGAATGAGAGGAAACTTTGAAGACAAGTCAAATTGACGCATCGGAAATAAAATCCATCTCAAAAACCGCCAAATTGTTCAAACACCAATTTCTCACTCCACTTTAAATTTTTCGCTCCCTTTACTATTTCAGTCTGACCGAAATCATCACTCTAATTTGACTTCTCACTGACGTGAAAAAGCCGAAAAAAGCCTCAACAGATCTTGAAAAAGACAGCGCACCAATACAAATTCTTTGAATTGTAAAAAAGGAGCGCAATAATAGCCCGCTGAGCGCGGCTATTAATAAATTACCTATTTCTCCAGCATTGAAAACGGCAATGCAGAAGAGGATGCCAAACGAGCACATTTTCATTCTTTGACTGATACCTAGGTTACAATGCATCAATCTCGATACAAAATAACAAAAGGGAAAATTATAGAACTTGACAATTTATCTGAAATGGTGATAAAATTACGAAATATTGCAAAATATAACGTCACCGGTATTATCAGAATGCATGGGAGACGCTTGCAGCGTTACAACCCAGGTGGCTGTTTTATATAGTTTAGAAGGAAGTGGCAAAGTTGTATACAAAGCGGTGAAAAAATCGAAACTTCTATGTCGCCATAACACAATCTTGGGCGTTCAGATGGTTTAGAGGGATGCTCGAATCACCAGGGCCTAATAATTAAACATAGGTTTCGGATTCTCGAAAACAAATGCACTGAAGCGAATAACGAGCGGTTGCCTTCGTCAGTAGCTAGCTAGATTAAGGTTAACACTCAGAGAGAGGGAAAGAGAAAAAGGGTTGTATTAGGGAGGGCGCTAAAGAGGGGTGGGTGTAAGGCAGAGGGCTGGAGAAGGATTTTCGCGAAGGGGTAGAGTGAGATGGTCTAAACCACCAGAAACCGCCCGCACACAATCATATTTGTAATCCCAGCAGCTTCAGTTAGGGGTAAATTTAGCGACTAGTTAAGCCCCAAGAGACCTGCTCAGCGGCTTACTGCCCTCCCGCCTTTACCTCCTTATTCCCTTTTGAGGAGGAAAAGTCAAATGCTCAGGCGAAAAAAACTAGACGAAAAGTCGATAGTACAGAAAATCTCATTAAAGAAGACAAACAGGACTATTATAAATGCTATACACTGTGTTTGAGAGCAATTAGAAATCTCAGCATTCGAATAAGCCATGTACGCAGTTCAATTGGACGAGTGTTGATTTCAAGCAATCACTACCCAACAAACAAACCCATTGTGCTAATCATTACTCATAATCTCATGCCCGACACCTTGGGTTTCTTGGGTAGTATGGTTCCTGAGGTATTCTACGTTGTTGCAAAGTTTGCTTTGAACGAGCAGAGCCATTATTATGGCTATTTTCAGCCTTATATTATGGGAATTAAAAAAAATAAACACGTCACATTGGGAAGAATACACAAGGAACTCACCAAACTCATTTCTTCTAGCATCGACTTCACTCTGTCTCTTTTCATTACTCTGAGGTGCTTCCGACCACCCGACGCCACTGGCTGGAAACCGGAACTCCTCGTGGTCCTGTGAAGTATCCAGGTTCCCAATGTCAACTCTCGATTCAACTGCATGTTGTCGACTTTCATAAACTGCAGCTTCTTCAATCGGCGCTAAGAATGGAGAAGTTTTTCTACCACTTGCAGAAGACGTTGCCGCAACATTTACACGTGGGGAGGGTCTTTGATTGGAAAGGACAGTTGGGTTATTAAAGCTAGAATGGGGAGTTTGATTGACATAATTGGTGGTTGAGGATGCTGAAGGATAAAGTCGGTTTCTATCACCCAGATTAGCACCACTACTGTAAGATGGTGACGCAACCCTGTTGTCGTAGATTGGATATGCTGCCGAGATGGTGCTCGTTCTGCCATTTAACAGTTCGGTTAGTAGCGATTGTACAGTTGGGTTAGAAGAGTTTTCTAGAAAGATTCATAAAGAGAAAGGTTATAGTTAGAAGAGCGGACAGTTTGATTTTTAGTTAAAAACTCATAACAAGTTATAGACAACATGAATTAGAAATATGCCCAGATCTTCGATTTTGCTTCAGCCAAAACTAAAGTTGGATTTACAATATTTGGCAGTGTAGCTTAATGTTAAGAATTCGAATTTAATGTCGCTTAATGTCGAATTTAATAGAGCTCCCCCCCTTTAAAACTGGGGTATACCAACTATGAATGATTCACATCACGTCTCGGTACATAAGAAGACATGACCGGATTGGACGCTCTAGCTTTAATGTCCCAAGCGCGGTGTTCAATTTTATGATTTTGAGATACTTAAAATAAGTTAACATTAAGTTCACATCCCAATTTAAGGTAGATTTGTTCTCATTCTTAAACTTATTTTGAATTTTCGGGAAATAAAGTCGATTGACCTTATTTGTTTACACAGATGATTCATATATTGAACAATAACATGCAAATTCTGGTTGCTAAATGATTACGTCAGAGTCAATCATTGCGACGAACCAAATAACGCAACAAAATAGGCAATCAAATCCGATCAATTTCAAGTAATTTGCTAATGGTCTCCTTGCATATGTGGCAAACCATTAGACAACTGATTCAATCCACACAATTTTGGAGGCCAAAAATGTAACTATAATCAAAGATTTTCCTTAATTAATAAAAAAAAGACTCAATCCTCTAACGAAATTTACGGTAATCCGAAAGGACATCTGGCATTCAAACCCATGTAATACACTTGATTTTATCAACAGGGACCGAAATTTATCAATATTGTTAATGCAAGCTGAAAAAGTCTCATGCATGTTACTTACTAGGATTGATACGATCTGCAAGATTTTTCGTCTCGTCTGAAAGACGACTTCGCAGGTCATTCGCAGTTTTACTCAGCTTCATTAGCCTGTCATTAAAGTTTCCACTTTTATCATCGCCAGAAGCAGCACCTCTTTGAATGTTGGGATCTCTTTGGGTTTCATTATTCCTAACATCCTGTTCAAAGCAGCCAGTCGCATTTCTTGATCCCTCAGTATCATCAGGCTTCGAAGTAGTATTAGTTACTGGCTTTTGAGATGACGGAATTCCCATCCTCTTCATGTTCAGTTCTGCTAAGAGAGCTTTGGACCTTTTGAGCTGTTCGTTGACTTCTGACGTGGATATAGAATCCCTTTGGCGTCTCACACCTGTTGATATAGATTCTTCATCCAGGGTATAGTCAGAACTTTCTAGAAGATCAGTGACGTCAAATTTGATTCTAGGTCCACTCTTAACTGAGTCTAAGGATGCATTGTTCCTGGAATGCATATCCGACCTCTCTTTTCTGACAGGACCTGTATGCTTTTTGTTCTCCTTATCAGAGGAATCCAAAGAGTTGTTCAGATTAACGCCGTTCTAAAACGACAACATATCTTCCTGAGAATGAAAACAAAATGCATTTCAAACCACTAAGCAATCCGATGCGAAACTTAAAGTCAGCTCCAACTAATCCACACATGACAAAATTTCTTAATTTAATTTTAGATTCCTAATCACAGTCACATTTATCATCGGTAACAGCCAGAAGCATTTCTATATAGAAAAACAATAATATTTTCACAAACAAGCAATGCGCTAAAAACCCTGACATACCACCCGTCCAAAAAAATTGAGAAAAAATTAATACAGCAACCCACAGACCTATATAATGTCAGTACCCTAACATTTATTTTAGGTGCTCCTCTAATAGATGACATGACTGAATCAATTTTAGAAGTTGGACGTTCGGAAAAACCATCAATCTCGTCAGTTCCATCTTGCTCATCATCGCCAGCAAACTCCATTCCCAGAATCCTGTCACTTCCTGGCATATCAAGAGCAGAGCCCAACTCAGGGTTAAAAGGTCTCTTCACAGCTCTCGAAGCGGCTTCTTTCCGCTTCCGTTCCAACTCTTTCAACCGTTTTTCTTTCTCCTCTCGGCGTTTCTTCTCGTCTTCTTGATTTTGTTTGTCTTTTAGTTTCTCCAAATGACGTTTCTTTGCCATATATTGACGGATGGAATCTGTGTCATATGTTTTAGCCTTGCTAACAATTTGCTCTTGTGGTTGTTGAACACTGCTTACATCACTCGGGTCCTTTGCTCTCCGCTTCACACCAATATTGCTCTCCAATAGCTGTTTTGAAACCACTAAAAAATAAAAGTCATATCTCAATTTTACAAGGTTTCATTAGTCTACAGCAGTTTCAATAGTCAAAAAAGTTTCCGGGCAAAAGTTAAGCACGCCATTACAGTCGTTTGATATCTTTCAACTATGGAACTATTAGTAAAAATAAGTCATATGTAAAAGCCACAATCAATTCAACTTTTCGGGAACTTTTGGACTTTGATTACGTTTTACATAGTTCAAGCAAATCTCTTCTTTTTACTGCCAAACTAAACGTAAGAAACTGAGGCAAGAATGATGTGCCGCTGCCGAAAGCCTTCCGATTTCAGTCACCTAATTTTTAAGGATCGTCCGCACAGAACAAATGGCCATGCGTCATACTTTTATCACTCCCAAAAAGAAAAACGAAATATTTAGTTTTCCTGCCCGATTTGAGGTTCTAAAGCAAATTACCTCTTTGCTCATCCTGGATTTCAGAGAGGATCTCTCTTGCTGTTTTTGACATAGGTGGATGCCTAGATGACGACAGAGGTTCTTCTGCTTGATTAGAGAGAGGCATGGTTGATGCATGAGTCTTCGCAGATGGAGTTTTGACAGGCACTGATGAAGCCATCGCAGTCGGCACACTGTCGTCCGGCAGACGCACTTTGCCATTTGAATTTGCATTGCTTTTTACTAAAATGATTTTTTTCTGGAATCTGAAAGGTCTTGACAAGAATAGCAGTTCAAGCCATAAACATAAACCGACTAACGTCGGACAAATTGCTCTCGCACGACAGGCGGGGCAACTTAATTCATGGGCTGTAGCCTCGATAATTTTTTCTTCATGGGTGCAAAAATCCGATCATTAAGGAATTCGAACCCCCGACTTGGTTGCTGGACAGACATTTTGAACACTCAACTATCAGGCCCTTGTGGTATGCCATCTTACAATCATTTTTGTTTTAGCAACAGACATAATAGCTAAAACATAACCGACTAAACGTCGGAAGAAATGCTCTCGAACAACTAGTGGGAGCTCTAATCAATTGCAGCCTGCTTCAGTCGGGGTGGGGGATGGGATTAAGAAGTTCAATAGTGGGCTTCCAATAACCACATTAGAGGTTAACATATACCACTATTAAGATTTAAAGTAAAAAATGACACCAATTTCGGCGCACTTTTCATTTGACTTTTAGTATTAAATTGCCAATTTAGTTTGAAATTGTGATTGAGAGAGAATTTTAGATCACGCGAAACTCAAAAAGTAAAGGGCGTAAAAGTCACTCGAAAAGACAAAATTGTCAAGCGAAAATTTTGCATAAAAAAGACACACACGTTTACAATAATTGCTATTAACTACGTTCAAGAGCAATTAAATAGCTAATAATTTAGATAACGCAAAAACTAAAAGATCAAGCGCGACAAAGGTACTCGGGAAATGAAATCGAAAGAATGTTCTAAAAGCGCACAAACGGACAAGCAAAAATTTTCCTTTGAAAACGTAGCAGGCAGAATTCCGGAAGCCACCCGAAAAAAATGTAATTGCAATCTACAGCATAATCGTCAGACAACAATTGCTCTTTGCCTCGTCAGCAAACTAAAAGATTTTAAAAATTAAACCCTTGTCGTAAAGAAACATTTTAGCAATGACTCATTAAGCAAACAAAAACAATAACAACCCGAATCATAAACAATATAAGCTACAAATCTCTAAATCGGATGACAAAATTTTGACAGCAGAAAAACAGTAAAATGTTGAAACCACAAAATTGCTGTAATAATAAAAACACATCTGGTAACGCTGAAAAACAGCCGCAAGCCGACCGGGCTACTAATTCCCTAAGGAAAACTACTTTTTCACATAATTTAAACAAAACCGACTAACGTCGGGCGAATTGCTCTCAAACGACCGGCTGGTATAGCCACTGTATAGTGAGGCTATCTTTGGCTGAATTGAAGAGGCTGGAGGTGAGCACAGCGGGGGAGGGGTGCACTGGGGGCGTGGGAGCGCGGTTTTTGGCTGCACGGGGCCCTTACGGCATGAACGATGTGCAGGGGTGGGGATTGGGGGAATTGAGAGGGAGCTGGTCTGGTGGGCGGGGGGGGGGGGTGGGTGGGATCAACCTTAAAGAACCGCCCTTAACACCATAAGTATAGGTCTCCAAAACCATTTCTGTGAATCGCATACTTGGAGAATAGTGAGCTGAAAGGTTCCGAGAGCACTTAATGCCCACTGGTCGCCACCTGTTTATCCCGTTTTTGAGGACAAAAGTCAAATGGGTCAGACAAAAAATAAGTCAAGCGAAAAATCGCATAAAAAAGACCGACAGGACTAACATAATTGCTACAAACTTAGTTTGAAAGCAATTAAAAAAAATTAAAACTACTCTATTGTTGGAAAACTTTGTTAAAATGAAAACATTGTAAAAATTATATCAAACTTTAAAATTATCAGAGAAAAAAAAGATAAGATTAAAACTCAAAGTCTAAGAAATTGTTCATTGCCATAACCTAACCCCAAGAAATTGACATCAGTAAACATACCACTATAGCTATTTCAATTCTCAGAGCTGCAGTACGTTGAATGAAATCAACTTCAAACAAAAATACTGACAAAAACTCTATTTTCTTTTAACAACTCATTTAACTACAAAAACTCAACATACCTACCTTAAAAGAATCGAAATGGTCCCAAATTCTATAATTTGGAGGTTACGTACACGTTGTAAAAATTATTAAGACATCCTCATAATTTTGAAAGCTGAAAAATGATAAACTTAGCCGGCAGCTTGCCGGAAAATAGACGCTTGGGGCCTTCCATGAATTGAAACAACTAAAGAGATCAGATAGACAGATCAACCACCAGTCCTTTAATAGACCACTAGACTTTTTGGGTTAGATTTGGACTGTCATTTTTATGAGACACATAAGCTCTATAAGGAGAAGGCCCTAATAGGGCTTTTCAAAATTAAGATCTTTTCCGTTTGTGTCCCCTCAGCTTAGTGAGCGCATATTATTTGCACCCCTCAGATGCACGTGCAATATTTTTTTTACATAATGACTTACTATGTAATTGCACGTGCTCTGTAACTGAGGGGTGCATAACGTACTGGGGGCACAAACGGAGAAGATCCCAAAATTAATATTCGAAAACAAAAACTCAAGACTCTAATAACCTAGAATTAGGGCATATATGTTTGGCAGTACTTAGATGCACACTATTGACCTTTAACAAGTAAATGTTCATAAAATTTAAAGTCCTATAAGTGAGTTCAGAAGTCATTTTATTGAGTGAGGCAAGTCTTTGAAGATGTAAATTCCAAGAAGTCAGGGTGAGACGAAACAAAAATGTGTTAGACGAAGTAAATAAAAAAATTAGGAGCGCTATAATAGCCGCCTGGAATTGAGGACGCGGCTATTACAAACAACAAAGCTGAGAAATAAAAAGAAAACAGGTACATCTCATTGTTGCAAATTCAGTAAAAAATACAAAGCCCTTTGTCAAAATAAAACCATGGTAACATAGTTAAAATCTGTTTTTAACAAATTTTTATCAATTTCAAACACTTAACGCCTAAAATAATTGAAACATTAACAACACGCCATTAAAAGCCCCAACGGCGGATAGCTTTCAATGAAAGAAACTAAACGACAAAAAATCGCACAAAACCGACAAAAATTAAATTATTATTATTATTATGAATTAGTATCTGTATATTCGGATTGAAAAAGAAAAAATAAGAGATCGAAATTGACAGAAGTGTCAAAGTGTTCTTATTTGTAGTGTAAATTCGGCTTCCAAACTTACACTTAATTCAGCTTCTAAACTGAAGGCTATTAAGCGTAATACTAACACCAGCTAGCAATCGCTTTAATGAACTTTGATAACCTAATACACTATGACTTAAGGACCGGGCTTTATCGGTTTATCCCGTTTTTTTGATTTTGCACTTTTGACATTGACCGGCTTCACTACATTACGTAATTCAATACGTGAAAGAATTTAAAATCCATTCTAGTGAAACAGTGAGTGAAACGAGTCAGGAGTCCAAGCGTAAAAGTTGTGACTTATGTAAAACGACAAACGTGATCAAAAGTTAAAGCGAATCAAAAAAAGCAGAGCGCCTAAATAATAGTCGTTCACAGGCTGACGGCGGCTATTAAAAATAAATGAAAAACCCAAGAAGTCACAAAAAGTAAGAAAAATTAGCCAATTTCAAACATGAAAAGCATTATGGGACTCTCAAAAACATTGCAAAATCGGGTAACGAGTACAGAGGCCTACATATAAATTCACCGTTGATTAAAAAAATTTTCTAATAAAGTAAATAGAAGTAAATCTATTGAGCCAAATCAACGATAAAAGGCCTTCGAAATGTTTTTATATATGCGCCATTTTCTCAAACACTTTTCAAAAATGAGAACTCTTAACTCAACGCAGCGCATGAACAATATTCTCGAGCTCAGAAAAAATAAGTTCACACAAATTTTTCTCACTTCGTCTGGACAAATAGTACTTTCATTAGAAAACAGAACCGAAAGAATTCCGGAGGCAACTCGCACAGTCTGAGCTTCAAAAGCAACACGGTAACTGCAAACCACGAGCGTCATCTTTTGTCTTGAAACATTTCTTTACCTGAACAATTTTAATTAAAATGTTTAAATAAAATATTAAAAACTTAACCTTGTAACTTACACCTGAAAGATTTGAGAACTGACATCAACGAAACAAACTATAAAAATTACAGCATTATTCAGAAACCATACAAAAGCACAAATTCAAGAAAAAATTTAGAGAAGAAACGTACTGCGAAATTTTATTAGAAATATCTGCTGAGGTTGATAACGGGTCAAAATTCATAGGATGGAACAAAAGTGATAGGATCAAAAAACTGACTTACACATTTTCATGAAATAACTCATCATAATGGTCTTAAACACTGACACTCCGTAATTAACTCCAGAAAGGCAGTGTGAAACATAAGGCAGATATAATTCTTGAGAAACTGAACTGAATTAATCAAAAAATCAAATACAAAAAATCTAAATAATGAAAAAGAGTGCAAAAAAAAACAAAAAAAATCGTTTATAATCAGAACCTAGCCCCGAGAATACTCGCAGAAAACATCAGTCAAAATTTTAAAGTAATTATAGCAAACTTTCATCACATTATATCAAATAAATTAACTGCAAACCAAAAAAAGGAAAATTTAAGAACGGCGAAAACTTCTCAACAACTAGAAAGCAGAGTGAAGAGAGCTATAGGTTTAAAGAACAAGCTAGAATGAAAAATGCTATACCTTGATAATACGGCCACATGGTTAAAAAAAAACAAAAATACTGCTTCGTAAATTTTTAAATAAAATTGAAAATGAGGTCGAAAATCAAAACATTTCATTGTTTAGCAGTCTTGGATTGAAAAATTCTATAGTTATACACCTGTATCACTGAAAATGATCAAAGAAATTAGAGGTTCGAAAAAACTCGATATTTTGGAAAAAATGTCGACAAAATACTTAAAATTGCTATTAAGAAATAAATTTTAATAGATTTTCAGAGTTAAAGCGAAAAGTCAGTTAAACAATTATTAACACGAAATTAAAATCCGTCATAAAGACCTTGAAAATAATAGGATAAAAATCGCCAAAATTTGGATGAACAAAACTATAACTTCAAAAAACAAGAATACCTCAGTTAGTGAGGTGTCCAATGCATGATTTCTCAAATGTCAAGCATCTCTCTGTTGCCAAGCATATTAACTTTTTATTTTAAAAAGTTCGCTCAAAGACCCAAAAACAAAGAAGCGCATGTAAAAGCCAAAAATTTACTAACATAGCTGGAAACCAAATCCAGGTAGCGGGCACCTACAATTGTGCTTTCAATGTTTATCCCGTTTCTAATTTTGATTGTTTTTTCATATTTCATTTCAGATTGCCTTACTGAGCAACTGCTGTTTAAAAACAATTTGAGCAGAAGGGGCGACGAATGAACTACTCTAGAGAAGTAAAAAAACTTGACTTGGTAAAAACTCAAAAAAGCTGCAAAATGAGGTAAAGCGAAATATTTGTTCGACCATGTAAAAAAAATAGGAGCGCAATAACAGCATGCTGAGACGATGAGGGCTGCTTTTACTAACAACAAAAAAAATGAGCCAAATGGACAAAAACCGGCTTCAAACGGTTATCTATATGCGACATTCTCTGGAAAACACTTTTCAAAGTCAGACAATTTTACTCACTTTTGCGTTTGGGCCAAAACGTCGTTTGAACAAATACTACTTCCGGCAAAAAAGCTCAAGAAAACCAATACTCCTCTTCGAGTCGTAAAAACCTCAAGACAACCAATTTACCTCTTCGAGTCGTAAAAAAGACACACCTTAGGGAGCAATTAAAAAATCATATTCATTCCAATGGCTTGCTTTTCTGCGCAGTAGCCAGTGTGCGCGGACAATAGATCGAAAACAGTTAAAACAGACAGTAGGTCGAAAATTAATCTCAATTGTCATTAGCTATAATTAAGCGTTATTTGCGAGCTGGCATGAGGTTATTGCATCAGACAATGCCTCGCGAGCCATGGGCATGCCTTAGCGTCTTGATGGAGGGACTTGGTATCAATCAGTCAAAACCGAACATGTTATACGCTGTATTGCAAGTGAAACTCAAATATCTATTGCATTTTCGATCTATTGCATTGCACCAACTCGAATTTCATTTTCGATCTATTGTCCTGGCACCATTGGCCAGATGCTAAGTAGTCGACTCATCACTAGTCACAGTCATTACTTAACTAACCGATATAACATGCTTCTCCGTTACCATTATTTTTTCCTGGTGGCCAAAATTTTTTTTTGACTCAATGCCTAATTCAAAAATATCCCGCGATATTCTTAATCTCAACTTAGGGCTGAACTGTGTAGTTATCGTGAAGACATACCTGAGACTGCTTTGGTGCTTTTCCAAACATTTGTGTTGAGAATGGAAGGATTCTTCTGATGTGCCTCCTCATTGAACGCTGCCACCTTTCTTACCACCTGAGTCTGTTGCTGTTTGCTGGGCTTCCTTTTCATAATACTTTTTGAAGTTGCTGTTGGTGGGTACTCATGTCCATGTTGATCAATAGTCTCAACGCCTGATATGGAAAATAACCCATTATTGTCACAAATATACATTAAGTTTCGACAATTCGCAATAGAATATTTGAATTTTCAGTACAACTGAACTATAGGCTCAAAACTCCTGATCTCTTGAAACTATAGCTGATAGTACACTATTGTTTCTCAACAAAAAGTCGAAGCAAAAACTCAATTACATCAAAAACCAAATTATAAGCAGAAACAAAGGGCGCCAGATATCCGAAATGTGCTGTAGAATACAGATAGCAACAGAATTGAGTTGATGGAATTGCCGATGCAATCAAAGTACCTTTAAAATCTTCATTTTAAATTTTTATTCGAATAAATCGAATTTGGTCTCAAAGCTCTGTATTAATAAATCTTTCATTATATGGGGGCTTCATTAAAAGGTTCATTCATTTAAAAAAGTAAACTTCAATGACCTATATAATAGCGATAGAAGTTGTTCAGTGGGGCAAGATTAATAAAAATAATAACGCAATTCAGCTCAAAACTCACAGTAAGAAATGAAAGCACGTACAAGTAGTAAAATAGCAGATCAAGAAAACTACTCTTTTCAGTTTTACGGCGTGAAAAAATAAAAAAAAAACAGACTGAGCGACAGACAAAACAAAAATGCTACTATTTCCATAAATCTAGTTGGACATTTGAGTACTTGAGAGTTAATTTTTGTTTGAAAAACTACAAATTCGAAAACTGGGGTGATACTCCGTAAAAAGCCTTTGAGCTACAGTTCTTAAAGTAGCAAATAAAATGTAAGGTTGTCGAAATAAAGCGCTAAATTCGAAATGCAAGACTAATTACCCACAAATTACAGCGTCGAGAATTGCCCCTTCGTTTTCATACTGAGCGAAAAAAAATTAAGCAGTCCAGCGAGTGAATAAACGAAGTCAACCCCAAACAACACAGAAAACAACCAAAAAAATCCCATCTCAATAATGCTAGTGCACAGACAAACAAACAAGTAAACTATCGACGAAAACAAACATAACCGACTAATGTCGGGCGAATTGCTCTCAAACGACCAGAGAGCGGTTGGCCTCGTCAGTAGCTAGCCACGGTTTAGTGAGGGTAGCTTTAGATTAATTGAAGGGGCGTAAGTTCAGCGCAGCAGGGGTGCAAAAGTGGATTGGGGGACTGATGTGGGGGGCGGTGGGTGGGTGAGGTGTGGGATCAACTTCTAAGAACCGCCCTTCACACAATAAGCATAAGTCTCAAAAACAGTTTCTGTTAATCACATACTTGAAAACAAGTGGACTGAGCAGCTCTAAGAAAACTTAATGCAAACTGTGCGCTACCTCTATATCCCGTTTCTGAAGACGAAAGTCCAATGGGTCAGACGAAAAATCGACCAAGCGAAAAATTGCATAAAAGAGACAAATAGGATTAATATATTTGCTACAAATTGCTTTTGCGAGCAATTAACAATGATTTCCCAAAAAGTGCCTGTTAAGTCATTTTTGATTAAAACATTTCTTCTATAACTCATTGTTAAAGATGATCAGAGATGATGACATTACGCCACATAACAGCAGCTGAAGTGCGACATCAACAAAAAGAGAGATAGAGATAAAGGAGAAAGAACGAAAGAAACCCTAATCCACAGAGAGAGAACGAGAGAGATAGGAATATTTCCCATGATGGGATTCGACTCTGCAACTTCTAGTTTTCTAGCTTTGTTAGTAAATAAATTAAATAGAAAAAACTGCAAAAGTCCAAATAAAAAAATTTCAACTTCGCAGTAAAAAAGTTGAAAACCATTTCTGTCGCAAAAGTTCTGCCAAGTAACTCATCTCCGAGAATTAAAAAGTTTCGTTGGCCAGTAATGGTCATTAAACTCCGAAAAAAAACAAAATGAAAAATTTTGGAAACAATCGCAAATTTCAACAAAAATCTTGCTAAAAATCAAGTTAATAATATGTTAAGAACCATTTCATTTTCTCAAGAGGCTATCCAGCATCCCTGTTTCAAGCCTGAAATATTTTCACTGGCTCATATAGATCCATACACTTGGAATATGATCAAGATTTTCCGAAAGTTTGAAAATTTTGAATTTCATCTAAAAATTAGAAAAACTGAAGTCATAAAAATATTGATCACCATCAAATTAAATCTAGAAACTAAGCAGCAGCTCATTATCAAACCTTGAAGGTCCCAAACCTTGAAAAAACCTTGAAAAAGAAATTTTCAAAAAGCTTGAATAAAGCACGTTTTGTCAAAAAATTGCTAAAATTTGTAATATTAAAAAGTTGAGAACTATTCCATTGCAAATACAAAGTTTTCAGTAACTCATTATGTAACTCAAACCGTTAAGTAAATTTTCTGGCCCCTAGGTCTGGAAAGACTTGAATAATGAAAAATATCATTAAATTGAAATTGCACGTTTTGTCAAAAAATGCTTAAAATTCGGGATGTTAAACTACCACTAGAAACTATGCAGTAACCTAGTATAAAACACTAGAGGAGGTTCCTTGACACCTAGGGCTGATAAAACTCATAGAATGACAAAGCTTTCTTTCAAGCTTTTTTAAATTTTGCTATAACTCAAGATATTAATATCTTAAGAACCATCTCATTGTCTCAAGAGGCTATCCAGTATCCCTGTTTCAAGCCTGAAATAATTTCACTGGCACATAAAGATCCAGACACATGAAACATGATAAAAAATTTTCCAAAAATTTAAAATTTTTAAATTTTACCGAAAAATTATTAGAACTGGAGACATAAAATATTGATCACCATCCCATTAGGCCTAGAAATTATGCAGCAGCTAATTATCAAACCTCGGAGAAGGTCCCAAGGCTACTGGTGCCGAAAAAAAAACATGATAAACATGATAAGCTCTTGAGGCTAGAGAAACCTAAAAAATGACAAAAAAATGCAAGTCGAAAATTGCAAGTTTTATAATTAAAAAATGCTAAAATTTGGGACATGAAAAAGTTGACATGAAAAACTATTCCATGGCCAATACAAATTGGTCAGTAACTAATCAAACTACTTAGGAGGTTTTTTGGCCCCTGGGTCTGGAAAGACCTGAATGTCGAAAATTTGAAAAAAAGCAAAAAGCACGTTTTGTCAAAAAATGCTAGAATTCGTGATGTTAAAATATTGAAACGATTCCATTACCACTAGAAATTATGCAGTAACCTATTATTAAAACCTAGAGGAGGTTCCTTGACACATAGGGCTGATCAAAATAAAAAAATGTATCAAATTTGCAAAAAACTTGAAAAAATTTGCAAAAGAGCATAAATTTGCGTGTTTTTGGCGAGCGGTTGTTCGTCATTAGCTAGACACGGGGGGGGGGGGGGGCAACAGTAAAGTGGGGGGCAACAGCTTGATGGTGTGGGGGGGGGGCAATAGTGGGGGCTCAACAGTGGGGGTGTCTTCAACCTCTAAGAACCGCCCTTCGCACCGTAAATATAAGTCTCCTAAAGTTTGAGCTGAAACAGCTGAAAGGCTCCAAGACCACTTATTGCCCGCTGGGCGCTACCTGTTTATCCAGTTTTTGAGGACGAAAAGTCAAATGGGTCAGACGAAAAATCCGTCAAGCGAAAAATCGCATAAAAAGACCGACAGGACTAATATAATTGCTACAAACTTCGTTTGAGAGCAATTAAATAAGTGAACTATCGACATTTCAATTTCCAAAAAAAGTTAAAACCTAAGTGTTCAAAAACTGATTTTCTAATGATTAGGCTAAAATGGGTATAAGTAAAGGAATAAAATACTCAGAAAAAATGAGTTCCAAATGAGTATATTCAAGTCATTTAAAAACCCAAGATATAAATTTGAAAGGTTATATGGACAGATTTCTAAAAATTAACTGTTTGGCAACGCTCAACTTGAAAATGTGCCTAAAATTATTTATAAATGAAAAATACTACGTTGGAAAATCCCCTGAACAATTTATTGACATACATAATTAGGTGCTCAGGTAAGGCTTTAAATCGCTTAATAGGCAAGCTTCCAAAGGAATTATGTTGCATTAATCCTCAAAAGCAACCGACATATCACATTCTCACGAAAAAAAATTGACGTTGACTAGCTAAACGTACTTAACAAAGTCAACAAATAGTTAGCTACCATGTGTGAAAACGATCATTTTTTTCACCTTAAAATTAATTGTGCAATGAAATCGGTAAACATTTTTTTTCCAAAAAAAAAACTAAATTTGAAAGACAAATAGTGTTCAGGAATGAACTATAATCCATGTGAACGCCACTGTTTGTTACATTTTGAAAAACTCAGGGAAACTTATCTGATGCCTGTTCACGTAATTGCAGGTTCACGTGAAATTGAGGCGTACAGACACCTGAAAAGAGCCTTAACTGTAGTTCAGCTATTTTTTACATGAACTGTTCCAGGTCTAATTACTGAAAAAGTAGTTTCAGCTTACTTATCAATGAGATCAATCGGACTACGTTGTTTTTAAAACTTTCTCAAACAATCAAATTTTGTGGTTGCTTTTCAACGAGAACTAAATTATCCGGGCCTTAATTTCGCATTTTCATGAGTCAAGATTCATCTGACACTAGGGTATTGTAACTCTTTTCCTTCTTCGTTTTTTTTAAGTTATCAGACTGCCTGTACAACACTGCTGTGCCATTAAACTACTATCCAATTCTTCAGAATGAACACCGTTCTTGACAGTAATCAGACCAAAAGAACATTTTGATACAGTTTTTAGCCTTTCTGCCGTTCTTCGGAATGCAGTTTTTTTTTAAATAAAATCAGACCCTTCATCGACCATCTGCTCCTCCCACTGAGAATGAGTTCTTCCAATTTAACTACAAGAATTGCAAATTCAGAATAATAATGGTCAAGAACTCAGTCCATAGACCATTCCATTCACACTTAAGGTCGGGAGATCAGAAACAAATTTTTTTGGGCGGATTAATAACAATTTTATGCAAAATTTGCTTTACTATATCTATTTAACTTATATATGGCTGAATACGTTTCCGACATCAGTTTGTTCAACAAACAAGCCTCGAATATTCTACTTTTCGGTTACTTTTTAGGCCAGTCATTAGTATCTGTTCGTTAACGGAGACGTTACCGCAGACGTCTCTTCATGCAAGAACCAAAGTTTTGGCATAGTCGGTAACAAACTTCTGTTGCAGCAGAAAAACTCACAGAGTTCTTCAATTTTTCAAGCTCTTGTAGATTGGAGATATTTCTAAAGATTCCGTGGTTCCTTCTACTCATTAGTCTGAACCAAACACATGAATTGCAATTAATGCAAAAACTCCGTCGGAATGAGAAAATTCCAGAAGTTGGATATTTCGAAAGAAAGCCGTTTCTACAAAGATTGAACCTATTTTACTTTTGTCGACCACTTAACGAATTACCTAATAATCTTTGACTGTTAATTGATATGTCTTACGTTCTGATTGTATTTTTCCGTGGTATCTGTAAGTAGTAAGAAACCAGTACACCTGAACTCACTTTTTGGCTGATTTTACCCAAACATGGTCGATCATGCGCGCGGATGAAAAGTTCTTGGCAATTATTCCCTTTTAGTTTAGGATTGTTGCCTGAGAATTTAAAACACTTACCTGAAATCCAATTGAATGTGGCAGTGTGGAAGTTTATACGGAAAATTAACACACTGTGGAGAATACTGTTTGTATATCCGACAAATGCCTAAGGGCTATAAAACCAGTCTAAATTTGTCAAGAACACTTTTGCGCAGAAATCTGGGCGTCTAATGTGAATAAACTATATATTGGTATTGCGAATGCAGGCTTAATTCCTACTTACGCAATTTTGAAAAACACAGTTTTATAGGTTTATAATCAAGCGTTTACACTGTGGAGAATATTGTTTGTATACAAATGTCTGAGGGCTTTAGATCCAGTAAAAACTTTTGCGTAGAAATATCTGGGCTCCTAATGTGAATAAACTATATATTGGTATTGCACATGCGAATTACAATGTGACTACATGTGAAACGTCTGGGTAGGAAGCGTTCAACTTTCTGATGAAATTATTACCTAAGGGCTATTTTTAGAACACAAACTCAAACTCGAACTCGTCTGGTTCAGACTGTTAATAGACTTCCCTTTCATTTATTACACAATAAGCCATATGATTCAGACGTATTACGTTCTGACGAAATTCGTATCCGAAAACAACAAGTTCGAACACGGTAAAAGGAAGTAATTGATTCTTCAATAGAATTTATTTAAAAAAGGAACCAAAAAGCATTCTGAAAGATAATAATTTACTGAAACTTTGACCTCATCAACTGTTGTTTTGTCCAGCAAAGACCAATTGACAGGGAAGACAATCTTCGATTAGAAAGAACACAAGTTGAGAGTAACTTCTACCCCCCCCCACCCCGCAATTTAAATCAGGTTAATTCATCATTTGAAAAGAAATCATAGTTTGAAGTTATACTAAAAAGTTAGGTCCTTGAGGAATCCGAAAAGTATAGAAACATCTTGTTTTTAGTTTTGAAGGCTCTAACAGAAAAACGAGTAGTGTCAAGAAGAACCTTTGGGTGTAACAACATCTTGTCACCTTAGTTGCAGAGAATACAAATACACAAAAGACGGAAAAAACCTTGTTTGAATTCCGAGCGCTTCAAAAACAAATTGGCATAAGGAAGCAAAAAAGAACAACTGGAAACCAGAGGAACAGCATTTTGTTTGTCTATCATCAGAGCGCATCAAGAAGCCCTAAGCAAGAGGAGTGGTTCAAAACAGAAAACTGGTGCAAAGTAAGTTAAAAAAACTTCTTTTGTCTTCATGTAGCTCCTCCATCATTTCAACCTATATAACTCATCCACGGATCAAAACAAGGTAGTCGGAAAACATCAATTTTGCTCACATAACATATGTATGAGTCATCAAAGGTCAATTGTACATCTTTTTTTTCCGCTTAATGTGCAAGTCCTAGAGAAAAATTTCTTAAGGAAAAGTTGTTCTATTAGTAAAAACTAACACAAATATACTTTAAAAAACATCACTTTTGCTCATATAACATATGTATGAGTCATCAAAGGTCAATTGTACATCATTTTTTTCCTCTTAATGTACAAGTCCTAGAGAAAATTTTCTTAAGGAAAAGTTGTCCCATTAGTGAAAACTAACACAAATATACTTTAAAAAACATCACTTTTGCTCACATAACATATGTATGAGTCATCAAAGGTCAATTGTACATCATTTTTTTCCTCTTAATGTATAAGTCCTAGAGAAAAATTTCTTAAGGAAAAGTTGTCCCATTAGTGAAAACTAACACAAAACTACTTTAAAAAACATCAATTTTGCTCACATAACATATGTATGAGTCATCAAAGGTCAATTGTACATCATTTTTTTCCTCTTAATGTACAAGTCCTAGAGAAAAAATTCTTAAGGAAAAGATGTTCCATTAGTGAAAACTAACATAAATATACTTTAAAAAACATGAATTTTGCTCACATAACATATGTATGAGTCATCAAAGGTCAATTGTACATCATTTTTTTCCTCTTAATGTACAAGTCCTAGAGAAAAATTTCCTTAGGAAAAATTGTCCCATTAGTGAAAACTAACACAAATATACTTTAAAAAACATCAATTTTGCTCACATAACATATGTATGAGTCATCAAAGGTCAATTGTACATCATTTTTTTCCTCTTAATGTACAAGTCCTAGAGAAAAATTTCTTAAGGCAAAGTTGTTCCATTAGTGAAAACTAACACAAAACTACTTTAAAAAACATCAATTTTGCTTTTATAACATATGTATGAGTCATCAAAGGTCAATTGTACATCATTTTTTTCCTCTTAATGTACAAGTCCTAGAGAAAAATTTCTTAAGGAAAAGTTGTTCCATTAGTAAAAACTAACACAAATGCACTTTAAAAAACATCACTTTTGCTCATATAACATATGTATGAGTCATCAAAGGTCAATTGTACATCACTTTTTTCCTCTTAATGTACAAGTCCTAGAGAAAAATTTCTTAAGGAAAAGTTGTCCCATTAGTGAAAACTAACTTAAATATACTTTAAAAAACATCAATTTTGCTCACATAACATATGTATGAGTCATCAAAGGTCAATTGTACATCATTTTTTTCCTCCTAATGTACAAGTCCTAGAGAAAAATTTCTTAAGGAAAAGTTGTTCCATTAGTGAAAACTAACACAAAACTACTTTAAAAAACATCAATTTTGCTTTTATAACATATGTATGAGTCATCAAAGGTCAAATGTACATCATTTTTTCCTCTTAATGTACAAGTCCTAGAGAAAAATTTCTTAAGGAAAAGTTGTCCCATTAGTGAGAACTAACACAAAACTACTTTAAAAAACATCAATTTTGCTCACATAACATATGTATGAGTCATCAAAGGTCAATTGTACATCATTTTTTTTTCCTCTTAATGAACAAGTCCTAGAGAAAAATTTCTTAAGGAAAAGTTGTCCCATTAGTGAAAACTAACTTAAATATACTTTAAAAAAACATCAATTTTTGCTCATATAACATATGTATGAGTCATCAAAGGTCAATTGTCCATCATTTTTTTCCTCTTAATGTACAAGTCCTAGAGAAAAATTTCTTAAGGAAAAGTTGTTCCATTAGTGAAAACTAACACAAATATACTTTAAAAAACATCAATTTTGCTCACATAACATATGTATGAGTCATCAAAGGTCAATTGTACATCATTTTTTTCCTCTTAATGTACAAGTCCTAGAGAAAAATTTCTTAAGGAAAAGTTGTTCCATTAGTGAAAACTAACACAAAACTACTTTAAAAAACATCAATTTTGCTTTTATAACATATGTATGAGTCATCAAAGGTCAATTGTACATCATTTTTTTCCTCTTAATGTACAAGTCCTAGAGAAAAAATTTCTTAAGTTGTCCCATTAGTGAAAACTAACTTAAATATACTTTAAAAAACATCAATTTTGCTCATATAACATATGTATGAGTCATCAAAGGTCAATTGTCCATCATTTTTTTCCTCTTAATGTACAAGTCCTAGAGAAAAATTTCTTAAGGAAAAGTTGTTCCATTAGTGAAAACTAACACAAATATACTTTAAAAAACATCAATTTTGCTCACATAACATATGTATGAGTCATCAAAGGTCAATTGTACATCATTTTTTTCCTCTTAATGTACAAGTCCTAGAGAAAAATTTCTTAAGGAAAAGTTGTTCCATTAGTGAAAACTAACACAAAACTACTTTAAAAAACATCAATTTTGCTTTTATAACATATGTATGAGTCATCAAAGGTCAATTGTACATCATTTTTTTCCTCTTAATGTACAAGTCCTAGAGAAAAAATTTCTTAAGGAAAAGTTGTCCCATTAGTGAAAACTAACTTAAATATACTTTAAAAAACATCAATTTTGCTCATATAACATATGTATGAGTCATCAAAGGTCAATTGTACATCATTTTTTTTCCTCTTAATGTACAAGTCCTAGAGAAAAACTTCTTAAGGAAAAGTTGTTCCATTAGTGAAAACTAACACAAAACTACTTTAAAAAACATCAATTTTGCTTTTATAACATATGTATGAGTCATCAAAGTTCAATTGTACATCATTTTTTTTCCTCTTAATGTACAAGTCCTAGAGAAAAATTTCTTAAGGAAAAGTTCTCCCATTAGTGAAAACTAACACAAATGTACTTTAAAAAACTTCAATTTTGCTCACATAACATATGTATGAGTCATCAAAGGTCAATTGTACATCATTTTTTTCCTCTTAATGTACAAGTCCTAGAGAAAAATTTCTTAAGGAAAAGTTGTTCCATTAGTGAAAACTAACACAAAACTACTTTAAAAAACATCAATTTTGCTCATATAACATATGTATGAGTCATCAAAGGTCAATTGTACATCACTTTTTTCCTCTTAATGTACAAGTCCTAGAGAAAAATTTCTTAAGGAAAAGTTGTCCCATTAGTGAAAACTAACTTAAATATACTTTAAAAAACATCAATTTTGCTCACATAACATATGTATGAGTCATCAAAGGTCAATTGTACATCATTTTTTTCCTCCTAATGTACAAGTCCTAGAGAAAAATTTCTTAAGGAAAAGTTGTTCCATTAGTGAAAACTAACACAAAACTACTTTAAAAAACATCAATTTTGCTTTTATAACATATGTATGAGTCATCAAAGGTCAAATGTACATCATTTTTTCCTCTTAATGTACAAGTCCTAGAGAAAAATTTCTTAAGGAAAAGTTGTCCCATTAGTGAGAACTAACACAAAACTACTTTAAAAAACATCAATTTTGCTCACATAACATATGTATGAGTCATCAAAGGTCAATTGTACATCATTTTTTTTTCCTCTTAATGAACAAGTCCTAGAGAAAAATTTCTTAAGGAAAAGTTGTCCCATTAGTGAAAACTAACTTAAATATACTTTAAAAAAACATCAATTTTTGCTCATATAACATATGTATGAGTCATCAAAGGTCAATTGTCCATCATTTTTTTCCTCTTAATGTACAAGTCCTAGAGAAAAATTTCTTAAGGAAAAGTTGTTCCATTAGTGAAAACTAACACAAATATACTTTAAAAAACATCAATTTTGCTCACATAACATATGTATGAGTCATCAAAGGTCAATTGTACATCATTTTTTTCCTCTTAATGTACAAGTCCTAGAGAAAAATTTCTTAAGGAAAAGTTGTTCCATTAGTGAAAACTAACACAAAACTACTTTAAAAAACATCAATTTTGCTTTTATAACATATGTATGAGTCATCAAAGGTCAATTGTACATCATTTTTTTCCTCTTAATGTACAAGTCCTAGAGAAAAAATTTCTTAAGTTGTCCCATTAGTGAAAACTAACTTAAATATACTTTAAAAAACATCAATTTTGCTCATATAACATATGTATGAGTCATCAAAGGTCAATTGTCCATCATTTTTTTCCTCTTAATGTACAAGTCCTAGAGAAAAATTTCTTAAGGAAAAGTTGTTCCATTAGTGAAAACTAACACAAATATACTTTAAAAAACATCAATTTTGCTCACATAACATATGTATGAGTCATCAAAGGTCAATTGTACATCATTTTTTTCCTCTTAATGTACAAGTCCTAGAGAAAAATTTCTTAAGGAAAAGTTGTTCCATTAGTGAAAACTAACACAAAACTACTTTAAAAAACATCAATTTTGCTTTTATAACATATGTATGAGTCATCAAAGGTCAATTGTACATCATTTTTTTCCTCTTAATGTACAAGTCCTAGAGAAAAAATTTCTTAAGGAAAAGTTGTCCCATTAGTGAAAACTAACTTAAATATACTTTAAAAAACATCAATTTTGCTCATATAACATATGTATGAGTCATCAAAGGTCAATTGTACATCATTTTTTTTCCTCTTAATGTACAAGTCCTAGAGAAAAACTTCTTAAGGAAAAGTTGTTCCATTAGTGAAAACTAACACAAAACTACTTTAAAAAACATCAATTTTGCTTTTATAACATATGTATGAGTCATCAAAGTTCAATTGTACATCATTTTTTTTCCTCTTAATGTACAAGTCCTAGAGAAAAATTTCTTAAGGAAAAGTTCTCCCATTAGTGAAAACTAACACAAATGTACTTTAAAAAACTTCAATTTTGCTCACATAACATATGTATGAGTCATCAAAGGTCAATTGTACATCATTTTTTTCCTCTTAATGTACAAGTCCTAGAGAAAAATTTCTTAAGGAAAAGTTGTTCCATTAGTGAAAACTAACACAAAACTACTTTAAAAAACATCAATTTTGCTTTTATAACATATGTATGAGTCATCAAAGGTCAATTGTACATCATTTTTTTCCTCTTAATGTACAAGTCCTAGAGAAAAAATTTCTTAAGGAAAAGTTGTCCCATTAGTGAAAACTAACTTAAATATACTTTAAAAAACATCAATTTTGCTCATATAACATATGTATGAGTCATCAAAGGTCAATTGTACATCATTTTTTCCTCTTAATGTACAAGTCCTAGAGAAAAATTTCTTAAGGAAAAGTTGTTCCATTAGTGAAAACTAACACAAAACTACTTTAAAAAACATCAATTTTGCTTTTATAACATATGTATGAGTCATCAAAGGTCAATTGTACATCATTTTTTTCCTCTTAATGTACAAGTCCTAGAGAAAAAATTTCTTAAGGAAAAGTTGTCCCATTAGTGAAAACTAACTTAAATATACTTTAAAAAACATCAATTTTGCTCATATAACATATGTATGAGTCATCAAAGGTCAATTGTCCATCATTTTTTTCCTCTTAATGTACAAGTCCTAGAGAAAAATTTCTTAAGGAAAAGTTGTTCCATTAGTGAAAACTAACACAAATATACTTTAAAAAACATCAATTTTGCTCACATAACATATGTATGAGTCATCAAAGGTCAATTGTACATCATTTTTTTCCTCTTAATGTACAAGTCCTAGAGAAAAATTTCTTAAGGAAAAGTTGTTCCATTAGTGAAAACTAACACAAAACTACTTTAAAAAACATCAATTTTGCTTTTATAACATATGTATGAGTCATCAAAGGTCAATTGTACATCATTTTTTTCCTCTTAATGTACAAGTCCTAGAGAAAAAATTTCTTAAGGAAAAGTTGTCCCATTAGTGAAAACTAACTTAAATATACTTTAAAAAACATCAATTTTGCTCATATAACATATGTATGAGTCATCAAAGGTCAATTGTACATCATTTTTTTTCCTCTTAATGTACAAGTCCTAGAGAAAAATTTCTTAAGGAAAAGTTGTTCCATTAGTGAAAACTAACACAAAACTACTTTAAAAAACATCAATTTTGCTCACAGAACATATGTATGAGTCATCAAATGTCAATTGTACATCATTTTTTTCCTCTTAATGTACAAGTCCTAGAGAAAAATTTCTTAAGGAAAAGTTGTACCGTTAGTGAAAACTGACACAAATATACTTTAAAAAAAACATCAATTTTGCTCATATAACATATGTATGAGTCATCAAAGGTCAATTGTACATCATTTTTTTCCCTCTTAATGTACAAGTCCTAGAGAAAAATTTTTCAAGGAAAAATTGTTCCATTAGTGAAAACTAACACAAATATACTTTAAAAAAACATCAATTTTGCTCATATAACATATGTATGAGTCATCAAAGGTCAATTGTACATCATTTTTTTCCTCTTAATGTACAAGTCCTAGAGAAAAATTTCCTTAGGAAAAATTGTCCCATTAGTGAAAACTAACACAAATATACTTTAAAAAACATCAATTTTGCTCACATAACATATGTATGAGTCATCAAAGGTCAATTGTACATCATTTTTTTCCTCTTAATGTACAAGTCCTAGAGAAAAATTTCTTAAGGAAAAGTTGTTCCATTAGTGAAAACTAACACAAAACTACTTTAAAAAACATCAATTTTGCTTCTATAACATATGTATGAGTCATCAAAGGTCAATTGTACATCATTTTCTTCCTCTTAATGTACAAGTCCTAGAGAAAAATTTCTTAAGGAAAAGTTGTTCCATTAGTAAAAACTAACACAAATGCACTTTAAAAAACATCACTTTTGCTCATATAACATATGTATGAGTCATCAAAGGTCAATTGTACATCACTTTTTTCCTCTTAATGTACAAGTCCTAGAGAAAAATTTCTTATGGAAAAGTTGTCCCATTAGTGAAAACTAACACAAAACTACTTTAAAAAAATATCAATTTTGCTTTTATAACATATGTATGAGTCATCAAAGGTCAATTGTACATCATTTTTTTCCTCTTAATGTACAAGTCCTAGAGAAAAATTTATTAAGGAAAAGTTGTTCCATTAGTGAAAACTAACACAAAACTACTTTAAAAAAATATCAATTTTGCTTTTATAACATATGTATGAGTCATCAAAGGTCAATTGTACATCATTTTTTTCCTCTTAATGTACAAGTCCTAGAGAAAAATTTATTAAGGAAAAGTTGTTCCATCAGTGAAAACTAACACAAAACTACTTTAAAAAACATCAATTTTGCTTTTATAACATATGTATGAGTCATCAAAGTTCAATTGTACATCATTTTTTTTCCTCCTAGTGTACAAGTCTTAGAGAAAAATTTCTTAAGGAAAAAATGTCCCATTAGTGAAAACTAACACAAAACTACTTTAAAAAACATCAATTTTGCTCACATAACATATGTATGAGTCATCAAAGGTCAATTGTACATCATTTTTTTCCTCTTAATGTACAAGTCCTAGAGAAAAATTTCTTAAGGAAAAGTTGTCCCATTAGTGAAAACTAACTTAAATATACTTTAAAAAAACATCAATTTTGCTCATATAACATATGTATGAGTCATCAAAGGTCAATTGTCCATCATTTTTTTCCTCTTAATGTACAAGTCCTAGAAAAAATTCCTTAAGGAAAAGTTGTTCCATTAGTGAAAACTAACACAAATATACTTTAAAAAACATCAATTTTGCTCACATAACATATGTATGAGTCATCAAAGGTCAATTGTACATCATTTTTTTCCTCTTAATGTACAAGTCCTAGAGAAAAATTTCTTAAGGAAAAGTTGTTCCATTAGTGAAAACTAACACAAAACTACTTTAAAAAACATCAATTTTGCTTTTATAACATATGTATGAGTCATCAAAGGTCAATTGTACATCATTTTTTTCCTCTTAATGTACAAGTCCTAGAGAAAAATTTCTTAAGGAAAAGTTGTTCCATTAGTGAAAACTAACACAAAACTACTTTAAAAAACATCAATTTTGCTTTTATAACATATGTATGAGTCATCAAAGTTCAATTGTACATCATTTTTTTTCCTCCTAGTGTACAAGTCTTAGAGAAAAATTTCTTAAGGAAAAAATGTCCCATTAGTGAAAACTAACTTGAATATACTTTAAAAAAACATCAATTTTGCTCATATAACATATGTATGAGTCATCAAAGGTCAATTGTCCATCATTTTTTTCCTTTTAATGTACAAGTCCAAGAGAAAAATTTCTTAAGGAAAAGTTGTTCCATTAGTGAAAACTAACACAAATATACTTTAAAAAACATCAATTTTGCTCACATAACATATGTATGAGTCATCAAAGGTCAATTGTACATCATTTTTTTCCTCTTAATGTACAAGTCCTAGAGAAAAAATTTCTTAAGGAAAAGTTGTCCCATTAGTGAAAACTAACTTAAATATACTTTAAAAAACATCAATTTTGCTCATATAACATATGTATGAGTCATCAAAGGTCAATTGTACATCATTATTTTCCCTCTTAATGTACAAGTCCTAGAGAAAAATTTCTTGAGGAAAAGTTGTCCCATTAGTGAAAACTAACTTAAATATACTTTAAAAAACATCAATTTTGCTCACATAACATATGTATGAGTCATCAAAGGTCAATTGTACATCATTTTTTTCCTCTTAATGTACAAGTCCTAGAGAAAAATTTCTTAAGGAAAAGTTGTTCCATTAGTGAAAACTAACACAAAACTACTTTAAAAAACATCAATTTTGCTTTTATAACATATGTATGAGTCATCAAAGGTCAATTGTACATCATTTTTTTCCTCTTAATGTACAAGTCCTAGAGAAAAATTTCTTAAGGAAAAGTTGTTCCATTAGTGAAAACTAACACAAATATACTTTAAAAAACATCAATTTTGCTCACATAACATATGTATGAGTCATCAAAGGTCAATTGTACATCATTTTTTTCCTCTTAATGTACAAGTCCTAGAGAAAAATTTCTTAAGGAAAAATTGTTCCATTAGTGAAAACTAACACAAAACTACTTTAAAAAACATCAATTTTGCTTTTATAACATATGTATGAGTCATCAAAGGTCAATTGTACATCATTTTTTTCCTCTTAATGTACAAGTCCTAGAGAAAAAATTTCTTAAGGAAAAGTTGTCCCATTAGTGAAAACTAACTTAAATATACTTTAAAAAACATCAATTTTGCTCATATAACATATGTATGAGTCATCAAAGGTCAATTGTACATCATTTTTTTCTCTTAATGTACAAGTCCTAGAGAAAAATTTCTTGAGGAAAAGTTGTCCCATTAGTGAAAACTAACTTAAATATACTTTAAAAAACATCAATTTTGCTCACATAACATATGTATGAGTCATCAAAGGTCAATTGTACATCATTTTTTTCCTCTTAATGTACAAGACCTAGAGAAAAATTTCTTAAGGAAAAGTTGTTCCATTAGTGAAAACTAACACAAAACTACTTAAAACATCAATTTTGCTTTTATAACATATGTATGAGTCATCAAAGTTCAATTGTACATCATTTTTTTTCCTCTTAATGTACAAGTCCTAGAGAAAAATTTCTTAAGGAAAAGTTCTCCCATTAGTGAAAACTAACACAAAACTACTTCAAAAAACATCAATTTTGCTCACAGAACATATGTATGAGTCATCAAATGTCAATTGTACATCATTTTTTTCCTCTTAATGTACAAGTCCTAGAGAAAAATTTCTTAAGGAAAAGTTGTCCCATTAGTGAAAACTGACACAAATATACTTTAAAAAAACATCAATTTTGCTCATATAACATATGTATGAGTCATCAAAAGTCAATTGTACATCATTTTTTTCCCCTTAATGTACAAGTCCTAGAGAAAAATTTCTTAAGGAAAAATTGTTCCATTAGTAAAAACTAACACAAAATTACTTTAAAAAACATCAATTTTGCTTTTATAACATATGTATGAGTCATCAAAGGTCAATTGTACATCATTTTTTCCTCTTAATGTACAAGTCCTAGAGAAAAATTTCTTAAGGAAAAGTTGTTCCATTAGTAAAACCTAACACAAAACTACTTTAAAAAAAATCAATTTTGCTTTTATAACATATGTATGAGTCATCAAAGTTCAATTGTACATTTTTTTTCCTCTTAATGTACAAGTCCTAGAGAAAAATTTCTTAAGGAAAAGTAGTCCCATTAAAGAAAACTAACACAAAACTACTTAAAAAAACATCAATTTTGCTTTTATAACATATGTATGAGTCATCAAAGGTCAATTGTACATCATTTTTTTCCTCTTAATGTACAAGTCCTAGAGAAAAATTTCTTAAGGAAAAGTTGTCCCATTAGTGAAAACTGACACAAATATACTTTAAAAAAACATCAATTTTGCTCATATAACATATGTATGAGTCATCAAATGTCAATTGTACATCATTTTTTTCCTCTTAATGTACAAGTCCTAGAGAAAAATTTCTTAAGGAAAAGTTGTCCCATTAGTGAAAACTAACACAAAACTACTTTAAAAAACATCAATTTTGCTCACATAACATATGTATGAGTCATCAAAGGTCAATTTTACATTATTTCCCCCTCCTAATGTACAAATATATGAGTAATCGATAGTCAACTGAAATTTTGAACGGAAATTGCCTTAGGTAAAAAAATTAAGCAGTTTTGAAATTTAAGTTTAAAAATTAAGTTGCCAAAAAGAATTCTCTAAATGCTTCTTTGTTTCATTTGTCTCTCTCTTCACATCTGTGAAAAAAAATGGATTGACACCAAAACTTTCTTATTTTGAGATATAAATATAGCAAATATCGAAATAAACTTGTCATTGAATCAAAATTCCTCAATCATAGCAAAGATTTCTCGCCTAAACTTAATTTGCAGACCAAACGTCAGTCTACTTGATTAAAATAACGGTCTCAAAAAGCACTAAAAACTCCCTAATAGTCCTATGTATGCATCGTTGGAGGTTTGCAAATCTTAATTGCAACAGAAATTTTCGACTAAATTCCGTTAGTGCTTTACAACATAAATAAATTTGTTCAGAAATATTTCAAAAAAGTGTCAATGAGTCATCATAGATATAAAGTTCATAGTAAAGACATTTCTTGTAGGTAAAGTTTTTTCTAAATCAACTAAGGATTTTAAGAGAAAAAAGTTTTCAAAGGTCAGTAGAACCACTATGCGCATTTCTTAGCATATTTGTTTTGGATTTAAATCAAATTCAATCTCCTTTATGTAAAACATACGAGTTGAGTTTTTGTAAGATAAGCGGTGAAATTCACTTTCACTTATATTTAAACAAAACAAAAATTTTGTCCTGGAGGCTGTTCAATTGTTAATGTACGTTCAATTGAAATATGCAAACAAAAACGTACCAAAGAGTTCATCTATTTAAAATCAAAGAAAATTTCAGATAAAAGTTTGAACATTAGCAAAAGTTTCTTATCATTAAGTAACTACTCATGAATTTTTGTTGAGGTTGTTTTTTCGAAACCATCCTAAAATTTGTAATAAACGTTTCCAGCAGTCAATAGATGCAAATTAGTTTTTATTAGATGTCATAGACTATGACATAGTTTCTCTAAGTTTGTTTTTGAATGAAAAACTAAAATAAAAACGTTCAGACCATTTTGTTGAAGAAGCATTTATTTTGCTGATTCGATTGGCAGCATCAAAGAAGAAATTCAACATCAAGAATTTTTTCAAAATTACAGTATGAACTATGAACGTTATGTACTACATACGTATATGTAGTAACAATAACTTTTAACCAATTTATAGAACCGAAAAAAAAACTTATCTAGATAAAAGTTGCATATTTCGTAATCAAGGGCAAATTGAGCATCCGTTTTACATTATGTGGTACTGAGTGCGGGGATCTGCAATGTCAAAGTTTGTTAAACTGTCAAAATAAACTGAACAGAAACAGAATGTTGATATTTATGACAAAGATCAGCAAGACAAAATATGCTTTGCGCTACCCAAAAAAAAGCCAGATTTTTTTTCCCATGCTACAAAAAATGGCGATTAAAAATCACAAAACTACAATCCAGAAATCAATTGGGTAGACTCCTTCTCCTTCAGGAAACAATACAGCCCTTTTACAATCTACTCGAACTTGAACTTACCAGATGAAGCAAAACTGAAAAACTTTTGGTTTCTTGGAAAAAAATTACGACAACTATATGGATTTTGACATTTTTTTAAAGTTTTTTATTTTTGTCAACTTTAGTTAAAATTCGTGATCCTTTTTTTGCAAGGTACGATAATAAACTAGTGTGCTATGAAATTTGATATGTAAAACATGATTTTCTCTTCAGTCTTTTAACTTTTGATTGACTGTTGAATTAATTGTGTTCGTCAACCACAAAAATGTCCTCAGTTGACTTGTGAGAAAATTCGTTTTGAACACCGAGGTCACAATCATCAATTTTTGAAAATTCAGTCAATTTTTTTGTCATATTGCATCTAGAGATTGCTTTTATCAAATTTTTTATTGAACCTCAAAAGCATTAAAACTTTTACTGCAACCCAAATTACCAACGATTTGATTCTGTCACACTTTATTGAAAACATAATTTTCTGTAAGTAAAAGATTCATCTGACAGTTTTTAAAGCAACCCAAAAAAACATCAAGGAGAAAAAGTCAGTTGGAAACTTTAAGCAACTCTACATCGAGTTTCTAATCAGATATAAAATTCATGAATAGTAAAACAAGTCGCAAGTCAGTCAAAAAAACATTAGGGCCTTATCTTGATTTTAGCCTAAGTCCACTGGGTCCACACAAAACAAAAAATCAATTCAACACAAAAAAATTCAAACAGATTTTAGAGAGACAAGAGTACTATGAAAAACAATCCTTGCTTTAAAAATATCCATTTTGAAGCATTCAACAACTACAGATCAGTCGTTCTTTTTCTTTCCCAATGAATTAGTTTTGATTTGTAAAAACTTAACAACAAAAATCTTATAGAAGTAAGTTTAATCTTATATAATTGAATCTAGTTGTTGCAAGTGGTTGCCATATAGTGAGTTCCCAACTTTTTTTCTCCTAATTTAAAGCAAACCACCTAATTTTGGAAAAAGCAGGACTACCATGTTTTTGAGGTTCAATCTCAAATTATCGCATCAGTTTGAGACAAGAGTACCATGAAAACAATCCTTGCTTTAAAAAATAATAATTTTGAAGCATTCAACAACTACAGATCAGTCGTTCTTTTTCTTTCCCAATGAATTAGTTTTGATTTGCAAAAACTTAACAAAAATCTTATAGAAGTAAGTTTAATCTTATATAATTGAATCTAGTTGTTGCAAGTGGTTGCCATATAGTGAGTTCCCAACTTTTTTCTCCTAATTCAAAGCAAACCACCTAATTTTGGAAAAAAACAGGACTACCATGTTTTTGAGATTCAATCTCAAATTATCGCATCAGTTTGAGACAAGAGTACCATGAAAACAATCCTTGCTTTAAAAAATAATAATTTTGAAGCATTAAACAACTACAGATCAGTCGTTCTTTTTCTTTCCCAATGAATTAGTTTTGATTTGTAAAAACTTAACAACAAAAATCTTATAGAAGTAAGTTTAATCTTATATAATTGAATCTAGTTGTTGCAAGTGGTTGCCATATAGTGAGTTCCCAACTTTTTTTCTCCTAATTTAAAGCAAACCACCAAAATTTGGAAAAAAACAGGACTACCATGTTTTTGAGGTTCAATCTCAAATTATCGCATCAGTTTGAGACAAGAGTACCATGAAAACAATCCTTGCTTTAAAAAATAATAATTTTGAAGCATTCAACAACTACAGATCAGTCGTTCTTTTTCTTTCCCAATGAATTAGTTTTGATTTGTAAAAACTTAACAACAAAAATCTTATAGAAGTAAGTTTAATCTTATATAATTGAATCTAGTTGTTGCAAGTGGTTGCCATATAGAGAGTTCCCAACTTTTTTCTCCTAATTTAAAGCAAACCACCTAATTTTGGAAAACAAAACTGAGGACTACCATTTTTTTTGAGGTTCAATCTCAAATTATCGCATCAGTTTGAGCCAAGTTTTTTTTGAAACAATCAAAAACTATAAAAGCAAGTTATTTAGTTAGATAGATCATTTTAAAGCATTCAACAAGTGCAAACCAGTCGCTTAGATTGGAGTCAAGCAAATTGTGTCCCAAACTAATGTTTTTTTTTCAGGCAAAATATTTCAAACAAATAAGAAGTGTAAGTTTCTATTTTTCTCATTAAAACCAAATTTTTTAACAGCAGTTTAAAGATAGAAAAATACAAAAACAAAACGTCTAAATATATTCACTTTTCCTTAGATTACTGATTCTTAAAAAAACTGGCTATTTTTTTCGGAATTTTTAAAATCAAATGTACACTTATTGTTTCCATGTTTAATTGTGTTAGAGTGAATTTCAATCAGGTCATTCCTTGTGAGCTCACAAAATTTAAAAACCACAAAATCTTATACAAGGTCAAAATCAATTAAAACACCGATTTCATTGATAGTATCTCTTAGGAATTTTAATTGAATAGGTTAAGTGATTAAATTCCTTTTATTCATTGTATGGTTTAAGTTACTATATATGATCCGTGGATGAGTCTCCTTTTGATATGCTTTTAAAAATGATTATCAGTAATCAAATATTAATATACCTTTTTCTGTTTTAGATGAAGACTTTCAACTGCGACGAGTGCTCGAAGAAGTACAACAAGAAGCAGAAACTTTTGCAGCATATGGAGGAGGAGCATAACACAAAATATGAAAAAACAGCAGACTATGAATGCGGACAATGTAATAAGAAGTTCACTCAGAGCAGGAACTTGATTCAGCATTTGAAAACAGTTCATAGATGTCAGACGTATGCGAAGTGCAAGCAATGTACACAAATTTATGGCGATACTTCATCGTGTGCCAGACATGAGGAAGACGCTCATGGTACTCACACAGAGCTTTCCGAGAAGATTGAATGCAGTTTGGAGCTACAAGAGAAACAAGCTATTGGAAAGTTTTTTCAGTCGTTCAGGATACAAGCGGACAACCAAATTGATGTGTTCACCTTTGTTACGGAGCATCTCGAAGACCTTAAATTATTTGTGAGAAACAAAATAGCAGAGCTTGGACCTTTGAAAATTCAACTCTCTGTTTTTGTACAGATGTTGAAACCAACAGATGATACCAAAGTCGGCTGTCATGCAAACACAAAGTCGAAAACTTTAACAACAGAACTATCAGATGATGAAATTTTTGAAATGGTTGACCAAATGAACAATTCAATCCAGATTTTTTCAACCGGTGGAAGTGGATTCGTTGTTCAGAAAATTGATCACATAGATATCAACATCAACAAATTTAAACCTATCAGAGGAAGCAGCTACATTGCTACACCATCCACTTTAGTTGGAAACCATTTTCTACTGAATATACGAAACAATGACAGCAGATGTTTCGCATACTCACTACTTGCTGCATTGTATCCTGAGAACAAGAACCGAGAGAGGCAAAACAAATACAAGCAAAATTTGCACAAACTCAATTTGGATAATATTGAGTTCCCCATGTCTTTGACGGATGTTCCAAAGTTTGAGAAACAAAACAATATTGGAATTAATCTTTTTGGTTTCGAGAAAAACAAAATTTTACCACTTTATTTGTCTAAAATAAAAACACAAAAAATTATTCCTTTGCTTTTGCTGACCGATGAATTTACTAGTCATTACTGCTTGATAACGAATTTTCACGCTTTCATGGCCCACCAATTCAGTGGTAAAGAACACCACCGATACAAGTTTTGCGAACGTTGCATTCACGGATTTCAAGACAACATATCACTGGAGAAACATTTGGATTTATGTGGGGAGCATAAAGCTGTTCATATTACTATGCCAACGGAAGACTCAAAAATCGAATTTACAAACTGGCATAAAACGTTTTCAGTTCCCTTAGTGATTTATGCCGACACAGAGGCTGTCAGCCTTAAGCATGACACCTGCCGCCAGAATCCTGAGAATAGCTACACCTTGAACAAAGAAACTCAGAAACCTTGCGCAATAGGTTTTTGTGCTGTTGATAAAGCTGGTGGAAGTGATTATTACAGTTTTGAAGGTGAGAAATGCATCGAAGAGTTTTTTCAGTGGCTCAGAGAGAACGCCAAATCTATTTCTGAGAGAAAACAGAAGCATAGACGCCTCATAATATCTGATGAAGAACGAATGAGAATGATTGATCAGGGTAAAAGATGTGTTATTTGTCAGATGTGTCTGAACGACGAAAAAGTAATCCATCATGATCACTTTACTGGTGAAATCTACGGAGTTGCACACAACAGCTGCAATCTGAAGCTTCGTACGCAGACTTTTACGCCTATTTTCTTCCACAATTTGAGTAAATATGACGCACATCATCTACTGAAATACACTGAAATCCAATCGGAAGAAAAATTGACAGTAATTCCTTGCAACAGTGAGACATACATCTCATTCTCGTTCTTTGTTCCTGTTGGTAAAAGCAAAGATGACAAGCTAATGTACGAAGAATTTCGTTTCCTTGACAGCTTTCGTTTTTTATCGGGGAGTCTTGACACTCTGGCTACAACACTCGAAACAAAGAACTACATTCAATTATCTAAACATTTCCCAAAACATGTCGACATTTTGCAAAAGAAAGGAGTTTTCCCATATTCGTATCTCGATAGCTTTGTGAAACTCTCTGAAAAGTCGTTGCCTCATTATGGTGATCAGTGGATAAATTCACTGTCTGGTCAAATTGATGTTTCTGAGGAGGATGTTCAGCACGCTAAGAAAGTTTGGAATATATTTGGCTGCAAAAATTTTGGTGACTATCTCATGTTGTATCTCACAACTGATGTCATTCTTCTGGCTGACGTGTTTGAAAGATGCCGGAGACTCTTTTATCAGGTATATGGATTAGAACCCTGTGATTACTATAGTGCACCCAATATTTCATGGGATGCAATGCTGAAAACAACTGAAGTGAAACTGGACTTGCTCTCCGATACAGATATGCTGTTGTTTTGCGAGAGAGCAATCCGTGGAGGATTGAATGGAATTGGTGAAAAGCGGTATATGAAAGCTAACAACAAATACTTGGACGACTTCAATGAAGAAAAACCGAGTACGTATGGACTTTTTCTGGACGTCGTTAACTTATACGGTAGAACAATGATGAAAAAACTGCCAACCGGAGGATTTGAATGGTCAGACATCAGTTTGGACAAAATTATGCAAACATCTGACGAAAGTGATGTTGGGTACTTTGTAATGGTTGATCTGAATTATCCTAGCAACTTACATGACAATCACAATGATTTTCCTTTGGCTGCTGAAAAGTTAAAAGTTGATACTGAGATGCTTTCTCAGTATCAATTAGAATTGGGGAACAAGACCAGTCATATCCCGAAGCTTCTCGAAACGTTTCAGTCAAAGCAAAATTATGCATGTCATTATTCAGTTCTGAAATTTTATTGTCAACAGGGGCTCCAAGTAACCAGACTACATAAGACTCTGAAGTTCAACCAGAGTGACTTTATGAAGTGCTATATTGAGCAGAATACAAAGTTGCGACAACAACCCGGTATCAGCACCTTTGAAAAGAACTTTTTCAAACTGTTGAACAATTCATGCTTCGGAAAAACGATGGAAAATTTGAGATGTCGTTACAAGATGGTATTTGTTGAAAATGAGGAGAAAGCAAAATTTTATTGCAACAAGTGCAATTTTGAGAAGTTCACTATATTTCGAGAGAACCTTGTTGGGATCACTCTCAGCCAGAAAGATCAGGTGGAATAAACCAACTTATCTGGGTGCTGCTATTTTGGATCTTTCAAAACTACACCTGTACAGGTTTCATTATGAAGAAATGAGGCCTTTGTTTGACAAAAAAGCTCAAGTGATGTATCGTGACACTGATTCTCTCTTTTATGAAATTGAGACGGATGACATTTACGAAGATCTTAAACAGCTGAAACACGTACTCGATTTGAGTTATTATCCCAAGGATCATCACTTACATAGTGAATTGAACATAAAAGTGCCACTTAAATTATCAGATGAACTGAATGGTGACATTGTGATGGAAGCAGTTTTTCTGAAACCAAAAGCTTACTCTGTAAAAACTTTGCAAACAGTCAAACAAAGTGCCAAGGGTGTGAGCAAACATGTGAAAAAGAAACTTCATCATGATAAGTTCAAAGATGTGCTCAAATCCAGATCACCATTGAGAAAACTAGTAACATCTATAACTAGTGACAAACACACACTCAACATAACAGAGTCTAACAAAATTGCTTTGAGTGCATTTGACAATAAACGTTATTATCTGAGTGATGGCATTCGCTCATACGCTTATGGACACTACAAAATTGGTCAAAAACAGAGAAAACACCAGGAAAGAACTCTAAAGTCCTATATTGAGATGAATGAACGTGAAAGTATCGGAGATTTAGCTGAAAAACTGGATAGTGAGGTTGAAGAAACATATTCTCCACCTGATCCTGGATTCTGGAAAACTTCTCAAATTGAGTCCGATGATGAAGAACTAATGGATTTTGATGCAACTCCCAAGGAAAGGCCGTTCTCAAGATGTCCGTATATCGATTTCGAAGCAGAGGAAGAGCCGCCAGCAAAGAAACAACGCTTGTCCAGTGAGCGTTGAATATTGAAGATGCTACCCAACTCCACCCCGGTAAGGAGATAAAAAAACCTGCGACTACTCCGCGCAGGAGCTTCTCCGCTATGACAATAACAGCTGTAATAGGGGATAGCTGCCCAACTCAACCCCGGTTGGGAGTCTCAAGAAGTATTGACGAGGAGGTACAAAAACCTGCGAATTCTCCGCGCAGGAGCTTCTTGTGACAATAACAGCTTTAATAGGGGATAGCTGCCCATCTCCACCCCGGTTGGGAGTCTCAAGAAGTATTGACGAGGAGATACAAAAACCTGCGACTGCTCCGCGCAGGAGCTTCTTGTGACAATAACAGCTTTAATAGGGGATAGCTGCCCAACTCCACCCCAGTTGGGAGTCTCAAGAAGTATTGACGAGGAGATACAAAAACCTGCGACTGCTCCGCGCAGGAGCTTCTTGTGACAATAACAGCTTTAATAGGGGATAGCTGCCCAACTCCATCCCGGTTGGGAGTCTCAAGAAGTATTGATCTACAAAAACCTACGACTGCTCCGCGCAGGAGCTTCTTGTGACAATAACAGCTCTAATAGGGGATAGCTGCCCAACTCCACCCCAGTTGGGAGTCTCAAGAAGTAATGACGAGGAGATACAACAACCTGCGACTGCTCCGCGCAGGAGCTTCTTGTGACAATAACAGCTTTAATAGGGGATAGCTGCCCAACTCCACCCCGGTTGGGAGTCTCAAGAAGTATTGACAAGGAGATACAAAAACCTACGACTGCTCCGCGCAGGAGCTTCTTGTGACAATAACAGCTCTAATAGGGGATAGCTGCCCAACTCCACCCCGGTTTGGAGTCTCAAGAAGTAATGACGAGGAGATACAACAACCTGCGACTGCTCCGCGCAAGAGCTTCTTGTGACAATAACAGCTATTTTAGGGGATATAGATTTCTTTTTCTACTCATGCTTTCCCTGAAATATCCAGATGTCCAGACAACACACAAATAGATGTATGCAGAAGCTGCTGACGGAGATGCGGTTTCAAACGGGTGCATTTATAAAACTTAAAACAATGACTTAAAACTGAATTTTGTGTCTTAAATTTTTTAGATGTTTGTTATAAATAGTTTATTGATTGTTCTTAACCTTGCTTTATTAATTTAATTTCTTTGTTTGTTTCATTTTTACATTTAAAGCAAAATAATAGTTCCAAGATATCTGTTAAAAGTATGGTTATTTTGTTTGTGTTTCCTCTGTCTCAATAATTAACCATCAAGAGACAAGATAACCGCGGAGTTTGAGTAAATAACCCATAAAAAAGGTATCTCTCTATTTCAAAATTAAGTTGAGGTATGTCTATTACATATTCAGGCAACAATCCTAAACTAAAAGGGAATAATTGCCAAGAACTTTTCATCCGCGCGCATGATCGAACATGTTTGGGTAAAATCAGCCAAAAAGTGAGTTCAGGTGTACTGGTTTCTTACTACTTCTGTAGTTCCCTAGGCTGTACCAACCAAACGGATTGCAATTTAAAAGAAATTCAGTCAGAATGTGAAAATTACAAAAGTAGAAATTATTTTTAACTGGGAATTGATATATCCCACATTCAGAATGCAAATGAACATTTTGGGATTGTGGCAAAGTGGAATTTATCCGTTGCGTACTTAAAGAACTAGGTCTGCTTTCTTCCGAAAAAAGGCTTATTTTCGCAAATTTCTTCCTAAGTTGATTTTTGGCCCGCTGACGGTCAAGATCTGTCGGTAACTACTAGTAGACGGTTATAATGAACAACCTGGACACGACAAACATGTCCATTCAAAATTCTAATAAACGTTAACAGTTAAAAATAATTTGATTTCTCGCGAAATTTTGACCAAAATATTTTATTTTTTTTCAACCCTCTTGAGAAACGATTGTCAGTTTTCTGCTGTTAATTGCTATGTCCCATATTCAGGTTGTTTGTGGACCCGGCCGTTGTGGATACAAAAGTTAATTTAATCTTTCTTCTCGCATTCGTATTTAGAACTAGGTTTAACTGTTCTTCCAAAAAATAGCTTCTTTTTAAATCAGTTTTTCTCCAATTTATTTTACCGCAAAAGAACAACAGTTTTGACATAGTCGGAACCACTGGAAAATCTTTACTCTAAATCAAAATAAATCTGCGAAAATTAGCTTTGGAGGTCTTGTAGCTGTGAGATGTCTGTTTTCCTTGCTTTCTGCCGTTCCCTAGCAAATTTTGCAAAATCCGTCGGAATGTGAAATCTGTAAAAAAAAAGTTGTTTTCCGAAAAATAAATTGGGTTCTCGAAATTTTGACATTATGATACCTTTTTCAATCCCGTTGATATTTGACTGTAATTGATATACCCCATGTTCAGATTGTAAATGGACACCACCACTGTGGATATCAAATTAAATTGATTTTTTTCTCGCTTTCGTACAAAGGTCTAATTTTTCTTTCAAAATACAACTTTTTATATCGTTATCTCACCAAATTAATTATTATCACAATTTGTCATCAATGAGTTCTAGATATTTTATAATGCCTAAAAGATCCAGAGACAAGCCAGTCAAATTTGACTTTTTCAATGAAACTGCGAGCTCCCCATTGTTTTTTTTTCGACCACCTAAAAAAATTGTGAGTCTGAAATTTGTGAAGTTGATTGATTGTCCTCACTGTTGATTGATTGTCCAGCATCAGGCAAAAAATGTGTATGAATTAGACAAAAACAAGAAAAATAAAAATAAAAGACAAAAAACTTACCTCTCTCGATATAGAAAAAAGGAGGGACAAAGGCAGAAGAAAAACGAAGAAGGATTGTAAAAGAAAATAGAAAAACAAAACACGAGGAAAGCGAGAAGAATCAGAATTCTAGAGGAGATCTAGAAAAGAATTTTAAAAAGTAGCACTCAAAACAGTGTAAGAAAAATTGAGAAATTAGGAAAAACAAAAAGAGAGGATAGAGTTAAAAAAGAGAAAGTAAAAATTAAAAAGGGTTTGGAAACAAAAGAAGAGAAGGAAAGAAGACTGAACAGAAAACGGTCAGCAAAAAAACAGAAAAACAAGGAGTAAAAGTAAAGCAGATAACGAAGAAAAAACAGTGACAGAGAAGAAAGTCATAGAAAAAAGAATGAGAAATAATAAATGAGAAAACAAGACGAAACGAGAACAAAGAAAGAGAGAAAACGAAGACTAGAGAAAACAAAGATAGGAAAAAAGAGAGACACGAGGAGAGAAAAGAATGAGAGAAGAAAAGCTGAGAAAACTACAAAAAAAACATACCCGGCAGATTGTCAGAAAATAGCCGCCGTTGATTCCCATAACTCTATTGGGATTGAAAAGAAAATATTTGAAATATTGATTTGTATATAAAACATTTTTAAGTGCAAATTATTTTGATGTCATTTCGTAATTGAACATACTCCTGTCTCTCAGTGCGAGGCTGCAGGGTCTAGTATCAATACCAATAAGCATTATATATAGTAACTAAAACTTATGAGAACAAAGTTCAAGTACCGGGCATCTAAAAATGGGCTTTATGGGTTTATCCAGTTTCCATTTCTGACTTTGATTTTTTATACTGACTCTTTTCATTTTGAATTGCTTTGCTGAGCAGCTGCTGTTTAAAAGGACTTTTAGCAGAATGACAGAAGAGTGAAACTAGCCTAGAGAAGTCAAAAAGATTTCACGCAAAATGTCGAAAAAACGGCAAAATGGGTAAAGCGAAAAAAGTTCGACGAAGTAAAAAAACATAGCAGGACAAGTCCTGACGTATAATTCAAAGAATTTTCATTGACTTAACAGAAAATTAGACCTAGAACGGACTATGAATGGATTGGGAAAACCGTTTAGAAAAAAATCCGATCCAAAAAAATTGAAAAAACAGTAAAAATCAAAGTGAAATTGCCGCATGTGAACAAAAAACCACTAGCGAGAAAGCGAATTTTTGTTCAAACACCGTTTTCTCACTCTACTTTAAATTTAGAGCGAAAAATTTCACGCCGCAAAACCACTCGCTTTTTCGTTCAACTTCCTATTTCGGCGTGACCAAAATCACTACTCCAATTTCACTTCAAAATCATGAAAATGTTTGAACAGATCTTAAAAAAAAGACAGCGTCCCAATACAATTCAAATTCTTTGAATTGTAAAAAAAATAGGAGCGCTATAATAGCCGACTGAGAAGATGAGAGCGGCTATTAAAAAGAAACGAAAGACTACTTAATGTTAGTACTACATTAGGAAACAAAAAAGGTATAACCAGCCAGAGCAAGCTTTCTATCCGGACACCAACTTTCTCCTGCCTCCTTTCCTGTTGCAGGCTAGAACCCTCAACCTCCGATTCCAACCCCAGTGAACAAACCACTGCACTACAATTCCCATTTCTTAACAAATTTTTTAAAAAGCAAACTTGCAATAGGACAAAATTTACTGAAAATTTATTGTTTTTCTGCTGATACGGCGTTGCCTTTAAACATGCTCTTGGATGCTTCTTAAACATGTTCTCCGATAGCTCTTAAACATTGTATTCAGAGGCCCCTTAAACGTGTATTTTTGTTTGTTAAACATGCATTTTTAAGCTGTCGTTAAACATGATCCCTTATCATGTCTTAGGTTTAATATATAGGAAGGATGTATGAATATCTATGTTGCCTAATGCATCAAATCAAATTAATTTATCGATGACAACAAGAGAACCGGTAGTTTCTAAACAATAATGAGCGGCGCCCTTAAATGAAACGAAACTAACTAACCAAATGATGCAACATGATCCCCTATCTTTATAAATCCATTGTTTATATGCCTTTACAGAAAAACTCACCATTATGCCTCTTTGTATGCAATTCGTGATGCAGATGGCCAATCTCTTCTACTTTGCTGAAACCTAAACAAAGGCGAACGATAAATATCTCCTTTTTAAAATAAAATATCACAGATTGCACTATTGTTCACGAACCTAAGTAGTTTGGAGCAGCAGGTCCCTGAGTAACTTTTCTGACTTTCGGTTGACTAGACTGGGCCTCCGGGTGCTTGCTGCCATTGATCTCATCCCAAGATATATCACGCTTCAACAACTCTTGAATGTCTGAAAGACTATTAATATTTAACAAAAAAAACTAACATCAAGGTCATCTAATTCTTCGATAACCAATAATGAGAAAAAATATTCCATAAACTCAAGATAGGGTATCATTCAATTCACAATATCCAACTTACCTGCTTGCGTAGCAGCTTTGCCTTGCTTTTGTTCTTCTATTCTGCGCATTAGCTTCTCCATTGATGTCATAGTACCATCAGTTCTTTCTACGCATTTGTAAGGTTAACTT
Organism: Convolutriloba macropyga; assembly: GCF_964194025.1. Taxonomy (NCBI): domain Eukaryota; kingdom Metazoa; phylum Xenacoelomorpha; order Acoela; family Convolutidae; genus Convolutriloba; species Convolutriloba macropyga. The sequence continues at coordinate 26,309,694 of NC_134472.1, forward strand.
TGGGTCATCTTTCTGCCCTAGAGGGCTAATTTGTGCTGTTATTTTCAAGTCTTAACTGTAAAAAAAAACAGACTGATGATGCACACATGAAAAATCAAAATTCAAGCAAAAAAATCTATGATGCTAAGTTAAGCACATCAATAGTGTAGAACGCGAAAGCTAAATAAGACCTCACAACACTAGTAAATTATGATCCCCATTTTGTAGGAACACAAAAAAATCAGCTTAGAAAGGTTAAGTCAACAAACTGGTTACATAAATTTTTTGGAGCTTTTCCGTTTAAGCCCCCCATTATGTTATGCACCCAAGTTACAGAGCCATTACATATTTATGTAAAATTATAGCAGTGCGTCTGAGGGTGCAAATAATATGCACCTACTAAGCTGGGGGGCATGAACGCCAGAGATCCAATTTATTGCTCAATGGTAACTGATTCACTCATTTCAATTGTCATTGATTTAATATGTGGTAGCCGACTTTTTAAGAGAAAATAAGAATCCTCGTAACTGGCGACAATTTCAGCAACATTTGCTGGTCGACAATGATGTCTACATGAGAAATTGAAAATGTAGTATTAGTAGTAGTAGCGAAGTCTTTAGAGATATACCATGGGTTTTCACCCCTTTATGTCATTAGTAAGTTTGGAATGTTGGTTACAGTTCGTGCATTGGCAGAGTATCCTCCAGGTACATAGATTGGCTTCGTTGAACTTTTCAAAGAATTTCCAAAATTGCTGCGTTATTCGTGCTTTTCTGTTTTCTTTCGTTGTTAAGTCGATATGTTTACTCAGAATATTGTGCAGTTTTCCGTTTCGTGTCCAGAAGTTATCGTCGGTCCTTTTGAGTCTTGTTTTGGGAATGTTGAAGCTGGAGTTGGAGCCTTGTCTGGTTCGTTCGTTGGTATTTAGTGATTTGTAGTCTGATGTTTTTATGACATACTTTGATGGCGCAGAACAGTAGGAGACTGTGGAGTTCGAAGTACATTGAGTGGCAATAAGTTGACTTCTTTGAGTCTTTCTTTATAGGGAATTGTGTTGTTTAGAATCCACTGTTGCACTTTTCTGTATTCTTTCGATGTTTGACAAGTCTGTTTTGGTGGGGTACCAGACCTCACATGCGTACGATATGACGGGTACCACGTATCCTGTGTACGCGTTTAGTTTGGCTTTAGTCGTTGACTTGAAGGAAATGTTACATTTGAGGAACCAGAATGATTTAGTTCGACGCAGGTTAAAGTTTTCTTTCCAGGAGAGGTCGTTCGAGATTAGGACACCAAGGTCTTTTTGAACTTTAACAGGTTTGACAGCGACTCGTTCATTTTGACCATTGATTGTTTTTTTGAAGTGTATCAGACTACATTTGTCATCATGGAGATTCATTTTGTTTGCGACACACCAGTTATGTAAACTTATTAGGTTACTTTCTAGGAGTTCATGAGATGTGCTTAATATTTTGTAGTCATCGGCATATCCGAAGCATACACTTTCACTTGCAACAGTGGGGAGGTCATTTATGTAGATTAAAAAGAGTAGAGGACCCAGTAGGGACCCTTGTGGGACCCCGCTAGTCACATCACGGAATTCAGTTATTGAGTTGTTTATTTTCACGCATTGTTTTCTATTGTCTAAATAATTGGCAATTACTTTTAGGTCAGTTCCACCTATTCCCATTTTGTGGATTTTCAAAAGCAGGAGATCGTGAGGAACCTTGTCGAAGGCTTTTTCGAAAACTAAGTAGAAAACCGTTAGTTCATCTATTGCCGACGAATCGTTGAGCAAGTATAATTTATCGAGGAAGCAGATAAGTTGTACAATGGCCGAGCGACCGTTTCTAAATCCAAATTGAGAGTCGTGAATTTTATGCCTTACTACTGGATATAACCAGTCAAAGCTGACCTTCTCTAGGACTTTCGACGGGCAACAGAGGCAGTTAATGCGTCTATATTTGGTTACGTCGTTTTTATCACCGTCTTTGTAGATTGGAGTTATTTCGCTTTCTTTCCATTATTGTGGGTATACACCTTTGTTTAAGCAGGTTTGAAAGATGACAGTTAATGATTTAGCCAGTGTGGTTGCAAGTTGTTTTAGGGTCTCGTTTCCTATTTGATCCGGTCCTTTCGCCTTTTTTGATTTAAGAAAAGTGAGTATTTCCGTGACTTGTTTTTCGCAGCAAGTTATTTTGTTGAATGTATTTGGCCCGAAGTCAACGTTTGTCTTGTTTGTTTTTAAGTTAAAAACACTTTGGAAGTATTGGTTAAACAGGTTTGCTTTTCCTTCATCATTTTCTGCTACTTTGTTTTGTAAATGCATTTCATGTGGGTACGGTGGCGCATGTTTAATGGATCTCAGATAGGCTTGGATCAAACTGAATTCCCTTGTTCTGAGAATCTTGTTTTCGTAGTCGGCTTTGTCGTTAGAAGATTCGATTTCAAGTTCAAGAATTTTTTTGCAAGTTTAGGGGTTGGGCTTTTCTGTCTTCTTTGCGTTTGAGTGTGTTAAGTTGGTTGATCAGGTGGGAGGTAGGTTTCGAGGTCCATGTAGGGGGTAAGATCGGTGGCTAGTAATTCTTGGTACGTTTTCGGTAAACAAATTGTTGACGCATAGGTACCATTGGTTGGTGACTTCGTCTACATTGCTGTAACAGTAAGGTTCGAAGGGATTATCGACGATTGTTTGATAAATATTCTCTCAAAGTAATGTGTTGGATTAAAATGTTTGATTAATGTATTGGAAGCCTCAGTTGAAAACCTGCCTCATCAATTTTTCAATGTCCTAATTGTTCTATGTAATAGCCCTGAACTGCAGTCAAGAATTTTTTCAGGACGTCAATATACCAAATTAATGGAAAAACTTCCGATCATCACCTCATCGTATCCCAGCTAAACTGTGTACATAACTGCCACATTAGAAGTGAACGTAAACTCGCTTTTAAACATATTGAATGGTATGGATTGGACTCTTCCAGTATTGAGGCAATTTTCAAACACTTCTGTTACAGAAATATCGATGTCCTGGTCAAACAGTGGTACATCTGGTTGAACTATAAAATTGAAAATTATTCTGAAGTACCGTAAAACAACGATCTTCTTTGCGACAGTTGATTAGTAATGAAACCTCCAATTTGTTAAATCGTCTCCAAACAAAGAAATGAAAGCCCAATAATCACGACAAACACTTCCGTGTTTACTTAAGATTTGAAAAAAAATGAAAAGTTGACAGAGCTACAGACAACGGTCTTAGTTGTTTGAGGCTGAATTGTTTGGAAATCGCTGATTCCGCAACAATCAAAAAATCTGTCACGCATTCGAAGAAGAGCTTGTCTATAACCAAAGATGATTCTCGGTCAGTTAATAGTGGAAGGCAACTCATGAAACGCCAAAGGGTTAAAAAAAAGTTCTCCAGTTTCTGTGTACAAATCGCACCCATTGGACAATTTGACAAAAAGGGCATCAACTATGTTCCCTTTGACGAAAAAAGAAATCGCTTAAGTTTAAGACTTGGTGGCATTAAAAACAGCTGGTCAAGACTCTTTGGTAAACTTGTATTGATGGATTGTTGTTTCCTAGTTGTGATAAACTTAAAAAACAGATTTAAAATTGTTTCAAAATGAAAAATCTAATTGTTGTGATGAATCTATTAAATATTTCCATATTCTGCAATGACTAATATTGATAAAACTAGCAAGGACAGAACCCAATCAACTTCAGAAACGGGAAATTAAGATTACTTCCCGTCAAGAGACAAATTAATGTGTGAAGACAGTGAAGGTTGTAAGAGGCTCACTGGCAAAATAAAGAAGGAATGGCTTGCGTGCCTTCTCCAAGATGCAGTCTCCCATCTCAGAAAGGCCATTTAAGTGCACATTTAATTTCTTAAATTCTATCGATGACAAACTTATTAAGCTAACAAGTTGTAAAGCAAAACTTAATTTTCCCAGCTAACTTTTAAACTCAACTAAAGAAAAGCTCGGTACTGCTACCAGAACGTTTGCCTCCAAAAGACTGAGAACAACAAAAACAATCAGTTACGCCAAATTTCATCGGCGTTTCGGAAAGCAAGATGAATTCAAATTAAGCGTGATTTGGTTGACAAAACTGAAGTGCACATCCTTATTAATGACCTCTGGTCAGATGATGCCTCTACAGACTTTGTTCAGACTTGGTGGACATGCAACAGCTGATGACTCCCCCAAAGCTCGCCCTCTCCTAGTAACCTTCAAAATTGTTTGGAGGCGACGAAAGTGATTAGCTAAGTCTAATGAAGTGTGTTACTACCAGAACGAAAAATATTAACAGTGCCAGATCTCTCACCAAGTGAGCGTATAAAGGAGCAAAAAGTTTTGAAAAAGAGAAAATAATGGCTTTCTAATGGAATTGCCGAGTCACACGAGAAAATTCCAAATCTCAGGTAATCGTTCATGGCCTGGAACAAACTCCACAGTGACTGTTTGCAGTAAATATTCATGTGCTGAACTGCCGAAAACTAATCAGTTTTCCGAAAAAATTAAGTCTAACCACCCTGCTATTACAAAGCCCTCCAGATATCCTGTAATATACTGAAACATGGTTTGACAAGGACAAGATTCTTCCGATTATATTACTAAGCGACATTTATATTGTGGCTGCAAGAACCAATTATTCAAATGGCCGGCAAGGTGGAGATTCTATTCTTTCTAAAACAAAATCGCTTTTGCGGCCGTAAAAATTAACGAAGACCACATCTAATATGTCTCCTTTTATCTGAGCCTTCCTCTTCTTGTTGTTTGTGTTTATCGCCCGCAACACAGTAGCAAATATTGGATGAAGATTTCAGTTTTACTAAATTCACTTGTATATTTAATCGATTTGTTGGAAATACGCCGCAATTTTAGTTGCGGCAGATTTTAATGAAGCTCATTATGACTTGGATTTATTTTTATCTGCTGATCTTGAGCTCACTAAACTCGTAGTTTACTTAATTAGCTGTAATTCTAAACAATTATTTGAAAAAACCACTCATTCTGGAAGAAATATTCTGGACCTCGTTTTCAGAAATTTTGATGCGCTGATTTCTGGTAGCGTCACCTCTCTAAATTTGTTTTCTTCAGTGATCATAAGCATCGATGCTGAAACTAAATTACTTTTTGAAGAGAGGTATTTCCTAGCAATGCTCAGATTTCAGCCATTCGGCTGAGTCATACAGTCTAAACTCTTTGCTTTCAAAAACGAAATCGAGGCCCCAATTTACATTAATCAGTGATTTCAGGATTTTTTTCTAGGCTATTTCCCTTTTATTCCCACAAGAGAAGCAACCAGTTGTTTTTATCCTTCTTTTTATAGCTCATATACTATGCACTGTCTTAACAAGAAAGATGAGTATTCGAAACCGCCAGTGCTATTTTTATGAATGCTGGTATTTCTAACAAAATTATGCGAAGACGCCATCAAACTTGATACAACTATCTTCATTAAAAGAATTTTACTCAAATACTCTAGTACTCAGCCGTGTTTTAAAAATCTCAAGACACTTAAAAAGACTGCTTCATTACCAGCTATTATGTTGAGCGGTAAGAGCAAATTAGTAATTCCCTACAAGAAAGCACGAGATTTTAACGTATTCTTCTGTTCTGTCTCCACGGAATGCAATCAGGTTTTCAAAGATTATTCTGATAGAGCCCATAAGTCGAACAAATTTGACATTTACGATACAAAAGATGTCTTTTCACGAGTGAGACCTGATTTTGGAGTGGTCAATGTTTCAAAACGTATCCTTAGCATAGTTTCCATGTAAATTGTTTTCCATTATTTAATTTATTTAATTACATAAAGGTCAAATGCACCTTTCCAGTTTATTGGAAGATGCGTTGATCACCTCAATGCACAAAAAAGACTACAAGTTTATTTGTCTTCCAACCCACATATCAGTAACCTGCTAAAATTTTCATTGGTCTTCACGATAATCATCTACTCAAACGTTTACCCGATTGTGAGACATCAACTTTCTAAATTACAGCTTGGTTTTATGCTATTACAGCTTTTTTCTCTGTGCACAACTTATTTGACAAATTTGACTCTGGTAACTGCTCCTAGAATTGTTATTTAGATTTTAATAAAGATTTCAATCGTGCCCCCACAGCTTTCACATGGAGAAGGTAGCTTCTTTTGACATCGGCGATGGTTTTCTAAAACTTTTCTCGTCGTACCTCAATGGTCGCTCAAAAGTAGTTAGCGTGACCCCTTTACCAGTAAATAGTTGAGTCCCACTGGCGTCAGTATTATAGCACTTGTTATTTATCTGTTTTATAAATGAGTAACCTGATGTCGTGAAAGATGGCCGACCATTTTTATATGCCGACGAGAGTAAAATTGTTAATCGTACAGCTGCTGCTTTTGAATCACTTAATAATTAGCAGATCTGTTGCAGACATTGAAATTTCCTGTGGAAAAACCACCATGGTGAAGATATTGAAAGCGATATGAGTGTTACCGTTAGTGCCAAGTTAAATGGGATAGCCACATCTTGAATAAAATCAACAAAGTATACTTTACTTTTCTATCTGTTAAGAGAAGTTTTCCAAAATCGCTCCCGAAGATCAAAAAATACTACTCTACAATTGCTGTGTTTTTTCTTCCTTAGTGCACTCCTCTGAAGAATGGCATCCGTCAAAAAATTCTCTCTAAACTAGACTTCTTTCAAAGTAGAGCAACTGTGTGGTTGTCTTCCTATGTCAAAAAATTATTTGAATCTCGAATTTATCCGATTAGCCTTCATTTATAATCGAAAGAGACATCTTTTCTGAACACATTGATAACTGGTGGATTTCATTTTCCTCTTGAGCTAGTATTGGTTGATGATCAAAAAGATGATTTTTTTGACAAAAACAGCGGCTAAAGGTCCCTAAGACTGTGTGCAAACTAGCCTACTCCAATCTTTTGTGAGAGCAGTAAAGTGTGGAAACTTCCTTCAACGGTTCACAGAACTCAACATTTTTGAAAAACTTAAAAGGTTTCAGAAGAAACGGTTCACGTTTTTTTCGGATTTCAAATACTCCACAAATCTTTTTAAACTCCTGTCATAATTAATGTTTTAGTTTTCACTATTTTAGTCCCCCTTGTCGTATTTAAGTTGTCAATGCAGCAAATAAAGTCTTTTACTCATACAACTACAAAATGTAAGCAAGTCACTGCAGCATTTTCGAACTATCAGTAATAATGTCACTTACCGAAAATTTCGGAAAGCTAGCCAAATTAGTTCCATTTTTTTGATAAAGCTAAGGATAAAGCTAATGTAACATGCTAAAGGCCAATCAATCTTTTATCGTGCATCTCAAAGCTACTTGAAAAATTCAATTTTAACTTCTTTTGCAGACAGTGCCGTGGCTGATGTTCTGAGAATCAATATGGTTTCAAAAAATGGTTTCGGCTTGGTCTCTAACGCTCCAATTGTTCATGTTTATCAATCCTTAATGCAATTAATTGCCAGTACTTTACTTTGATTTTGCAAAGGCATACAAAACGCTGCCACAAGTCAAATTCAACTTTGAAGAGGAAAAGAAAAACTGTATCGTTTTGTGGAAAATTGCTGACGTTGTTGTCATCTTTTTTAGTTGAAAAAAAAACAATTTGTTAGGGTAAACCGAATTACAGTTGTCAAATGCCACAGGTGGTGTACCACAGGGCTTAGTCATAGGGCTTCTGCTAATCCTGAACTTTATTAAGGACTTACCAATTGCTCTTCTGTACGTTGATTGGTATTGTTTTGCAGACGACTTCAAAGTTGTTACAGAGAGCAATGCAAATCGTGTCTTAACTAGGGGGAGCAAATGGTTCTGGAAAAAGGGTTTTGTTCCCCCATGTATTTGTCTCCTAATATATAATGACGGGGTATAGTTTCCACATGAATTAAGAGCAGCCAAGATCTGAGTTTTTGCATAAGATAAACTATAGCTGTCTAATTATATTAAGATTAGATACAACCGACTACGCGTATTAAGAGTTGTTATTGCCAACTGCATGTATTTGGATTAGATACAATCGATTACATGTATTGAGATTAGGTATAGCCGGCTACTTGTATTAAGAATAGTAGTAGCTGATTACATAAATTAAGGTTAGTCGTAGCCACCTCAATATATTAGGGTTAGGCATGGTCGCTCTTTGCTAGCTCATTGATAGGAAAACAATGAATGCTTGGAAATAAGGAATGAAAAAAAAACAAAGGTACAGACAAAGTAAAAATTTCAAGAACGGCTCAATAAATGCTGTTGTATGTCTGCTCAATAAATGCCATTTTTGATTTTTAGCTTTTTGAACACCATCATACATAATTTTATGAGCAAAATTTAAATAGAGAGAATCAGTATCTATCTCTATCTCCTCGAAATTGTCCACACCGCAAAATTTGTCCAAAAAGTTGTAGTAGAACTCCAGCATACGACTTTAGTGTGTTGAAGCATAATGAAAGGAAAAAATATTGAGTCAAAACGTTTCATTTTTGATTTTGCTCAACTTCGTAAATTCTTTTGAGACGTTGCTCAGTCATTTAACATTTTCCAATTGATTTCTTTGTGCTTCTTCCAGAGTTTCAAATATTTGTTTTCTGCATGTCTGCTTCCAAACGCATCTGATCACTGTAAGAGCTACTACCTGGTCTTAATAACAACATTGGTAATTTCATCTTCAATTCTTATAGCGTCTACCAGTGGCCAAACAAAAAGTTGCAAAAAAAATTTTTTGCGTGTACTCTACAAAACAATAATTTGTTGTGCATTTGAGCTCAAGACTGAGGTAAAAATTGAGTAATGGAGTAATAAGTATTCCACTTGCTAGCTTGAAGTTCGCTATTAGCGTTTGCTGAAGAAGTTTTTTTCAACAGCGTACTCTCTCGCATAGTTCCCAAAATCAACTTGACAAATTTTTTAGGACTATGCTAAATTTTCAAGAATAGGAGGGAAGCTCACACTTGTATTTTTGATCCTCCGGTAAATTCCAAATCGCACTTTAAGTATCCGGACATTTTGCTGTCTCTCATTTGCTCTAGAAAAGAGTTTTTTTTAGCGGTACGTTGAAAGAAAAATTCTTTCTTACGTGATTTTTGATATTTTGTCTTCTTTAACTTTCTTCGATTTACACTCCCAAAAATCAATAATATTGTATCCTTTGCTGTGTAAGTAATCTCTTCTCAATTCGTCATGTTCATGCACTCTTTTTCTAATACGCCTCTGTGTTTTGTCTTCCTGGGTTTAGTTTCATGACAGAAATTTGTTTCCTGGAGACTTACTTTAACTTATTGAGAGAAGTGAAAATAATAATCCATGGCTTCAAATAAAACCTCGCAATATGAGCAAAATCCATCTATGCTAAAACAGTCAAACACTTTCCTGTTTCCGATTGTTAGTAGTAGCTGCCAATATTACAATTGAAATATAATTGGTAATGCCTTGAAAACTTTCTAATCTGTATCAAGCTCCCAAAGTTAATACAGTCAATTAGGCGCTCACTGACTCCTTGAAAGGGATATAATTGACTAGCATCAATACCCAGGGTCGGTACAATTACAAAAGTTTTCCAGTTTTTTTATGATGATCTGATCAACTTTTGTTTTCCCGGTACAAACAAAAATTGGACAAAAATTGATTTATTTTAACGTAATTTTTCATGTGAAACGTTTTCATTTTCAACGAAAGAAAAATGTTTTTGATTCCATCACTCGAGAAGACAAAAAATAGATAAGTTGGGAAGTGGGCATGCAAGTTCTATACTCTTCTTGTGTTTCATCTGCTCTTTCTCGCAGTAATCATCTGCTCTTTCTCGCAGGCCAGTTTCAAGTAATTGTAAATATCAATAATAGACGGAGGAACACAATTAAACTTCTTTTACTTAACGCATCATGTTAAGACAGTCCTCTGCTCAGTAATTTAGTGATATTGGTTTAAGCCTTCTCCAAAGTGTCGTGATCTGTCAATTTATAGAATAACACTAGCCAGGAGGGAACGAAGTCGAAACAAGCTTGTCCAGAGAGTCAAGTAATTCATAGGAGAAAAACATTTTAGTCGGATTCATTTTGTTTTTAAAACAAATGAGTCAAGGGATATAGCACCGTCAGATAGTTTAGAATGTCGAGCAATTGTACGCTACCGAATTGTAATGATACCAATTGATGTGGATTTTTATTTACAGATTGTAGGACATCAAGCTCATGAGCTCATGAATTAGACCGATAGGTTAGAAGATAGGACCTGATAAGAGTTTATTGATACTTTCCACTTTTGAATCCCAACACAAGTAAAGTTTTCATGTATTGTTCAAGGAGTCACTGTATATTGAAAAGCAATTTTCTGAATTTGGAAAAGTACCGTAGAATGGTCAAATTTTGCTTCTGCCTGGATAATCTAATCTTAAACGTTCATATTCATATTCTCTTTTTTTAATTCTTCTTTTTGTTTTGTCTTCCTTGCTTAAGCTTCCTGACAGAGACTTGCTTCCTGGGAGACTTGCTTTAACTTATTGACAAAGATGAAAAAATAACCTATGGCTTCAAATAATACAGATTTATCCTAACGTAATTTTTCATGTTAAACGTTGTCATTTTCATTGAAAGGAAAATGTTTGTGGTTCGTTCACTTGTGAAGACAAATAATAGATAAAATATGAATTGGGCATGCAAAATGTACATTCTTATTGTGTATCAATTTACAAAAACTCTGAAAGTAATCATCTGGTCTCGCTCGCAGACCGCTTTCAAATGATTGTAATTTTCAACTCTATGCGACGTAACATATTTCAACGTCAATTTTCTCAGCGCATCATGTTGAGACATTCTTTTGTTCAGGAATTCATTGAAAATGGTACACGCCTTCTCCAAAGTGTCGTGTTCTCTCAATTCATAAAAAAACACCCGTATAGAGCGGAAAAAAACAAAACGAGCTTGTCTGGAGATTCATAAACTTTATAGGAGAAAAAAATCAGTCTGATTTGTCTTGTTGTCTTAACAAATGATTAAAGTGATATAAAACCGCCAGATAGTTTAGAAAGTCGAGCACTTGTACGTCACCGATTTAGAAGGATACAAAATGATGCAGATTTTTAATTGCAAATTGTTGGTCATCAAGCTCATAAGTTCCTGAATTAGATAGGTAGGTTTGGAGATAGGAATTGATGTGAAACTATTGATACTTCCCCTTTTTGAATCCCAACACAAGCAAAGTATTTATTTATTGGTTACAGAGTCATAGTAAATTGAAATTTGTTCTTGCTTTTCGAAAAGTTCCGTAGAAACTTCAACGTTTTCCTCTGCCTCGATTGACTAATCTTCCAACTCAAAAGCTGTAGCGTTTTGACCCTTTTTTAAATTATGTTTTAAATTACGCATTAATTTGTGCTCTGATTTTCTGAATTCGAAAGAAGATACAATCAAATGAAAGGAAAGTTCTTTCTCACGTGATTTTTGATGTTTTTGTCTTCTTTACCCTTTTTTGAACGTTTACACTTCCAGATTTCAACCATATTGTATCATTTGCTGAGTAAGTAATCACTTCTCAATTCGTCATGCTCATGTTTTTTTTTCAAATACCCTTCTGTGTTTTGTCTTCCTGGGTTTAGTTTCATGACAGAAATTTATTTCCCGGAGACTTAATTTAACTTATTGAGAGAAGTGAAAATAATAACCCATGGCTTCAAATGAAACCTCGCATTGTGAGCAAAATCCATCTATGCTAAAACAGTCAGACACTTTCCCGCTTCCGTTTGTTAGTAGTAGCTGCCAATATTACAATTGAAATATGTTTGGTAAAGCCTTGAAAATTTTCTAATCTGTATCAAGCTCCCAACGTTAATACAGTCAATTAGGCGCTCACTGACTCCTTGAAAGGGATATAACTGACTAGCGTCAATACCCACGTTCGGTACAATTACAAAAGTTTTCCGATTTTTTTATGACGATCTGATCAACAGTTGTTTTTCCGGTACAAACAAAAATTGGACCCCCTGATTTATTTGAACGTAATTTTTCATGTGAAATGTTTTCATTTTCAACGAAAGAAAAATGTTTTTGGTTCCTTCACTCAAGAAGACAAATAATAGATAAGTTGGGAAGTTGGCATGCAAATTCTACATTCCTCTTGTGTTTCATCTGCTCTTTCGCGCAGTAATCATCTGCTCTCCCTCGCAGACCACTTTCAAGTAATTGTAATTGTCAATAATAGACGGAGGAACGCAATTAAACTTCTATTACTTAACGCATCATGTTAAGACAGTCCTCTGCTCAGCATTTTATTTATATTGGTTTAAACCTTCTCCAAAGTGTCGTGATCTGTCAATTTTTAGAATAACACTAGTCAGGAGGGAACGAAGTCGAAACAAGTTTGTCCAGAGAGTCAAGTAATTCATAGGAGAAAAACATTTTAGTCTGATTCATTTTGTTTTTATAACAAATGAGTCAACGGATATAGCACCGTCAGATAGTTTATAATGTCGAGCAATTGTATGTTACCGAATTGCAATGATACCAATTGATGTGGATTTTTGTTTACAACTTGTAGGACATCAAGCTCATGAGCTCATGAGTTGGACAGATAGGTTAGAAGATAGGACTTGATAAGAGTTTATTGATACCTTCCACTTTTGAATCCCAACACAAGTAAAGTTTTCAAATATTGGTCAAGGTGTCACTGTATATCGAAAAGCAATTTTCTGCATTTGGAAAATTTTCTTAGAATGGTCAAAGTTTGCTTCTGCCAGGAAAATCTAATCTTAAACGTAAGCGCTGTAGCGTTTGGATCCTTTCTTTCAATTAATTTTTTAAAATATGCGTTAACTTGTGCTCTGATTGTCGTTTCATTGGATGAAAACTTTGTCTTTTTTCTTTTACTTATGGCAACAAACATTTCAGCAAATTCGACAGAAGATACTATCAAGTGAAAGAAAAATTCTTTCTCACGTGATTCTTGCTATTTTTATTTTCTTGCGGCCACTTACACTCACAGATTTCAACAACATTGTATCTTTTGCTCGATATCTAATCTGTTCTCAATTTGTCATGTTCATGTTCTATTTTTTTAATTCTTCTCTTTGTTTTGTCTTCCTTGCTTTAGCTTCCTGGCAGAGACTTGCTTCCTGGGAGACTTGCTTTAACTTAGTGACAAAGATGAAAAAATAACCTATGGCTTCAAATAATATATCGTATTGTGAGCAAAATCCATCTAAGCTAAGAGAGTCGAAATCTTTCTGTTTTCTGATTGATAGTAGTAGCTGTCAATGTAACACTTTTGATCTGTCTGTTTGAGCCTTGATTTTTTTGAGATTGTTACCAACTCCTTAATTTACTAAAGTTAGTTAAGCATTCACTGACTCCTTGAAAGTGATGCAGTTGACAAGCATCAATACCAAAGGTTTGTAGATTTACACAAGTTTTACAAATTGTTTTATGACGACTTGATCAACTTTTCTTTTTCTGGTCTAAACAAGATTTGAAACCCAGATATATCCTAACGTAATTCTTCGTGTTAAGCGTTGTCATTTTCAACGAAAGGAAAATGTTTGTGGTTCGTTCGTTTGTGAAGACAAATAATATATAAATTAGGAATTGGGCATGCAAAATCTACATTTTTCTTGTCTATCAATTTACAAAATCCATGAAAGTAATCATCTGGCCTCGCTCGCAGACCACTTTCAAATGATTGTAATTTTCAACTATATGCGATGTAACATATTTCAACGTCAATTTTTTGAGCGCATCATGTTAAGACATTTTTTTGTTCAGGAATTGATTGAAATTGGTACACGCCTTCTCCAAAGGGTCGTGGTCTCTCAATTTATAAAAAAACACTCGTATAGAGGGGAAATAATAATAATAAAACGAGCTTGTTGGGAGATTCATAAAATTTATAGAAAAAAAATCAGTCTGATTTGTCTTGTTGTCTTAACAAATGATTAAAGTTGTGTAGAACCGCCAGATTTTCATGTTTTTTTCAAATACCCTTCTGTGTTTTGTCTTCCTGGTTTTAGCCTCCTGACAGAGACTTGCTTCCTGGGAGACTTGCTTTAACTTACTGACAGAAATGAAAATAATAACCCATGATTTCAAATAATAAGTCGTAATGTGAGCAATAACTATCTATGCTCCCTTTCTCGTTTGCGGTTGATAGTAGTAGCTGTCAAAATAACAATTGAGATCTGTCTGTTCTAGCATTGAATTTCTTTGAGTTTGTTACAAGCTCCCAGTATTAATGAAGTCAATTACCCTTTCACTTACTCATTGAAAGGGATACAGTTGACAGGCGTCAATACCCACGGTTGGTAGATTTACAAAAGATTTCCGAAATTTTGATGACGATCTGATCAACAGTTGTTTTCTGGTGCAAACAAGAGATGGTCCCCCAGATTTATTCTAATGTAATTATTCATGTGAATCGTTGTCATTTCCAACGAAAGGAAAATGTTTGGGGTTTGTTCACTTGTGAAGACAAAAAATAGATAAGTTGGGAAGTGGGCATGCAAGTTCCACATTCTTCTTGTTTCTCGACTTACAAAATCTCTGAATGTAAACATCTGCTCTTGCTTGCTGACCACTTTCAGGTAATTGTGATTATTAGCTCCTGACAGAGGAACAAAATTCAACTACAGTTTTTTCAACGCATCATGATGAGGTCCTCTAATCAACAATTTAATGAAAATGGTACAAACATTCTCCAAAGCGTCGTGATCTCTCAATTTATAAACAAAGGACTCGTAAGGAGGGAAAAAAGTCAAAAAGAGCTTGTCGGGATCCTCAAATAGTTCATAGAAGATAAACATTTTAGTATGACTCGAAATTTTCTTAACGAATCAGTCAAGCAATGTAGAACCACCAGATAGTTTAGAATATTGAGCAATTGTACGTCAACGAATTGGAGGGATAAAATTTGATTAGGAATTTTTTACAACTTGTAGAACATCAAGCTCATGAGCTCATGAATTAGACAGGTAGGTTAGGAGATAGGACTTGATAGGAATTTATTGATACCTGCCAATTTTGAATCGCAACACAAGCAAGGTATTTATGTATTGGTCACAGAGTCACTGTAAATTGAAAAGCAATTTTTTGCATTTGGAAAAACGCCGTCGAAAGTCAACATTTTCTACTGCTTCGATACATTAATCTTCCAACTCAAATGCTATAGCGTTTTGACTCTTTCTTTCAATTAATTTTTTAATATATGTATTAACTTGTGCGTTGATCGTCGCTCCATTTGATGAAATTTTGTCTGAAATTCTTATTTACTTTTGGCAACAATATTTTCAGCAACTTCGACAAAATATACAATCATATGAAAAGAAAGTTCTTTCTCACGTCGTTCCATATTTTCACGTCGAGAAGACTAGAGCCTGGTCGTTGCATATCGATCACTTGAGTACTTTCGAGCTCCCCTCGAGTCTTCAGTTCTCTGCTGTCGCTGGAAAATTCAGTACATCCAGTTGGTTTACTGAAGCGCACATTGAGGCGTGTGCTGATGACTCAATTGCCGCCGTTTTGATGGGGACGAAAGTTTTCATCTACTCAAGTGAGATCGCTGTTTCACAATGGTTGCTCAGACGTCTTAGGACTGTACGAAATTTCATGGAGATTGCGATGTCGGGTCCTCCTCTGGGCTGGTCCGACAAGCTTTTCGTGTGTATTCCGGATCACAAAAGCCTTGTAGTTCAACCAACGATGTGGGCGCCTTCAGTTGTCACCTTGGATAGCCCTGCTTTTGTTGCTGGATGGGAGGCCGCATGTCCGCAGGATAAAGATTGTCTGACAAAAGTACAGTCAATGTTTGCGAAAGGCCTCGGAATTGAAGAGCAGCGTCAAATAAGGTCATTGTCGCCCAGTGAACAGATCGAGATTCTTCCTTTCGTACCAGGCGACGTTGGTGAACTCATGCGAAGAGAAGCTGCTTCCGGCCAGTTGACAAAAACCTCGAGTACTAGAGGCCGTAAGAAGAAATTCTGGAGTCACCTACCCAATGTGAAAAAGGCCGAGGCCAGAAAACAGCTTGAGAAAGAAGGTGAAGTCTTTAATGTCTCTTTCTAATAGTGTTGTCTCTGCCTCTTTGTCTCTGCCTCTTTGTTCCGAACCCATACATGGTGGGGGGGGGGGTAGCAGTGTGTGGCGGGTAGTTCAATTATGCATGAAAGACTGAATGACTATGATATACTGAATGGATGAATGACTGAATGCATGATTGACTATGATAATTCAGTTTGGGGGAGGGGGGTGTACCAGTGTGTGGGGTTACCTCAATTACGATCATAGTTTTAAATTGTGCTGTTCAAGAGTGAGGCATGGCGGTGTACAAGAGACTCAAACCCGATAATGACACCCAATAAGACAATGACATCCAAAAAGGTAAGCCTCATCGAGCGCGGTCACTTTCTAAAAAGTGGTCAAATCGGGTCCGAAAATTGGGTCTGGCCCCAAATTGATCGTTTTATTCCAAAGTCTGGCTAAATTATAGGTCGCCCCTTAAAAATGGAGCATTTTGGTCAAAAATGGCAGATTTGGTGGCCAAAAGAATGTTCAGTGATCCGAAAAATTAAACCTCATGTAAAATTTCAATTTTTCAAAAAACTCTTCGAAAACTTTTAGAGTAGGTAGAGCTGTCGGGTTTTTTTCATAGTGTTTTTAGGCATCGTATCTAAGTTTATCGGGGATTTTTCATTTTCTATCTAAAAGTTTCTGAAAATGATTTTATAGCGGGCGATCATTTTTTTTGTCGAGCAGCAGTAAAAGATTCGTTTTTTTTTAAAAAACTCTCCGAAAACTTTTAGAATAGGTAGAATTCTCAGGTCTTTTGCATAGTCTTTCCAGGCATCGTATCTAAGTTTATACATCGGGGATTTTTCATTTTCTATCTATAAGTTTCTGAAAATGATATTATAGCGGGCGATCATTTTTTTGTCGAGCAGCAGGAAAAGTTTCGTTTTTTAAAAAACTCTCCGAAAACTTTTAGAATAGGTAGAATTCTCAGGTCTTTTGCATAGTCTTTCAAGGCATCGTATCTAAGTTTATACATCAGGGATTTTTCATTTTCTATCTATAAGTTTCTGAAAATGATATTATAGCGGGCGATCATTTTTTTGTCGAGCAGCAGGAAAAGTTTCGTTTTTTAAAAACTCTCCGAAAACCTTTAGAATAGGTAGAGTTCTCAGGTCTTTTGCATAGTCCTTGTAGGCAGCATATCTAGGTTATACATCGGGGATTTTCATTTTTTGATCTAAAAGTTGATCTACTAGAGCTTTTTTTATGCATGTTACTTTTAGGGTGTTCCTTTTTATGGTGCATATCGGCAACTTCTTAGTTCCTTTGATTCCTCAATAAAGATTGTTTGGCTTATGAAAATGATGTTTAAGAGCTTTACTATCAAACAGATAGATAAAGAGGTTGGTATCTAAGGATTAAAGTATTAAAAGATTAACAAACATAATCAATTAGTTATTGTTTCCAAATAAGTAAATTCAAAGACTAGAGATGAATCAGAGAACGCAAAATGATACATAGTAACAAATATGATTGTATCAACAAATATAAATGTACCAAATATGATTGTATCAAACAAACAAATGTGATTGTATCATTTTAAAATAACAAATATCATTTTAAAATACGAACAGCTGCTTTCAGTTTGTTGGAAATTCTAAATGAAGAAGAAGCGTCTAGTTTAAAACCTCCCTCAAGCAGTCTTGCTTTCACGTCCTCTAGAGACACGGTAACATGAATGTCTTTGAATAATAAACATGCCTTTTTCTCGTCGTCTGTCCATTTCTGTTCTCCTGCTTTTACTCGAAACGTTCGAAGGGATTTCTCGAATTTTTTTCGAACCTCACTGGTGTTGTCGCTTCCCAGTGTTGAATTGAGAGAAGCTCTCGAAGATGCGGATGAGCTGGTTGATTGTGTTGCGGCATGTGGTGAGGCATGTGTTGCGGCATGTGCTGTATTTGAGGTATTAAGGGAGTTTCTGATGGTATTAAAACCTTTGACCACAGGTGATTTTTGAGGTGATTCTTGGGCTGCTTCATTATTGTCGTCAGAAATTTCACTGTCTGATACAGCTGCTGGTTGTTCTTCTGCTTGGTCATCATTTTCATTTGACTCTGGGTCTTCTCGCAAATCCTTATCGTAAATTGACAACAGTTCTTTTCTACCTTGATTAGATCCTTCTTTTCCGATATACACGTCTTTATGCCGTTTTTCTCCGTGCGCAGTTTGCGCTAAATGCGCTTTGTTAACACCCTCAGTGATTTGTATTTTCATTTTGATTTCTTTCCACCGTCGTTCCCAGTATTTTCGGATGGAGTTGGCATTAAATCTGACTTCGGAAAGACTATCTCCGAACAGGTCCTGGAATGTTTCCTGCAAATGTCGCGAAATCGATCTTTCGACTTTGTTCTTTTTTGAGGCGAAGATATACTGGGATTCAATTCCATTCTCACTAAAGAAGCAGTCTCTCATTTTCTTCAGTAGGGCTCTTTGATCTTCTTGAAGAAACAGATGCACTGCAAAATATTTGCCCGTTTTGTGCCTGTCTGTGGCGACTGGTTCCTCTGTTTCTTCGATCACTGCCAGGTCGTCCCAATCAAGGTGAAGTATCGGTCCCGAGCGCGTATTTAAACGAACTTGCAGAATAAAAAAATTCAGAGCCTGTTGTTCCTTGTAGGACAAATTGGATTCGTTTAAATTCTCCTCAAGTAATTTGAGACTGCCTTTCAATCCTTTACAAACAAGGGAGCGAGTGGGGACCTTTGCGCGCATTTCTTGTGCCACAAATCTGTAATCTTTAAGGGCTGCCGTCGAGTCTGCCTTCCTAGCATTCTTTATCGCTCCGTTCATCGTTACTTGGTCTCTTCTTCGGTCACCGGAAAACTCAAACAGAAAACAGTAGTCCAGAAAATTGCTGAATGCTGCCAAACAGATCAGCATTTTTTGCGGTTTTAAAAGTTTTCTCTTTTGCAGGTCCACAGACGCAGGAAGCAGATCCTGGGTCTTTTGAGCCCCTGCGTTGCACCATACAAAAGAGCAAGAGTTTGCAGAAGTCCAGCCCTGCTCTGGTTGCTGTTGTCGTTGCAGGCACACTCTGCTAACTGCTTCTGGTAATCCAGGTACCGGCGAACTACCTCAACATCCTGACTCCCAGCTAGAACAATTGATTTTAACTTACTGCGTAGAGCATTTGGAAGGGAGCTGAAATACATCAACACATTAGCAGGTCAAAGTTTGACTCTAATTTAGATTTCCCGTTCAATTATTTTAAACGATACAAAACGATACTTCTACTTTAGATTTCCCGTTATTTTATTTAAAACTCAACTCACCTTCTGCTCGCACAGTTTTCAACTCGAACGACGTTTGTACAGTCACATTTTGCTTTGTATTGGTGTGTAACTATTGATACAAAACGTCTGTAACAATTGAGGCAGTCGTATACTTTTTTGCTTTTGGGGGCATTCCTCGTCCTGTATAAGTCAATGAGGAAGCGCTCCTCTCTCTTACAGATTGTGTCACGATGTTGTTTAAGATGGCGGTCAATTCTCTTCACCGTGACATGACATATGAGGCGCTCAACAACCTCATCAGTTTTCACTGTCTTAACGCGCCGAACTTGTTGATCGACTTCCATCTCTTCGGCGGATACTACAACGTCATCCCGCTCACAAAAATTATCGACTTCAAACTCGGCTGATCCAACAACTGCAGGCTCACAAACGATATCAGGCGGTGGAGCAGAGATATTGACGGAAGGCACTTCGGAGGACACTTCGGCGGATACTACAACTTCATCCTGCTCATCAATGTTATCGACTTCAAACTCGACTGATCCAACAACTGCAGGCTCACAAACGAAATCGGGTGGCGGAGCAGATATATTGACGGAGGACACTTCGGACGACACTTCGGCGGATGGTACGACGTCATCCCGCTCACAATTGTTATTTTTCGGTTGACTGATGGTTCTCGCAGTGGATACTTCGCTGATTGTTTCGAACAACGGAGCTGTAAGGTCTAGACTGGAAGCTTGCTGGCAACCAACACACCGGCAGTTTTTGTTGTCATCTCCAAAATAACTTTCTCCATAACTTACTGTTATTTCATCTCCAGCTTCGATTGTCTTTATTGATTGAATGGCCACTGTTGACGCACTCTTTTCTCCGTCGACAATAAATCTGGCATTTGGCTTACAGTCGTGGTTAACAAATGACGCCAGACCCAGCATAATACGGGTATGTTTTTAGTTGCTTGTTGGCGCAAAGACAGAAAAACTCATGTCCTCCTGTAGCTCATCCTCCGAAATTTTTGCTAAAAATCCTTTCAGTCCTGGTAAAATTGTTTTCGGCTTTATTTTGCCTCTTGTTAGAACTGCCATCTCCGTAAAGGAACTGTTGTTACCGAACCTTTCTGTGGGGACAATATCCGCATAGTCAAGAGTTTGGAGATACGATCTTAAAACTAAATCGAAGAGGCATTTAGTTCTTGTCTTGTTTATAAAGAGTTCAAAATTTGGATGGATGCATAGCTTGTGTGTCTGAATTTCACTATTGTCGATGTAATTTTCGGTGACCTCTGCATCAATGAAACCCAAGACCTGCCATTGGGTTGGATGAATCTGGAATTCCACCTCTGTATGTTGGTGCACAGCAACTGTTGGGGCAACCGAGACCGAGCTCATGGAATGTAGGTTTTCTACCACGATACTGGGATTTGCACACAGCTCGGTGAAGTCCTGGCTTGCATCCTGGAGTTCTTCTTCTTCGAGAATCTCCACGAAGACAAACTCCACTGTCGAACACTTCAGAGTGTGTTCTGGATTGTTTTTGCGCGCGTGTAATAACCTTCTCTGTTTCCAATCGTCTTTTTTGGACTTTGCTTCGTGTAAGAACCCTCTCAGGTTCAAATTGTCTTTTTTGGACTTTGCTTCGTGTTATTCGACTTGACATGATTCGTGGTTGATCAGATAGATAAAATCAGATAGATGACTTCAAATTGAAATGGTACGAAATGCAGTGAACAAATTTGAGAAGATAACAAAATACAGTTCAAATACAGAAAACTTGAACAAATTGAGTCCAATTTATTTGAGTTTGACACCAGTCAACTGCTTTCACTCAACATGATATCTAACAAGGTGCTACTTAATATGTGCTAACAGGTGCTATCTCTGAGCCTTTGGTGGGGGGGCTGAATTGGGTTTTGGTGGGACTCATAAAGGGTTAAATACAAGGCGATTGATGAGTTTGCATGTTTAATGCACGGTTTAAACATAATGAATTCATGTAGGCACTGAAAATTGCTTTCGATGCCATCCAGACGTTTTCCCCACAATGGGTCTTGGTGGTCAAACAGGCCCCTCGCGGGGGGGGGGGGCGTTATAATGTCGGGCTTTAATTATGTCAGTGAAGTTTGATGAATAAGCAATTCGAACACAATGATTTATGCGTAGGATTTGTTTTGTGCTATAAGACCAAAACATCGGCCCCAATTTCTTTTTCTGTTTCCATTATAACGAGGAATTACAGGAATCCCCCCATAAAAATTTCTATTGATAGTTCTTGATCTAATACAGTTATTCTAACTAAGAGAATATTATGATATTAGACATTGACTTCAATTAATGACTTGTGGAGTCTAATACAAAAACTCGGAAGGTGCTTTTTCAAATATACGTCATCTTTTTACGGATTTTTATCTTTTTTGTCATTTTTTATCTTTGAATGCTATCAACAAGAAAACACCAAATGAGCTTTGGAAACACTGTTGAAAACATTTGTTTCCTAGTCAGAGTCCAATGAAAAGGATAAATTATAACAGCATTAAATCTTTTCTAGTGTATCAGTGGGAGATATTCAAACTGAATGAGCGAAGGAAAGTCAACGAGCGGCGCTGAATTGAACGAGTCCCAAGATAGCTACTATACTACTATACAAAATAGCTACTATAGCTACTATGAATTAGCTACTATACAACAAGTTGCGTGGTCGCAACAACCCAAACCTCTCCCCCCTTTGGTACCAACCCGGATTGCCTATCCCTTTCCCCCTTCCATCTTGTACACCCACTTCTCCTTCAAAATTGATTTTGGCAGTGAATATAAATGATATATTCGGGTATAATGTGAGCGTTCAAACTTAACTGTAATTTAGAATAGTTGTTCGATAAGTTACAGATAAGTCTTTTTGTATCAGAAATTCTACTGTATAATTCTATTGTTTTGTGCTATAAGACAACATAAATATATATACATACCTACATATATATATATATATATTTATATATATATATATATATATATATAAACATATATATATATATATATATATATATATATATATATATATATATAATCCCCCAACTTAGGTGTATTCGATACTCAGGTGTATTTTCTTGCCGAAATTGTATGAGTTTTGTAAATAAATATTTGTAAGTTGAATACATCTTGTTAATTGAATGTTAAATAATCCAGTAAAGAGCTTCAGATAAAGAGTTACTTTCATCAGGACCAAGTGAAGTTAACTTGATTTTCATTTAGCTAGATAGTTAATAGCTACATACTAATCTCCTTTGAATAGGTTGATTTTTGAGGCTTGTTGTTAAATGTATTTTACTGTTGCAAAATAAATCAAAATGAGGTATTAGTTTTATTAAAATTGGCGTAAAATGGGCCCATCAGTGCAGAAAACTGCCTTGACACTTGAATTTCAAAAAAAAAAATTTACTACTACTGGAAATTTTGAATGACAATTGAAAATTTCAGATTTTAAATTGGCGTTGGGATCAATTTTTTTTGTAAATTGACCCCAAAATTTGACCTTACTACTTTCCAGAAAAAAAAGTTTTAAGCGGTTATTTTTTCTTTTCCTATTCCTTAAAGACCCTCTTTTTTCATTTTCTGTGAAAAAATTTCTATTTCGGACTCTAGAAAAAATACTACAGCAAAAATGAGGGGCAGCCAAAATAAGGTCCAATTTACATACAAGTGATTTCCCAATTGTCAAGAGATCAATTTTTTTCCTACTGTCAATTGTCATCGAGATCAATACTACTACTACTACTACTACTACAACTACTACTACTACTACTACTACTACTACTACTACTACTACTACTACTACTACTACTACTACTACTACTACTGATACTACTACTACTACTTCTACTACTACTACTACTACTACTACTACTACTACTACTACTACTACTACTACTACTACTACTACTACTACTACTACTACTACTGCTACTACTGTTAATGCTCCAAAAAACACTGCCACTTTTTACTTAAAAGTTCAGAAGCATTTTCTTTTTTAATCATATACCATCTAAGGACTGACACACGTAACACTGAATGTTCGGATCTGTCGAATAAACTTATTTATTTGAACAGATTTAAAAATGCTCCATTACAAATATTCAAATGTTGAAGATTTATTGGAAATAAAAACAGAAAACAAAGTTTCAAGTTGCGAGTCACTTTTTTCTGTTGCATTTTTTGATAATAAATATATTAAGAGGATTTTTCCATATAATTTTTGTAGTATGAATAACGGTATTTGAATACTTATCTAAACAATTTGCTAGTTCGGTTTTCGCTTCAACGATGAGATCAAGCTTTAATTATCATTATTCATTAACAGAAGTATTTAGCAGAAGTCATAATCATTCAATTCAATAGAGTTTCCAGATTTTAAGTTTAGAGTTGCCTATTTCGTGTTTTAAGCTTTGAACTCCAAGAACCATTTTCATTACAACTTTATTGACTTGAATTTCTAAGTGATTGTGATAGCAATGGTATATTGTTACATTGTTACTTCATTGTTGGTTTTTTATATGTTGTTACCTATATTGTTTCGACAAGGTATATTTTAACTAAATTTTTCATAAAAATTGTTTACCCTTCTTTTATTGATTCAATTCTCCTGTAAAATGAAAAAACTTCTGTTTTATCATAATGTGAAATTTGTTCATATTCGTGAATCTTATGTTGACATTTTCAAAATTTGGTCAAACTATATTTGCTTCGGTGACGAATAACGTGAGGGGCGATATCTGGCATTCATCGGCAGATTGTTGTAAGTCAGCGAAATTCGTTATTGTTTGGTTAAAGTAGTGGAGGAGTTCGTTGATTAAACTCGTCGGAACACCCTTTGTTCAATTTTGTAACAACTAATGAAAATGCGGTTACCTCGTCACCCCAGAATTCTATCAACCAAAGACCTTCCATTAAAATCAGGACTAAACATTTCAAACCAATTCTTTTTTTTCTGCAAGTTTGTTGACAAATACAGTATTAAGCATTTGTTGAACTCAGTGGAGCAACAAAAATAAAGTCTTATTCTCTTCTTCTTCAATTTCTTAAACAATTGACTCCTTTAGTAATAGCGAAGCAACAATGTCAATTTTATTCAAAATCAGAGATTCGATGAATCATTGTGTTAAGGTACCAAATTTAATTTGATTCTTGTGAATTCAGTATTTGTTTCCGAAAAATAAGAAAAAACATTGGTCACTGGCAAGACTTTGGCTTATTACAACGAATGGATGACAAACAGTTTTGAAAGAAAGATGCAATATTTATCAATTTGTACAACTGCAGGCAAATATAAAGTAATGAGGTGTTTCTGATTAAGTAAATTGTTTCTTGACCAATTAAAATTATATTATCAGAACTTTTGAATGCGGGAATTAAAAATACACGGGTGTATAGGTTTAGTCGTATTGAATTCTTGTTTTGTGAAGAGCAAACAACACACTAGTGAAGAGCAAACTACTACTACTACTACTACTACTACTACTACTACTACTACTACTACTACTACTACTACTACTACTACTACTACTACTACTACTACTACGGCATTTCTGAATTTGTACCACCAAATCCACGGATTTAGCATACCCCCGCGAACAATGAAAACGCGTTCCGGGTCCAAAACACATGCCATAACGTGATAGGTCAACGTATTTGTAGCTCAAAAATCGAAAAAAGCCCCGAAAAAACAGTTCATAGGACCATTTTTAAGTTGATCGAAAATTTTTCAAATTTTTTTTTTTGCAAATTTTGGTATTTTTTTAGACTTTTTCTCGCAATTTTTCCAAAAAAATTGCATTCTGAATAGAGTATGGCTCACGCACAATCCGTAGCAAATTGATTGATGGTTTTAAATTGAATATTCGAGGATTTATGAACCGAGCGGAGTAGGGTACCAAAAGCGGCCAAACACCACAAAAACTGCGAAATCCAGAAAATGAATTTTCTCCGCAAATACACGTTCTTTTGCAAAAATTTTTTGATATGTGTCTTGTCGGAGTACTTTAAAGCATATTTGGTATTTGCAAGATAGTGCGTAGTCTTTTTAGAAACGACCGTTTTTTCAGCTTTTGATTCAGGTTTGTACTAGTAGACCTCACCTGCAAAACCCAAGGATCCAAAAATAAGTGATTTGGCAAAAATCATCATAGAAACCTGAAATTTTGCATGTGCCTTCCCTTTAGTACAACAAACTCATATGCAAAGTTTTGAAACAAATGATCTTATTGATTTTGAGAAAAAAGGGTTGAAAAAAAAGCGTTCTTAATTTGGGAGGCGGAAGTTTCCCTTAGTCTGGCCACTTCAGCATTTCTCCTGAACCCATGAGAATTTGCCACTAAAACAACTCATTTGAAAGTCGAGATTTTAGGCACATGCCGGAGACAAATGCGGCCATAAAAAAATGCCAGTGACAGTTTTTTTTTAAGAAGTTGTGTTGATGTCAATTTCGAAATCATACCGTTCATCAGAAAACTTGAGGCCATTTCAAAGCAATAGTTATTTAACTTTTAAAAAAAGCTGCCTTTGATTGCTGCTGTAATGCAGTGATGGTCTCCTTAAAAAAACAGACCTACAAGTTCTAGAAGGGGGCAAATTGAAACAATTTTTCTGCAAGGAAGTCCTAGAATTTTTCATTTTTGAATGATCACTGACACTGACTTAATTCGCTCTACGCCTCGTTTTTTGCAGCGATCAGGTATTTATTTTTACCGGGATGAGGCTAAAGTAAAAAAAATCTGTAAAAAACGTTTTTGGTGATATTTAGAGCTTTTGATTGCATCAGCGAAATTTTTCTGAATTTGGGTATGGAAAATTATTCCAATTCCAATCCGCTTATATAAAAATACTCTAGGTACTCTAAACGTACCTAAATGGTCCAAAAGCGCAATTTTTATAATCTTAGCAGATTTGTCTGCAAATGGCATTGAAAAAAAACATGAACCAATGGTTCTGCTTTTATATAAGTATTCGCATTTACTGCAAATCTATAAATCAAAAATATTTCAATTTGCTTTTCTCTAATCAATCCTGTACTTGAGATCTTCTACGCAAAAATTGGACACAAACAAATATGTCCACGTCAACTACAATGTAGGAGCTTTGCAACGATATGTGTTTCATTTGGTTAGTTATTCAATTAACATCCAATATCTTTACTTTTTACAAAAATTTTTAGAAATCAGCACGAAAAATGACAGTTTTGAAAAAAAGTGATACTTACAGCCCTCTTACGATCCCAATTAGCTAATGGCTGCAACAAAGGGATTCTTGTCTTCAAAGTGGACTATATATCAATTCACTTGAGTGATTATTCGTTGAGAAATTTTACATCATATACAAATCGAAATTTCAACTCGCTGACCAGTGTTTCTAGGAGACATAAACGCACCTAAACGGTCAAAAAGTGCCCGTTTCTTTTTCCTTGCGCAATTGTCTACACAAGAGCTTTTCAAAACTTTATATAGGGTCATTGTACCAGTCTTAAAAGTGGGCGGACTCAGCCACTATTTACCAAGTCATAATAGCTTCGTTTTTTCTTTTATCTTTGAAGCCACTTTAGGTACCCTTGAAGCAATCGTTTACAAAAAATAAAACATACGACTGCAAAGCCTATCTAAAATGCATTAAAATGAGCTATAAAGAACGCAAATTGAGCTAATATTTGTTACGTTCTGAGTAAAACAAACAAACATCGAAACTTGTCTATTTTGTGCCTAAGCGTTCAAAGGGTCGTTTCATGGTCAAAGCTGTCAAAAAACGCATGTTATATTATCATCGCGCAATTTTGTAAACAAGATCTTTTCGAAACTTTATGTAGAGCTATTGTACTATTAAAAAAAAATGGGTAGACCTCGCCAATATTTACCAAGTCATAAACGACTCGATTTTTCTTTTATGTTTGATGCCAATTTAGGTACCCTTGAGGCTTTTATTCATAAAAGTAAAAAAAGGCTGCAAGTCCTATTTTATGAGCTTTAAAATGAGCTATATATGAAGCAATGTAAAACAATATTTGTTACCTTTTCAAAAAAAACAATCACTAGTTCTATCTTGCCTTTTTTGGACCTAAGCGTTCAAAGAGGCGTTTCATGTTCAAAGCGGCCAAAAAATGCCTGTTTTATTATCTTCGCCCAATTTTCAATACAAAAAATCTTCAAAAATTTTTATACTGCAATAATGTCGATCTTAAAATTGGTCAAAAATACCCTCAGGATGACAGAATAGATAGAAAACTTGAAAATATTTCGTTTCTCCAGGTATTTTTGCTTCCTAGAGCAAAAGTTTAGAGAAAGAAAGTGAAAATTTATTGTTTTAATATAATCTCCCACATTGAAGAAGTTCAAAAATACAATTTTTAACTCATTGGACGCCTATTTATACTCCACAGGATGACAGAATACATAGAATCCTTTAAATTCGTTTCTCCAGGTATTTTTCTCCTCAAAGCAATGTTTTTCCGCAAAAAGCCTGGAATTTTTTATTAGCGCAAAATGACGCACGCAAAAGAGGTTTGTGATGAGGGGTCAAAAAAAAATCCCCAGTGGGCCAAATGGCCCACTGGGGATTTTTTTTTATGTTTTTTGCAAATAATTTTTTTCTAAAAATAGGCAATTTATCAATTGAAAATGAGTTTCGGTGCAAAAATTTGACACTTGAAGGAAATTGGTGGTTAGCAAATATTTTTGCAAGGCAATTTGTTTTCCTGGAAAGCCAAAATGTTTGAGATAAAACAGTGATATCGTGCAAACAGTTCTTCAAAAAAGGATCTCATTGAAAAATTTTTCGAAAACTTTTGTGAAAAGAGTGTTTTTACAAATCGCCAAATGCATGAAACGCTAATGTAACAAAACACTTGAAACTCACAAATAACAGACTAATCCAATTGCAGCTGGAACTTCCAAAAAAACGCAAAAAACGTTGTTTTTTAGTTGTTTTTTGAATAGGAACAATATTTTTTTTCACGGCTCTCCACGTCAAAACGAAATACGGCTGTCTTTCCGTAATACGCCTGGAAATTTTTATTAGCGCAAAATGACGCACGCAAAAGAAGTTGGGGATGAGGGGTCAAAAAAAAATCCCCAGTGGGCCAAATGGCCCACTGGAGATTTTTTTTTATGTTTATTGCAAATAATTTTTTTTCTAAAAGTAGGCAATTTATCAAGTGAAACTGATTTTCGGTGCAAAAATTTGACATTTGGAGGAATTTGGCGGTTAGCACATCTTCTCTCAAGGCCATTTTTTTTCCTGGAAAGCCAAAATGTTTGAGATAAAACAGTGATATCGTGCAAACAGTTCTTCAGAAAAGGATCTCATTGAAAAATTTTTCGAAAACTTTTGTGAAAAGAGTAACTTTACAAATCGCCAAATGCATGAAACGCTAATGTAACAAAACACATGAAACTCACAAAGAACAGACTAGTCCAATTGCAGCCAGAACTTCCAAAACAACGCAAAAAACATTGTTTTTTTTTAATAGGAACAATATTTTTTTTCACGGCTCTCCACGTCAGAACGAAATACGGCTGTCTTTCCGTAATACGCCTGGAATTTTTTATTAGCGCAAAATGACGCACGCAAAATAGGTTTGGGATGAGGGGTCAAAAAAAAATCCCCAGTGGGCCAAATGGCCCACTGGGGATTTTTTTTATGTTTTTTGCAAATAATTTTTTTTCTAAAAGTAGGCAATTTATCAAGTGAAACTGAGTTTCGGCGCAAAAATTTGACATTTGGAGGAAACTGGCGGTTAGGACATCTTCTCTCAAGGCCATTTCTTTTCCTGGAAAGCCAAAATGTTTGAGATAAAACAGTGATATTGTGCAAACAGTTCTTCAAAAAAGCATCTCATTGAAAAATTCTTCGAAAACTTTTGTGAAAAGAGTGTTTTTACAAATCGCCAAATGCATGAAACGCTAATGTAACAAAACACTTGAAACTCACAAATAACAGACTAATCCAATTGCAGCCGGAACTTCCAAAAAAACGCAAGAAACGTTGTTTTTAGTTG
This sequence comes from Convolutriloba macropyga, assembly GCF_964194025.1. Lineage (NCBI taxonomy): Eukaryota > Metazoa > Xenacoelomorpha > Acoela > Convolutidae > Convolutriloba > Convolutriloba macropyga. The sequence goes on from NC_134472.1 coordinate 26,338,992, forward strand.
TTTTTTTAATAGGAACAATATTTTTTTTCACGGCTCTCCACGTCAAAACGAAATACGGCTGTCTTTCCGTAATACGCCTGGAATTTTTTATTAGCGCAAAATGACGCACGCAAAAGAAGTTTGGGATGAGGGGTCAAAAAAAAATCCCCAGTGGGCCAAATGGCCCACTGGGGATTTTTTTTATGTTTTTTGCAAATAATTTTTTTTCTAAAAGTAGGCAATTTATCAAGTGAAACTGAGTTTCGGTGCAAAAATTTGACATTTGGAGGAAACTGGCGGTTAGCAGATCTTCTCTCAAGGCCATTTCTTTTCCTGGAAAGCCAAAATGTTTGAGATAAAACAGTGATATCGTGCAAACAGTTCTTCAGAAAAGGATCTCCTTGAAAAATTTTTCGAAAACTTTTGTGAAAAGAGTGTTTTTACAAATCGCCAAATGCATGAAACGCTAATGTAACAAAACACTTGAAACTCACAAATAACAGACTAATCCAATTGCAGCCGGAACTTCCAAAAAAACACAAAAAACGTTGTTTTTTTAGTTGTTTTTTTATTAGGAACAATATTTTTTTTCACGGCTCTCCACGTCAAAACGAAATACGGCTGTCTTTCCGTAATACGCCTGGAATTTTTTATTAGCGCAAAATGACGCACGCAAAAGGGGTTTGGGATGAGGGGTCAAAAAAAAATACCCAGTGGGCCAAATGGCCCACTGGGGATTTTTTTAATGTTTTTTGCAAATCATTTTTTTCTAAAAGTAGGCAATTTATCAAGTGAAACTGAGTTTCGGTGCAAAAGTTTGACATTTGGAGGAAACTGGCGGTTAGCCGATCTTCTCTCAAGGCCATTTCTTTTCCTGGAAAGCCAAAGTGTTTGAGATAAAACAGTGATATCGTGCAAACAGTTCTTCAGAAAAGGATCTCATTGAAAAATTTTTCGAAAACTTTTGTGAAAAGAGTGTTTTTACAAATCGCCAAATGCATGAAACGCTAATGTAACAAAACACTTGAAACTCACAAATAACAGACTAATCCAATTGCAGCCAGAACTTCCAAAAAAAACGCAAAAAACGTTGTTTTTTATTTGTTTTTTTAATAGGAACAATATTTTTTTTCACGGCTCTCCACGTCAAAACGAAATACGGCTGTCTTTCCGTAATACGCCTGGAATTTTTTATTAGCGCAAAATGACGCACGCAAAAAAGGTTTGGGATGAGGGGTCAAAAAAAAATACCCAGTGGGCCAAATGGCCCACTGGGGATTTTTTTAATGTTTTTTGCAAATAATTTTTTTTTCTAAAAGTAGGCAATTTATCAAGTGAAACTGAGTTTCGGTGCAAAAATTTGACATTTGGAGGAAACTGGCGGTTAGCAGATCTTCTCTCAAGGCCATTTTTTTCCTGGAAAGCCAAAATGTTTGAGATAAAACAGTGATATCGTGCAAACAGTTCTTCAGAAAAGGATCTCATTGAAAAATTTTTCGAAAACTTTTGTGAAAAGAGTGTTTTTACAAATCGCCAAATGCATGAAACGCTAATGTAACAAAACACTTGAAACTCACAAATAACATACTAATCCAATTGCAGCCGGAACTTCCAAAAAAACGCAAAAAACGTTGTTTTTTTAGTTGTTTTTTTATTAGGAACAATATTTTTTTTCACGGCTCTCCACGTCAAAACGAAATACGGCTGTCTTTCCGTAATACGTCTGGAATTTTTTATTAGCGCAAAATGACGCACGCAAAAAAGGTTTGGGATGAGGGGTCAAAAAAAAATACCCAGTGGGCCAAATGGCCCACTGGGGATTTTTTTAATGTTTTTTGCAAATAATTTTTTTTCTAAAAGTAGGCAATTTATCAAGTGAAACTGAGTTTCGGTGCAAAAATTTGACATTTGGAGGAAACTGGCGGTTAGCAAATCTTCTCTCAAGGCCATTTCTTTTCCTGGAAAGCCAAAATGTTTGAGATAAAACAGTGATATAGTGCAAACAGTTCTTCAAAAAAGGATCTCATCGAAAAATTTTTCGAAAACTTTTGTGAAAAGAGTAACTTTACAAACCGCCAAATGCATGAAACGGTAATGTAACAAAACACTTGAAACTCACAAATAAAAGACTAATCCAATTGCGGCCAGAACTTCCAAAAAAGCGCAAAAAACGTTGTTTTTTTAGTTGTTTTTTTACCCCCCCCCCAAAGGACCCACCAAAACACAAATCGACCAACGCCAAATTTTGGCATGAGTTCTGGATCAATGCCATGGAACTCAGACAACTCTAAAAGTGAGATTTACATGTCAGTAAAATGGTCATCAATGTAGTGTTTCCCCTCCTCAGGGGTCAATCTGGGGTCAACTTTCCCGGTCAATTTCTCGAAAACGACTGAAGAAAAACAAACGCCCTTAGTACCGTCTGTAGCACTGCTTGAGATACGCATCATATTAAAAAATGAGCCCAATCGGTACATTTTTCGAGGAGTTATAGCAAATATAAGGTACCGTACCAAATGACCCCAGAGCAGAGATACAGCACATTCAGAGCTAAAATTGACCTTCAGAACTTCATAAAATGGCCTGTAAAATATATATGGGGACAATCCCCATTACAAAACGAATCTAACGAACTAACTATCGAGTCTAAAACAGCGAATTTTGATGGTGTAACATGTACATACACGAAAAGTACCGGACACGAATTGGTGAAAATGGAGGTATGTGTCCTGGCCAATTTCTCAAAAACGGCTGAAAGAAACAAAACGCCATTTACAGGGATTCAAGTACGGCTCAAGCTGAGTTCAATTCAACAAACAAATCAAAAATCGGTTCACTATACGAGGAGATATTCCAACATAAAGGTACCGTACCAAATGTCAAAATTGACCAAGTACGGCTCATGTTTCGCTAAAATTCACCATCTGGACTACATAAAACTGCATACGAAATATATATGGGGAGACTCCCCACTAACTGAGGATTTCAAAACACCCAACTTTCATAATATAGTTCAAAGCTTCAAGGTTTCACTGGTGTCAACGGGGTCACCCGCTGGTGTCAACCGCTTCTGGGGCTTAAATCGAGGGCAAGTTTACTGGCTAATTTCTCTAAAACGGTCGAACTAAAATAAACGCCCTTAGTACTGTTTGTAGCACTGCTCAAGATACGCATCATATTAAAAAATGAGCACAATCGGTACATTCTTTAAGGAGTTATAGCAATTATAAGGTACCGTACCAAATGCCAAAAAAGCGAGGTGACCGCTCTGCAGAGTCAAAATTGACCATGTCAACTACATAAAATACTATATAAACTAAATATGGGGATACTCCTCGCTAACTGAGGATTCTAAAACACTAACATTTATTGGGTAAATCGCGTGTTTTGTAGTACCGAAATTTGGGTCACCCATAATAGCCCGAAAATTCGAACTATTTCAACTTTGATCATTTATAACTTTTTGATTAGGCCGATTCGGGAAACCAACCAAACACTGCAAGCAAGAGGGGTTCAGTGCTAACAAAATGCGACCACTCTCGTTTAATTTGGTCCAGTACTTTAGCAGATATTAACAAAATACTGTTCTGTACCCCATTTTTTTGGCTAAAATCGAAGCCCAAGATCTCCGGAACCGACGTAAAACATTGTGAAAACGCGTGCCCGGCGTATTTGTGGGTGTAATTCTAGTCCACTTCCACGTTATAGGTCACGGCAAACCTTCATGACAAGGTGGGAAAAAATTTCCCACCTCGCCATGAAGGTTATGATGTTTTGTGTGTTTGGACACAAAACAACATCCACAGAAATTTGATGAAATCGTGAAAAAAGAAAGATTGTTGAAATAACCTCATCCTTTCATACAAGTAGCTCCAGGGACATGAATGGAGACTAGAAAACACATCCTGCACGCTGAAAAACCTGTTCTCTGCGCAAAACACCACTAAGCGATTAAAATTTGAGAAATGTTATGTTTTTCAGTATTCACTGTAAAATTAAACATTCACAAAATTTTTTAGGGAGAAACTAATAACCCCATTAAAGATACGCTTAAAGGGAAGAGAATGCAACCTAAATTACGTAATTTGATTAGTAATTGACAGAGAAATAAGAAGAAAGTACAAAAACTAATTGCCTATTTTATGCGACGAAATAAACTTCGTTCCTCAGCATTTGCAGACTCTACTTGATTATCCACCGTAAGTACTTCAAATAACCCGGGTATTATCTTTTTATAGGCTTGGAACAACGTAAATGATCAAAAAGATACAATTGAGAGAAATTTCTAACTGCCAAACCATTGCTTTCAAAAGAGTGTTTTACTTTTATCAGACAAAAAGTTTGATTAATTTTCATTTCAAGAGAAAAATGTTGTTGTTCTTAATTACCAATAGCTAAGAGAAAAATTTCAAGAAGCTAGTGAATGACATTTGATGAAACAAACATTAGCACTTGAAAGAGGCGCCAAAAAACTAAAGAGAGTCAAACAATTGAAAAGCATGTAAGAAAATTTATTAGAGACTATAATTAACTTTTCTAGTTGTTAAAGGGCAGCACAGTCATAGCGCTGCGCTCTTTCCACAAGGGAAGTTGTAGAACGTTTATAAACGTTATGAGGACTATGCTGAAGTGGAAATTGAGAGTTTGAGTTCACTTGCAACACAAAAACTTTCCTTTGACTTATTAAGGATGAAAAAATGTTAGTTGAAAACTTTTCACTTTTATAATCTTAAAAATCAATGAAATGAAGTTTTATACTTTAAAATATGTGCACTGTTGAATTTTTGTCGATTGTGTAACCAATGAAGAGCAAAGGTCTAATGAAAAAGTAGCAAAAACTATCCTTGATCCACTTTACCCTAACTTTTTTACAACTTCTAAAAATCAAAAAGTTTTCAATTTTATTCAATTTTCCCAACTTTTTGAGCCTTAGTTGTCACTTCAAACTTGTGTAGGGTTCAACGGAGGCCCAATTCTGCTGCAGAATGAGTTTAAAAGGGATTAGAACGTTGGGGGGCATTTGACCAATTAGGAGTTTTGCCAGGTATCTATTTCATCAGAGAAAAATAATGTTATCGCAACAAAAAACGTATGATTGACAAATTTGCCGCAACTTTTTGATTTTTCTCGCTCAACTAACTACTGACAATTTGTTTGTAGTACTTGCTATCTAATAACAATTTAAGATAAAGGGACTCTCAGAAAATGCTTTCTACAGAACAAAAAGTCCAATAAAATATTTAAAATCACAATCTGGAACACACTGGATGCTTTTGTTCGATCTTTGTACTACCTGCCACTTCACTCAGTTTTGTTATGAACAGAAAAAATTATTGAAACAATCATGAAAAATTATCAAAAACTATCCGTGATCCATTTTACCCTAACTTTTTTACAACTTCTAAAAATCAAAAAGTTTTCGAATTTTTTCAATTTTCGTAAAATTTTGAGACTTAATTCTCACCTCAAACTTGTCTAAAACTCAAAAGAAGTCCTATTTGGTTACAGAAAGAGTTTCAAAGGGATTAGAACGTTGAGACTTTCCACCATTTAGGATTTTCGGCAGGTATCTATTTCATCAGAGAAAAATGATGTTATCGCAACACAAAACGTATGATTGAGTATTTCGCAGCAACTATTTGATTTGTCCCCTCAATTAATTACTGACAATTGTTTTTTGTAGTACTTGCTACCTAATGATAATTTAAAATTAAGGGACTCTCAGAAAATGCTTTCTGCAGAACAAAAATTCGAATAAAATATTTAATATCACAATCTGGAAGATTTTTTTATCAAGTTTGGCCGTAAATAACTTTTCTATTACAACGAATGAAGGAAGCAGCCAGCCGGTTAAAAAAGAACAGCTCAGTATCATAAAAATGCGACTATGCTGAACACTTTTGAAACAGTGCTTTAGAGATATTAACAAATTCCTCAAATATACCCAATTTTTCATAATCTTCATGTTTGAACGGTATTTAGGAAAAGTCAATTAGAATGAGTTCTGCATTTCGATATGCTCTTGAAAAACAGTTCAGCTGATTTTCATTTAGGTGCCCAAAATAATCAAAAAAAGTTTGCCAGAAATTAAAAATTCTCAAGATTGTTGCCAGATTCTTGCAAGATTTTGAATCTGGATTAAAAAAATTTCTCTTGATTATCAATTTGGTAACTTGTTTTTATTAACGATATTGTGTCTCAAAAAAGTTTTCTAGAGTGTTTTTAAGTTTATTTTACTTGTTTTCTTGCGTTGATATCTTGCAAGATTGTAGCAAGTATCTTGCAAGTTTTGAATCATCTCAAAATATTCTAGCAAGATCTGAATGCGTTCATCTTTAGGAAACGACTTCACTGATTTGAAAATAAACGCAAAGCACGCCAAATAACCCATGAAAACATCATTAGCACAATCTGAAAGACCAAAACACGATGAGAAGCTTGCTCGAGAGAATGCCCAACATAATCTTAGAATTCGCCCTACGTGGACAGATACATCACGAGGAAGTCATTTCCTAGCTTCACAACTGCTGCCGACTGCTTCGATTTAAATAGAGGAAAGACATGTTTGTTATAGCTGTTTGTCAAAGTTATGCCTGTTGTGTTTAACAATTGACCTGCACTGCCACATAAATTTGGGCGAATTTTTTTTCGTGTTTTGTGTTTGTTAAATTTCTGGTCGACTTTTTGCATTTTAATCATTAAACTTTTGAAAGTCTTGAAAATGAGAAGTCTCTTTCTTTTGTCGTAGTTTCACAACCCTTTTTTGCCCAATTTCTGATTCGGCCATCATCCCCATAACACTTACCCAAATTCCAAGGAGTAGTAGGAGTGGAGTAGGAAAATGGGCACCGGGCCAATTCCGAAATTGGTCAAAAAATCCATTTCTGAAATTGGGCAACCCTCTTCTGAATTCGGGAGGCGGAAGTTTTTCGTAAAATGGTCTTCTTAATTTGGGTAAAATGTTTTTCACGGCTATTCTGAAAATGGTCGAAGAAATTGCCCAAATTCAGAAAAGGCTACTACTACTACTAATACTACTACTACTACTACTACTACTACTACTACTACTACTACTACTACTACTACTACTACTACTACTACTACTACTACTACTACTACTACTACTACTACTACTGCTACTACTGTTAATGCTCCAAAAAACACTGCCACTTTTTACTTAAAAGTTCAGAAGCATTTTCATTTTCAATCATATACCATCTAAGGACTGACAAACGTAACACTGAATGTTCGGATCTGTCGAATAAACTTATTTATTTGAACAGATTTAAAAATGCTCCATTACAAATATTCAAATGTTGAAGATTTATTGGAAATAAAAACAGAAAACATAGTTTTAAGTTGCGAGTCACTTTTTTCTGTTGCATTTTTTGATAATAAAAATATTAAGAGGATTTTTCCATATAATTTTTGTAGTATGAATAACGGTATTTGAATACTTATCTAAACAGTTTGCTAGTTCGGTATTCGCTTCAACGATGAGATCAAGCTTTAATTATCATTATTCATTAACAGAAGTATTTAGCAGAAGTCATAATCATTCAATTCAATAAAGTTTCCAGATTTTAAGTTGAGAATTGACTATTTCGTGTTTTAAGCTTTGAACTCATTACAATTTTATTGATTTGGATTTCTAAGTGATTGTGATAGCAATGGTATATTGTTACATTGTTACTTCATTGTTGGTTTTTTTATATATTGTTACCTATATTGTTTCGACAAGGTATATTTTAACTAAGTTTTTCATAAAAATTGTTTACCCTTCTTTTATTGATTCAATTCTCCTGTAAAATGAAAAAACTTCTGTTTTATCATAATGTGAAATTTGTTCATATTCGTGAATCTTATGTTGACATTTTCAAAATTTGGTCAAACTATATTTGCTTCGGTGACGAATAACGTGAGGGGCGATATCTGGCATTCATCGGCAGATTGTTGTAAGTCAGCGAAATTCGTTAATGTTTGGTTAAAGTAGTGGAGGAGTTCGTTGATTAAACTCGTCGGAACACCCTTTGTTCAATTTTGTAACAACTAATGAAAATGCGGTTACCTCGTCACCCCAGAATTCTATCAACCAAAGACCTTCCATTAAAATCAGGACTAAACATTTCAAACCAATTCTTTTTTTTCTGCAAGTTTGTTGACAAATACAGTATTAAGCATTTGTTGAACTCAGTGAAGCAACAAAAATAAAGTCTTATTCTCTTCTTCTTCAATTTCTTAAACAATTGACTCCTTTAGTAATAGCGAAGCAACAATGTCAATTTTATTCAAAATCAGAGATTCGATGAATCATTGTGTTAAGGTACCAAATTTAATTTGATTCTTGTGAATTCAGTATTTGTTTCCGAAAAATAAGAAAAAACATTGGTCACTGGCAAGACTTTGGCTTATTACAACGAATGGATGACAAACAGTTTTGAAAGAAAGATGCAATATTTATCAATTTGTACAACTGCAGGCAAATATAAAGTAATGAAGTGTTTCTGATTAAGTAAATTGTTTCTTGACCAATTAAAATTATATTATCAGAACTTTTGAATGCGGGAATTAAAAATACACGGGTGTATAGGTTTAGTCGTATTGAATTCTTGTTTTGTGAAGAGCAAACATCACACTACAAGATTTTAAAGACTACACTCTGCGAGGTGGTAACACAGGCTTACAAATCAATTTTTTTCTCCTTTATCTTTAACGAGCTTGATAAAAAGAAAGCAAAATGTCCGGGCTAATGTTTCCCCTCTGCTAACATACCCAAACACTAATTTTCTACGGATGTAAGTTTGTTTGGTACATCAAAGAGTTTCCTATTTTTTTTCTGAATATCTGTTGATCAATTGTTTTGGAATGAAAGAAATCCCAGAGCCTGGGTTTTTCTTCATTCAATATCCTTTCAAGAATTGTTTTTCTGATTGATCATACTATGTTCCCAAGTCTTGATTTTGCTTATGCTGTGATGACTATACCCTTTCATCTCACGTCTTTTGAACACTAGAAGGCATTCAGGATCAAACAAGCTGCTCATCATATTATTTTTTTCTTGCTGAATGAATATTTTTGTTGGTGCATGCCGCTCAAGTGTGAAAATTACTATTTTAATGGGTTAACAAAAAAACAGCAGTTTTTTTCGATTCAACTCCCGTATCGTCCAGAGCGTGAAACCCACTTTAAGGTTTTTAAAATGGAACGGTCGGGGAGTTGGTGTCTTAGATTTGTAAAGATTTTACCGAAACACGCCAAACTTCTCTAATACACCAATGAAATCGTCTCAAACAGTTAAAAAAATAAACTTAGGTTTGCCTCCACGATTTTACTCTGTTTCTAGAATCAAAAAACATTTGCCCAATTAGTCTCAATTAAAACGGAGTCAGACTATGGTTCTTTAGGCGCACAATTTCCGTCGCCAGTTGCACCAAAAACAGCAGAACTTACCTTTTGTCCGCCTCGCGGACTAACTTCACTATTAGCATAAATACCATCTGATAATCATTGGAATTACAATTTTGAGCATTTGAACTCTTACAGAGAGCGGCAAAATTTAATTTTCAAGGCACTCTTTCCTTAATATTTTTCAGTTCCTGCAACACCTGAAATAGACCAACAAACATGCCTTTTTATATCTGAAAACAAGAACGCATCTTGTTTTATTCCATTTGTACCACTAAAACTAGATCCAACAATTGTAACTCGGTTGTACTTGAGGATCATAATAATGGGACAGAATTATATAATCGGGCAACGCAAATCCCAAATGTCTAGAAATTATTCCGTAGCAAAAGCACCGAGATGTCCTAAATTCATAGAAAAACAACCAAGAATTTGATAATCAGTTTCTTTGCTGCCTAGGATGTTCTTTATTCTTATAAATATTATATTAGCACTATCAAAAAATCCTAAAAAAAATTACTACAGAGAACATAGAAGCAATTTTAACGTGGATTTTTTTATATTGGACAATCACAGGCTTGTTTGATCAATTTTCGGAACCATTCAGAATCGGTATTATAATACAACTCACAACCAATGAAACCAAATGAGTCAGAAACATGATGACAATATGTACAATAGCCGTTTTCATCACCTCTATAACCAATCAGGACTATCCCAATCTGAAGTAATCACTAAACTTCCACATCAGTGTATCAAAAAAGACCTTATCGCGAAAAATAATTTCAAGATATATTCATTGAGAATGATGAAGACCTAAAACGAGCCACTTTCATCCTGTCGTATAATAGGTGAATACGGGAAACAGAATGACGTTTGCAACACTCTCGTGCTCTAATTTAAAATCAATGTTCCAATTCATATATCAATTTATTATCAATAAAAAAAGTTTACTACCCCTCCGGTAATTGCAACTGATTGCTTTGAAATGTATTTTCAAAACAAATTAAGATTTGTTCGTCAAGTCAATCGCGAAACATTATCTTGGTCAGTTAAAGCACTCTGTGAAGGCGACATTTTAGACCAACTAATTACAGTAGACGCCGATGAGGATCACTGAAGTCGTCAAACGCTTTATCCAATTCAGTCAAAAAATATTGTAAAAGAATTTATACCCAGTAATATACATAACCGCTTCACAAACATCAATATTACTTCTAATAAAATAAAACATTCTGCCTGAAGTATTGACCGACCAACTCATTGAACAAAATGCAGCTCAACGGCCTAATTGATTAAGCACCAGAAAAACTGAGTTAGCCCTAGCTGTAATTTTTGCCAATCTTGCAAAACAAACACCAATACGATCAAAACTCTCTAAGCTACAAAAACGGTAAAGAAACTGCTTTTGTAAAAGGCGAACAATTACCAACGGGCTGCCTCGATTGGCGCCGTCCTATCAACGGAAGTGTTTGAAAAAGACTCCATTACAGCAATTTTTGATTACCATTGCTACGTATTAATAGAATTAGCTATTGATTGATCGATGGCTAATTTATTTTTGTACAACATGTCTTTGGTGCTCAGTGTTTTAACACCTAAAACTTCTTTTATGCTCAAATTTCAATTTTGCTGAAATATGTATTTTTTCTTTCAGGGTTTTTTATGAAATCTTTTATCATGCTTTGAAAACAAGAAACGATAATTATAAACCACCTACTGCAAGAACTCTGTGAACCATAACACTTTCCATTAAAATCAATACTGAAAATTGTAAACTAATTACTTTTTTTCCTGCAATTATATTGACCAATAAAACTTCAAGCATTTGTTGATTCCAGTGAAGCAGCATAAACGGGTTTCGTATTCTCTTTTTCTTCAAGAATTGACTTCTTTAGTAACAGCGAAGCAACACTGGTCAACTTTATATAAAATCAGAAATTCGATGAGTCATTGTGTTAGACCAAATAAAATCTGATTCTTGTTTTTTTTCTGGAAAAAAGAAAAAGCATTGGTCATTGGCATAAGACGTTTGTTAATATCAAAGAACGGATAAACAGTTACGAAAGAAACATGGATTATTTACCAATTTGAACCGCAGTAAATAAATAGGAACAAGTACAAGGTTTTTGATCGCAAAAGTTGGGTCTAGACCAATTTAAAGTATAATATCCGTTGTTTTGCATGTAGGAACTAAAAATAAACGGACGTACAGGTTAATGTGCATTCAATTATCGTTTTTGTAGAACAAATTCACAACACCAAATTATTTTAAAAATTAATTTCACTGCAAGGTGGTGGTTCAGGTTTACAATTAAAGTTTTTCCCCCTCAATCAATGACTAGCTTGATAAACGAGAAAGCAAAATAACTTGGCAAATATTTCTCCTCCAGTAATATACCAAACAGCGCAAACTTTCTGCGGTTGTAGTTTTGTTTGCTTCTTAAAAAGAATTTTTATTTTTTTCTGAATATCCGCTCAATAAGTTTTTGCAAGAAATTGGAATCTCAGAGCTGGTTTGGATCGTTTTTCATTGACAACCTTTTCAAAAATTTTCTTCCTGATTATACTATTTTCACAAGTGTTATTTCTGCTTATTCTCTGTGCTTATAAGTTAAAACGGGTAATAAAAATACGCTCACAACGCTGTCGAGCTCTAATGTAATCTCAACGTTCCAATGTAAAACGGTTTCCTACAGGTCACTCGTGAATCATTACCCTGGTAAGTTAAAGCATCCTGTAAAGGCGATATTTTAGAGCAACTAATTACAGTACATGCCGGTAAGGATCACTCGTGTCGTCAAAAGCCTTATCGAATTAAGGCGAAAATATTAAAAAAGTATTTATACCCAGTGATATACAAAACTGCTTCACAAAAATTAATCGTACTGCTAATCACGTTAACACATTCAACCGGAAAATTTCAGGCAACTAATTGAATAAAACGCAACTCAATGTCTTAATTGATGAAGCACAAGAAGAAATTGAGTAAGCACAAGCTATAAATTTTGGGGATCTTGCAAGACGAGCACAATTACAAGCAATTAGAAGCGCAGTTAACTAAATTTCAAAAGCGGTGAAGAAAAAGCCTTATAAAATTTTTAAAAATGGCAATTAATTACCAATGAACTGCCTCTATTGGTGCCACCTTTTGGGTTTTTTACTAGGTTTTTACTAGGCTTTTTACAATAATTTTCCATTTTTTGAAAACAGGAAACGATAGTTATAAATCACTTATTTGAAGAATTCTGTCAACCAAAAGATTTCCATTAAAAGCAGGACCAAAAATTCTAAACCAATTTATTTTTATTGCAAGTGTTTTTCAGCTGTTGTTCAATCCAGTGAAGCAGCATGGTTACGTCTTTTTTCTCTAATTCTTCAACAATTGACTCCTTCAGTAAGAGCGAAACAACCCTGTCAATTTTATTAAAAATCAGAGATTTGATTATTCATTGTATTAAGCCACCAAAAATAATCAGATTATCGTGAACTCAGCTTTTTTTTTCAATAAAATGAGAAAAACCATTGATCACTGGCATGAGACTTTGATTAATTTCACGGAATTGATAAACAGTTTGGAAAGAAAGATGGAACAATTTGAACCCCTGCAGACAAATATGAAGTAATAAAAAATTTTTAATTACGAAAGTTAGATCTGGACCAATTAAAAGTGTATAATCAATAGTTTTACATGCAGGAATTGAAAATACATGGACGTACAGGTTTATTAGTATTCAATTCTTGTTTTGTGGAGAGCAATCACCAATCTACAATATTTTTAAAACTAAATACTCTAGGAGGTGATGACTCAGGCTTAAAGTGTAACTTCTTCTCACTTATCCTTGACTAGCTTGACAAACGAGAAATCAAAATTTCTTGGCTAATGTTTCCCCTCCATTAACATAACAAACAACTAATTTTCTACGGTCTTTGGTTTGTTTATTACATCAAAATATTTTCCAATTTTTTGCAGAATAATTTTTCATCAAATGTTTTGCACTTAATTGAAACCCCAGAGCCCGTTTTTTTCTTCATTCACTATCCTTTCAAGAATTGTTTTTCTGATCATAATATGTTCCCAAGTCTTGCTTTTGCTTATATTGTGAAAACTATACACTTTCATTTGAACCCTATATTTGACCCCTTGTTTTGAACCCTATATGGCATTCAGTATCAAACAAGCTGCTCATCGAATTAATTTTTTCTTGATGAATAATTAATTTTCAGTGTGCATGCTTATCAATCGTGAAAAGAAATTTTTTTAATAAGTTGAAAAAAAAACAACTTTTTTAGGGTTCAACCTCCGTATCGTTGAGAGCATTACATCCACTTCAAAATTTTTAAAACTAAACGATCGGGGATGGAGTCTTAGTTTTGAAAAAAAAATTACTCAAACACTCCAAACTTCTTGGATACACCAATAAGATTTGCTAAAAGAATTAACAAATGAAACTTAGATTTGCCGCTCTGTTTCTACAATCACAGAAACACAGCAATACATTTTCTCAGTTATTTTCAATTAAAACGAAGTCAGACATTTGTGTTTTAAGGGCACAATTTTGTTTCGCCAATTGCTTCAAAAACAGCAGATCTTAACTTTAGTCCACCCAGTGGACTAACTTTACTATTACCATAAAAACCATCTGATGCTCATTAGAGTTGCAATTCTGAGCTTGTGAACTCTTACAGAGAACGCCAAAACTTAGTTTTCAAGACACTCCTCCAAGAAAAAAATTTAGGTCCTGCAACACCTGAAAAGACCAACAAACCTACCATTGTCTAAGTGAAAACGAAATCTTGTTTTTACCACCTATACCACTAGATATCCCGCGAGAATTGTTCTAACCACCACATTGTAAAATTAAAATTTTACCAGCTCAACGAAATTGGCGAATGCAAGAAAATTTTTTGCCGGTTTAAAAGTGGTTTTAGGTTTGATTATGACAAACGGTATATTAATATGTTAATAATAGGAAACACCTTCTTCCCAACAGAAATCAAGTCAAGGCGAGAACTTGCTCAAATATGTCTTGTAGATAAACATCAATTAGTACAAATTCATCTTTTAGATGACACTTGCAGGCGACCAAAAACTGAAGCTAAACAAGACTTCTGACGCATTATTCGATAACATCCTTTTTTTCTGACTTAAAATTTTGCATAGAACGTCTTTGATTACCATCTGATTTCAAACGCTACACAATCTATTGGACAACAGTTGGGAAGCCACACAAAATTGGAAAATCAGGTACCTCATTCACAATGATGGCCTTTAAGCTAGTAAAGGTCATCATATTACTTAAAATAAGACAAACTAAACTACAAAAAAAAGTGAAGAAAATTTGGCTTTGAATAAAGATGCTTAACGCCCCCAATCACACTATCAAAACTGCTGTCATCCGAGAACTACGAATTACTGTCGAATTTTTGATTTTGGACAATCACAAGCTCATTTGATTGATTTTGAGAAGCCGTTTTGATCACCTTTATAAACAGTCAGCAATTTCCCAATCTGAAGTAATCACTAAATCGCCACATTAATGTAACAGGAAAGACCATATCGTGACAACAATGTCAATATATTTTTATTAAAAAATTGACGAAGACATTAGTTTGCTACAGGTAAAAGCTACGAAATTTAAAATTTTAGAAAGAGACTAATTTTTACAAAGATAGAAGTCAAACTATTTTCACCCTCTCGAATGGTAAGCTAATAAGGGAAATAGAGATACGTTTATAACGCTGTAGAGTTCTAACGTAAACTCAACGTTCCAATGTAAAACAGTTTCCTACCACTTCAAGTAATTGCAGATCATTGCTTTGAAATATAATTTCAATAGAAATCAGGTCACTCGTAAAACATTACCCTGGTCAGTAAAAACAAACAGTAAAGACGACATTTTAGCCCAACTAATTAAAAAAGATGCTGATGAGGACCACTGAAGTGGGCAAACACTTTATCCAATTGAGAAGAAAAATATTGTAAAATTATTTATACCCATTGATATACATCACTGCTTCACAAATATTAACGTTACGTCTAATGAAAATAAGATATTTAGCCTGAAAAATCGACCGACCAACTCATTACATAAAACGCAACTCAATGTCCTAATTGATGAAGAACCAGAGAAATTTGAGTTCTCGAAAAATTTGAGTGAAAAATAGCACAACCTATGATTTTTGAGGATATTGCAAGACAAGCACAATTATGAGCTCAGTTTTCTAAGTGTCAAAAGAATAAAGAAATTGCCTAATAAACTTTTTGAAAATGGCAAACACTTACCAGTAAGCTGCCTCAAATGGCGCCATCTTATAAACGGAAGTTAACTAAAAAGACTCTTTTATCGAAATCTTTGAATACCACTGCTACGTAATAATAGCAATAGTTAATGCATAGACAATGGTTAATTTTTCACAAATTTTTTCTGGTTTAATGCTCAGTGGTTCTAACACCGAAAACTTGTTTTAAGACCAAATGTATCCTTAGCTATAGTATGTATTTTTTGGGGTTTTCTCTCATATAATTTTTCATGCTTTGAAAATAAAAAATGATAATTATAAACAACATACTGAAAAAACAGAGACAAAGACGTTCTTCATCTAGTATACATCCTTATTCACAGAAAAAATTTAATATATTACCTGGAAAATTTGAAATTTTTATAGGAAATTCTCACTCCCAGCACACATTACCACGTTACGTCACAATAATTTACAGAAACGTACAACTAAATTACGAAAAACGCCCTAGGGCTGCTACAACTCACAAATAATCACTTGATTTTAAGCAGATTCAAAACCTTTTCCATTGAACACTTTTCAACCAAAAAAAAAACAAATGCTAGTTCAGCCTTTCTTTTTTTTCGCAACGCTCTCTTGTTGAAAACGATGCAGTATTTTCAGCAATCCAGGAGGGTTTAATGTAAAAACTTCGTACTAGCACCATTTGACACTTACAGTGTTTAGGCGACATTCTAGATGTTCAGCAACATTCGACTCAAGAAGGCCCAGAGACCTCACACCCACTACATTATGGACACTGTCTGATCAATTGAAGGTGGTCTAGAGTATCTCGTTGTGGCATTGAGCCAAATCGCTGCGAAAAGCAAACTCTAGCTCTATTCACAACAACACACTCGCAAATACAAGCACACCTTGTATCAAAGGTTGCCTTCTCCCGAGTAAGTATCTCGAATTTTCAAGATATTTCTTCTTCGTCGAACAAAAAAAGTAAAATCACGTAATGATAGAGTTTTAGACAATGACCTCACCATGACGGTGTCCCTCAGGCGACTCTAAAATTGATTCAACGCAGGCAAACGTGATTTCCATATTCCTTTAACATCAAACCTAAATAGTAACTATTTTTTTCTGCACATCAACTAGAACGACCGACACCTGCAATTGTAATTCCAAATTTTGGAACATCGGCATTAAATCGGGTGCCAGGTGCTTATCAAATTACACCAAGTAAAAAGACAGTATCTCTTACCACGAACCATATCCACCAACCAAATTTCCACAACCAACCCTTTTCCAAAGAATCTGTAAAGACCTGCTAACTTAGTTTACAATGTCCCCAAATCTCAGGTTTCCTTTCTCTTCAACCGCCCCAGCCGTGTTAGTATAACCTTCTCAAGTACAGACGCCACAGCAATCAGGACACTCCACGCGCTAGTTCAGAAGTCGGAACACCTCAAAGTTCATCGGAACCTCCTGCACCCCAGAATTTGTACAGCTTGCCTCATCTTGTATGGTTCACCCTAGCCTCTTCTGCTCCATTCAAAGGCAATTCCATTGACCCACTTGTTCAAATTTTCATACCATCAATTAGTAGATCCTCCTGGAAATCAAGAAAAAACAACATAAAACGAATTCATGTAACAAAACAAATCAAGTACTTCTCTACCCCATCTGAACATCCCATCAGCCAACAGCTGTTGGCTGTACAATCTGACAACTCGACAAGGAAAAAACCTCGCGAGGCAGCGATCGCAATATTCCTTCTGTAGTGTATTTGTTTTCCCCTCAACCTCTGCTCTAGAGGACGCTATTGGCACATCACCAAAAACTTCTTCGCTTTGGTTGACGTGCAATGCTTACAATATTTAAAAATGACACAGTTCTCTAGCATCGTTACCATAGTTACACATCCTTCTTTCTTCAAATTTTTCATTTCCCGTTCAGATCATTGAAAAAACCAAACGTATCGTGTTAACAAGACCAAAACTACCATTATGTCCGGCGCGGAGATTTGTTACACAGAAAAATCATCACCTTCAAATCAGTTCAAGTTGGCAATACATGCATACGATCACATCAGCGTACTATATGAACTATTCATAAATAATTGAGCCGCAGCACTGCAAACACATTTTACGCAATCAGTAATTATTTGCTCACCATGAATAAATAATAAATGAGTTCCTCTCGATTGCTAAAAGTGATGCTGGCCAGAAATTAAGCGTGTACTCAGTACGTATACTGTTGAAAAAGATGACCATAAATCCCCTTTTACAACCAAACCCCCTCGTATTTGTTACAGCTCTCCCCATTTGGGACACAAAACTCTCACTCCAACAAGACAGTTAAAGAAAACTGCCGCGGAGAAGACGTAACTGGCTAGAATACCCTGTAACTGGCACTTTCACTTATCTCATAGATGGTCAGTAGTTGATCATTCATTGACGACTCAAGTCGCCCAGCTACTACAGGATTCACAACAGATTTCCAGATACAACGAACAGTCCGAGTAAGAACTTCTAAGCGCGGATGGATACAGCAAATGGAAATCTACTATATCAATTTCCCGCCAATCACAGACTGAGGCGATTCTACTCTCTTTTAAATAAAGCTTGTTAACTCTCTATAACTAGCCTCAGCATTTGTACGCTATATCTATACTGTTGACTCCGACGTATTACTTGTTTACCATCGTAATAACTGATGTAACCCTTCAATGTTTTCATGAGTCGGCAATTCAGTTAGAATTGGTAGTTCTACATCGCTCGCAGAAATAGGTAACTCTAAGCCTACAAACCTTAAAACAACAAAGAGAGCACAAATAGATTTTGCCTGAATACGTTTGATGAGCTGATTGCTGACGTATGTGTTCAACTAGAACGACCGACACCTGCAATTTTAATTTCAAATTTTGGAACATCCGGACTAAACGGGTGCCAGGTGCTCATCAAATTATTCCAAGTAAAATGAGAGTATCTCCTACCACGAACCATATTCACCAATCAAATCTCCACATCCAACCATTTTCAAAGAAAGAATCTGTAAAGACTTCTAAATTAGTTCACAATGTCTTCAAAACTGAGATTTCTTTTCAATTAAGACACCCCAGCCGTCATAGTAGAGACCTTCTCAAGTACAGATGCCACAGCAAACAGGCACCCCACTCGCTAGTTCACAGGTCGGATGCACATCTCCTCACAGTTCATCTGTCCCTCCTGCACTCCAGAATTTGTACAGACTGCTTCATCTTGTACGGCTCATTCTAGCGTCTTCTGCCCCATTTAAAGGCCCTTTCATGGAGCCACTTGTTCAGGTTTTCATACCTTCGATTAGTAAATCCTCCTGGAAATCAAGAAAAAACAACATAAAACGAATTCATGTAACAAAACAAATCAAATACTTCTCTACCCCATCTGAACATCCCATCAGCCAACAGCTGTTGGCTGTACAATCTGTCAACTCGACAAGGAAAAAACCCCTCGAGGCAGCGATCGCAATATTTTTTCTGTAGTGTATTTGTTTTCCCCTCAACCTCAGCTCTAGATGACGCTACTGGCACATCACCAAACATTTCTTCGCTTTGGTTGACGTGCAATGCTTACAATATTTAAAAATTACACAGTTCTCTAGCATCATTACCATAGTTACACACCCTTCTGTCTTCAAATTTTTCTTTTTCCCGTTCAGATCATTGAAAAAACCAAACGTATCGTGTTAATAAGACCAAAACTACCATTATGTCCGGCGCGGAGATTTGATACACAGAAAAATCATCACCTTCAAATCAGTTCAAGTTGGCAATACATGCATACGATCACATCGGCGTACTATATGAACTATTCATAAATAATTGAGCCGCAGCACTGCAAACACATTTTACCCAATCAGTAATTATTTGCTCACCATGACCTTGAACATGGCAAATCGCTGTTCTTTCCTTGACCCAATCTATCATTTTCGATGCATAGGGGCAGAGCTACGAAGTGTACGTAAGGCCATACCTTCAGTTTTGTGGTCTCTCGGTTGGACTTTGGACAAATTACATTTTCACAACCCCTCGAAAGTAAATAGATTCGCATTCATCTCAGTAATGTTCCCATCCTCCAATTCTCAGCTTTATCCTCAAGTTTTCTAGTTTTTGTGATCCTGAGAACTATGCTCCAGATTTCAATTGCAAACAAAATGGGAACATCAGAGACACCGTTCTCAACAGATCAGAGGCACAGATTTCAACGCCGAGAGACGCTGTCCTGAAAATTGAAAATTTGCCCAATGATTTTATCAAAAAAAGTTGGAAGCTCTTTATCATATTTAATTTTCTTCTTTTTTATTGGTTTTTCTTTCCTCTTATTCTCCATCTTCTTCTTTTTCTGTGGTTTAGGAACTCATTTCATTAATAATAAATGAGTTCCTCTCGATTGCTAAAAGTGATGCTGGCCAGAAATTAAGCGTGTACTCAGTACGTATACTGTTGAAAAAGATGACCATAAATCCCCTTTTACAACCAAACCCCCTCGTATTTGTTACAGCTCTCCCCATTTGGGACACAAAACTCTCACTACAACAAGACGGTGAAAGACAACTGCCGCGGAGGAGACGTAACTGGCCAGAATACCCTGTAACTGGCACTTTCACTCATATCATAGATGGTCAGCTGTTGATCATTCATTGACGACTCAAGTCGCCCACCTACTACAGGATTCACAACAAATTTCCAGCTACATCGAACAGTCCGAGTAAGAACTTCTAAGCGCGGATGGATACAGCAAATGGAAATCTATTATGTCATTTTCCCGCCAATCACAGACTGAGGCGATTCTACTCTCTTTTAAATATAGCTTGACAACTCTCTATAACCAGCCTCAGCATTTGTACGCTATATCTATACTGTTGACTCCGGCGTATTACTTGTTTACCATCGTAATAACTGATGTAAGCCTTCAATGTTTTCATGAATCGGCAAGTCAGTTAGAGTTGGTAGTTGTACTTCGCGCGCAGAAATAAGTAGCTCTAAGCCTACTAACCTTAAGTCAACAAAGAGAGCACAAATAGATTTTGCCTGAGTACCTTTGATGGGCTGATTGCAGAAGTATGTGTTGCAATTAAAGTGGCTGAGTGGAATTTCTGACTTTTGCATTCACGTTGCTGTGAGCCAAGAGCCGAACAAAAATGTTAATTGCAAAATTTTTGACTGTATAAATTAGAAATTTCGAATTTCTTAATCATTCATCGATGTTACTTCACAGTAGTAATTATGGTAACGGTAACATAACAGGTCTTTGTCTCCTAAAAAGATGTAAAAATGGATCAGTGATGGAAGGGACTTCATAGCAAAAATGGACCTAAGCTCTCTTTTTGGGCTGAACTTTAAGAGTGGGGTTTTATAGATAAACTTTTAAATCCCACTCTTTATCCCCGCTCCTATCTAAATCATTTTACCCCTCAGGAAGTTAACACCTACCATGGGGACAAATCAAGTGTGAACATTTATTAAAGACATTCGACCCGTCCCAGTTAACATTTTATACCGGTTAAATTTAACATCTAAAAGCATTCAGTTAGGTGTCAAAGCGGCAAATGGTACATGATGTGCAGTTCCGTCTTTTATCACTGCTATCCGACCCTGGCTTGAGACCCCATCACCCGATCCAATTGCCTGAACAACATCTCCTTTGCTCAATAAATTACCAGATGTCGTTCCGGTGTTTGATCCCGAAAACAAAAAGTTTCTTCCACTGCTCATAACTGGTACGCTAAATGCTGCATTCTGATTGGCCGAATCAGAAGTTGGACTTGGGAAGTTATCAACCATAACGCGCATGTGAGGATAGCTTAATTTCCTTGTACCGTCCAAAATTATGGAATAGCTTCTGTTTATTGGAAGCTGAGGTCTTAAAGACGCTCCTAAAGGTATCGCAACTTTATTAAGTTGATTAAATTTTTGCCGAATCTCAAACGAGTTTCTCACGCTTTGTTGTTTAGAAATTGCGTTTTGTTGGTAAGGCAGCGTTGGCTTTTCGTCCGAACTTGAAGTTGTCGAAATTCTTGTATGTCTTGGTATGAGATTTGTGGGTCTTGATGCGATGGTGACAAAATTTTCGCGATATTGGGGTTCAACAATTGCCGTGTTTTTCGCAGCCGGTATCGTGTTTGGTTTGCTCATAGAACTCGCAGAAATTGAACAAGTAGCAGTCATGCAAAATTCAGCTTGTTGTAAAAATGAGTCGGAGAAGAAAACATATTTCCGCTTCGTAACACAGCGAATGGGGTAAACCGATACTTTCGGTGACGATCGTTCAATAATGGAAATAATTTGGTTCGATTTTTCCTCAACAGAAAGTATTCTGTTGATGTTCTCGTTAGAGTAAATTTTTTCAAACTTTTTTGCAAAGTTTTTGTATCGCATTTTGTGAACCAGGTGATCTCGGACTGTAGTTATGAGTTGAGGCAAACGCATGTGAAAAGATTGTTCAGCGATGAATGGGGCGTTGAAGGTCGTTGAAAAGGAGTAGTTGTCTGTTTTGAGGCAGCGGACGAAAGAGGGTTTCGACCTAACGAGGACCTTGAGTAGGGAATCCAGTTTGAAGTGAAAATCTTGACAGAATGATAATGATTGGCCTTCAGTGACCTCTGGGCCTGACACGGGTGTTAGTCGAAACCACGGATCTAAAACAAAAAAGGTCAGATGTTAACATACGACAATAGTTTTAGAGGTCACATGTTGCTATTTGCATTCAGAGTTAGAGAACCATTAGGGTAGGTACCAAATTCTACAGACCTTGTTGAGTTCAATAAAAGTATAACGGAGCAAGTCACACAACAAAAAAGGAGTAAACTAAACAAGTAACTAACACCAAAGGCAGTAAAAACGGTTACCTTTAAGCAGAATCATTAGACGCTTACGTGTAGTTATGACATATAAAGTTCTTCAAATATCATAACTGACATGACTCACAAAGCAAACGCCCAATAAAGCAACGTCTCTTGTTTGAACTAATGCTCTTAATATTATAGAAAACTTACTATCGGTTATTTCTTCATTTTCCAATTTTTGACAAGGATGACATCGTTTTAATCAAAATAATTTAAAAAATTTAATATTTCTACATTCTTTTGACGCTAAAATCCCATCATAATGAAGCTATTAACTGGAATGGTTGACAAAAACATCAATATTTCTTCACTAGTTTCCGCAGTTAACGCACGGATTTTTCAACCCGAAGAACAGCGAAGCAAAGCCGATAACAGGGACGAAATATAGTCGAATTAGACGAAAAATTGATACAATATAAGTCTTTACAGGAGCAGCAAGTACTATATAAGCTTACTCACTTCTGTTGCTCTTGCCTCGCTTTGAATTCTCCTCCAGAATCTTTAATTCGTTTGAAAAGAGGTGAGTTGCAAATTGAAAGTTACAATGTGATGGACTGAACATCGATACCATATCTTCCGAAATCTTTGCCTCTAAATCCGCAATCAGCGATTCCGCATCGTAGATAACTTGCTCTGTGTAATGCTCGATTATAAATGAAGACCCGCTGTGGCTCGCGGCGTATCCAGGGTTCTCGTCAAAAGACCGAGTGACTTCAGCCATGTTTGGGTTCTTCTCGGCCACTGCTCTGTCAAAAACTGCCAAAATTCCAGACTTTTGACTAGAAATTAGATCAACAACCGGTCCGTTATCGTAATAGTCGATTCTGATTGGTTCATTTAATTCTTCTCTGTGATGCTCAATTACGTTTTTAAACGCGTGCGTTTTGAAGAAGTACTCGATTGTTTCTGCGCACAAATTAACGCAAAGATTTTCAAGTCTGTTCAGTTTTTGATTCGGATCGGATAAAGCAGTTTTTGGGCCGAATAGATCCAGAACCCCAACGAAGTTCCCATCCTGGTTCAGAGGAAGTTGAGCGCTCTGGAAAGATAGTGTGCGTTGGAAACTGCCCATTAATTGCTTCTCCGGTTGTTTTCCCAATCCAAAGTTGCCAAAGTTAGAGTATCCCAGTCCCGGAGACTGAAAAAGAGTATATTTTATTTGAGATATTTTAACACAGTTTTAAACTCAATATGCAGAAGTGAAAAACTTTCCTGTTTATTGGTCACCTGTGATATGTGTTCATTGAATGTGTGTGAGTTCGCTATGCAACTATAAACTATAATATCTTAATTTTAGCAAAAGCATAAAGTCAACAAAAAAGGAACAATAAAATTACCTGAAAAATATTTTAACGAATTCTGATTTTATCAGAATTATCTTTGAAAATGGAATTAACCTCAGCAGAAATAAACGCAACCATCTTATGAAAAAATAAAACACTCTCTAGGCGTAAGTTTTAGCTAAAAAAATACAAGAATGCAATCCAAAATGGAAATCAAGGCAACAAATAAAGCTTGCGCTATGGAGAAAAGCTTTTTATTTCTGATACGAGCGCTCCATTTTTTTCCCAGTATTTTCAAAAAATTATGTTCTCCATCCATTGGTGTTGAAAATTTTTGTTGAAACTGATTATCTCGGAGTTAAAACAAATTGCTTCCAATAGTTTTTCTGTTTTGATACAGCATAAAGAACAGTTAGGCTTCTTCAATAAAAAATAATCAGACTCAATCGGCATAAAATTTTTGAAAAAATTTGAAAATGTTTTTACACCAAATTGTGAAAGAAAAACATTTCTACTCCAGTATTTTCTCTAATTTGTCATTTTTAGTTGTTTTGTAAGGTCAAAGGAAGTTTACGTTTGAATGTTGATTTATTTTGCATTTAACCGGAAAGAAACAATTTTATAACTTTTGACCGAGTTGATAGCCAAATTGTAGTTTGGACTGCACTGAGTTGGCGAAAAGCATACATTGATTCATATAAACTTTAAAAAATTCAAAAAAAGAATTAAAGGCCTTCATGACAAGAAAATCTTTCATAATTTCCAAGAATTTTGATTTTTTTAAGATAAAAAGATCAGATATTATGATTGAAATCATTTGGCGCAACAACTTACTGCACAAAATTCATATCCTGATTTTTCTTTTTGCAGAAAATTAACAAAATGTTATTACAGAAGTGATAACGACCTGTCTTTATATATATATATATATATATATATATATATATATATATATACATACATATATATATATATATATATATATATATATATATACAAATATGTGTGTGTGTATGTTTGGCCGATAATGATCTCGCGTTGTATCACCATATCAGAAATCATTTTGGAGAAACGTTTAACTTAGCGGGATTATGGATTCTGTGTTTGGGCAATGTTCTGTCGGCCAGATTTTTGAAAAAGACCTTTTGATTATGCTCCATCGATTCATCCAGTCCGTGTTTTTAACATTTGTAGATAAGCTTTTACAATTCTAAACAATTTAAGGTCACCTTGACTGACTTGCAGTCCATATAAAAAAATTGGTGATGTCCAAAAGAAGTTGAATGTAGTTAAGTATTTAAGCAAATATGGCTCTAGAAATTTTAGTGCCATGTATTCGGTGAAATAATCTCTCTGCAACTGTTTTGCTGTAGCCCTGAGATTTTGTTTAGTGCACAGCATTAGTGCAGAGAACAAAATTTTTTGAGGCTTTTTTGTCCTTAAAATTGTTTACAGAGCCAAATTGTTGCCAAAAAGTTTTTCCAAGTGGAATGAAAGAGTGAAATTAGCATATAGGTTAGAAAACGATTTCAAGCAAAATGTTCAAAAAGCGGCAAAAGTACTTTTTAGGCAAAATAAATTGAACATAATTTGAGTTTAGAGTTCAAACAAAAAAAGTTTATATCGCTATAGTTCTAGTTTTTATTTGTTTCATTCGTAGTTTTTGATTCAGAAAAGCAAATACACTAAACTATTGTGAAAAAAAATAGAAAATAAAACCTGTAACCAAAATTGTTTTTCAGAGCAGTAGTGCTGTGAAAATCTGATCGCAACTTTTTAATTTAACGACGTTTTGCCTCATGCCAAAGCCGACAAAAGCTGCGAGTATTGAAAAAAGTAGAAAAAGCTTTGAAACTAAAAAGGGTGGCAGAAATTAAAAATAAGTCTCCAAAAACAAAAACGTACAATATAGTGAAAAATTTGCCAACTTGCAAAGAGTAATATATAAGTGTTGTTAAATAGAATTCAGTAGTCAAAGGGAAGTTGGAAACGGGAAGAAAAAACCAGCAAAATCAGTAGTCAAATACAGCTCATGGGGAAAATTTTTGCAAAAATCTATAAGTTTTTGACAAAATTGACAGTTCTCTAAAAATTAGAATTTTTAATGGTTCTGAATTGTTGATAATGTTAGTTGATAAAGTAGCTAGTTATCTTAACTGACCCAATGTAAAAACACAATTAAATTAAGAAATATTTTGATATATTAGGTTAAATTGATATAAAACGTTGCTAAAACTCCCCACTCTAGACACGGATATTTTTCAAATGGCAACGTAATGGTTGCGCTGTGATTCCTTGACAAAATGTAACTTAATTGATGTTAAATAATAAAAAAAAGACCATTTTTTTACAATTTCAATAAAAAATTAGGCAAATTGACATGAAATGCTGCCAAAATTCGCAGGAAACGTATTCAAGAAGCATAGTTCTCGAAATTTCTCTGTGTAGTGTAATGCTGGACGCAAAAAATTTCACGTCTTTGACATCATATGTGTTACACTATAATGCCCTCAAAAAGTCAAAAATTTTCTGAACAAAAAAGTATGGCTGGCATAAAGTTCTATTTTTACCAACAGTATTTATACTTATATAATGTTAGATTGAAAGATCTAAATTAAAGGCGGCCAGCATCTGAAGTTTTGCTTCTCAAAAGTAAAGTTCCTCAGATTGACAACATCCCGTTTTTTTTTCGCAGAAAACAGTTTTTAAATTAAAACTCGGTTCTCAGAGGTGGGATTAGGAATAGTTTTGTGGCTTTTGATGGATTTAGAGGTTTTCGATTATTGCAATGCCTGCTGTCAAGTTTTAATGATAATATCTATGATTGAACTACTGCTTAAGGCATCAATTTATAGGTTATGAAAAGTTTGAGATAAATCCAATCATATCTGGACTTGGTACGTCTGTTCTGTTAATGTTACCTAGGTTTCCAAATAAGGTGGGCCTCGATAACATGCCTTTTTTGTCCTAATGAAGACTAATGAACTTTTTTGTCATCTGTTTTTGAAAAATCTTTTTATGTTTGCTGTTTCATTTTAGCTGATAATGTAATAAGTTAAAACTGCTTTTCACTTCTATTTAACTACAGATATAGTATAACCTTTGTGATACTTTCGCTGATGGATAGTTTAGGGTTGTCGTCAACATATCTATTGAAGCTATTTCCTCTCTTGATAAGCGCCAAAACCACTCTAGCATAGAGTGCCTGTGCTAAACTGTCACAATTCTTCTGCAGTTCTGTGACGTCATCACTGGTTTGAAATCTCACCATTTGGGGACTCCGTGTCAGATTAACCTGCCTTCCGGATAAATTTTGGACCAAAACGCTCTTTGGAACTCCTAACAGACCGGATATGGCTTGAATTTGCTCATTAAAACCAATGCCTTGAGAACTAGCGATATTCAAGTTTGAGTTTTTAGTTGATAAGGGAACATTGCCTAACAAAATAATTGCCGACAAAACTTTCAAAATGTCAACTTCATTTATGTTCATCAATTCAAGAGCTTCTGACCATATTTGGTATCGTTTTCTGTAGTCGTCAAATGTTAACTTCGGCGTACCAATCAGTTCGCTTGAAAGGTACCGATAAAAAGCCGAGTCTCGTCTCGGAAGGTGTAAAGATAGAAGTTGTTCGTCTGTCAAACCTGCAATCATTGCGTAAAATATGTGATAATTTGTTTCATTTCTTGGAATTTCAACAAGCCGTGTTTGGTTGAGGAAAACGTGATGAAATTTAATTTGGGTAACTTTTGCATTTCCCAGTTGGAGTTCGTAGAAGGTTCCGAGTTTGGACGAATCGTCGCTGTCAACTGAAGAACACGTGGTTAGGAGTCTGAAACACGCATAATAATCTTGAAGTGTCAGAAATAACTGGTCTAAAAGTTACCGCTACAAAACTGTGGTTTTGAGGGAGTATTTAATCGGATTTGAATGATCCAAAAAGCTAAATTTTAAATACAACAAGGCGGCTCAGCAATGTGCGATGGCACATAAGGTTCCGACCCCGCCCATCCACAATTTTGGCATAATTGTCTACCAAATGAGGAACAGATAGAAAAACCCAAAAATTATTTTTTGCGAATCCCAAAAAAGCCCAAGTCTTTTTCAAAAAATTATGTATGAACGATAAGATAGCCTCCAAAGCAAATAACTCAGTGGAGTAAAAATTGAAGCATTAAATTGCTGTGATATGCCAATATTAAGAAAGCGAGTCAAGACGAACAGCAAAATCAATCAACAACAACAACAAACATTAATTACATCAAAAATTTTTGTCCGTTTTAAAAAACAAAAGTTAATAACAAAGTCAACATACCGTCAGATGAACCTAAAACTAAACAAAATAACATATAAATCACCAGAAGAGATATGGACCAGTCCATAAAAAGGTTTGGTAACAATTAAACAAAAAAGAACAAAAACAGTAAAGTTAAAAAATTCGCTTATTTTTTTTTAAAACAATTAACTTCAAAGTAATTAAAACCATTAGAAATTAAATAAAATATCCCAAAGGTTTATGATTACCAATGCTTCTACCGAAGGGCATTAGGACCTGTCCTTATTCAATTCTTTAAGCGGCTAAAGAGAATAACAAAAAAAAACAACAAACAAAAATTCAACTGAAACTTGCCAGAAAACGCTGTCAATACCATAAAGCCATATTTCGGCCCTCAAAATATATTTGTTCGCGCCTTCTTTAAACACCGATAATGTAGTATGTGGCCGTTTATTAGTGAGACTAGGTAACAAGTAGACAAAAAAAAGAGAAAACGGCAAAAGTATGTAAAAATTTTGATTTTTTTCGAAACAAAATTATTTCCAAAGTTATGAAAGACATTAACTACAAAATGAAATATTTAAATAGGGTTTTTTATTCATCCATAGGAAGCCTTCGAGACCTGCAATTATCCAGAATATGTCTTGCGTTTACAAAAAGAACGTCAAATATGACAAAAATCAAATTAATTTACTTTTTTTTGTGAAAAACCGGTGTCGAAGCCAGTAAGGTCATAACGTATTCTTTAAAAAAACAGATTTTGGGACATCAATCCTTTTTGACACCTTCCATTGACACCCATTTTGTCATATTTGACCTGTAATTAACGAGATTAGGTAACAAAAAGAAAAATAAACAGAACAAACTTTTTTTTAGTTTTGGAAAACGATTGTTTTCAAAGTCATGAAAGCCATCAGCTTTCTGCTAATATCAGAATATCGGCTCTTCTATTCTTCCATAAAAAGCCAGTGAAACCTATCACTATACAGGAAATCTCATACGACCGAAACGGCAAAGTAAAGATGACAGTTAAAGACAAAATCAAAAAAAAATTCAATTAATTTCTTCAAGAAAGAAGTGTCGAGGCCGTTAAAACGATAATCTATATCCTTAAGCATTTTAATATGTTCAATTGTGTTTCTTTTTGAACGCTAATAATGTGATATGGGAACTGTCAGTAATGTGATAATGCGACTAGAAAACGTGAAAAACTGGCAAACTTAAAACAAAAAAAATCTGAAACCTAATAGTATCAAAGCCAGAAAACAATAACTCCAGGCTTAAAAACGCAATCGAGACTAAATTTCTAATCAGTAGAATGAAGAAGTTTTCTTTATTTGCTGACACTAAGTTGCAAGTTGACCAAATTAAGAAAAAGAAGGAGGAAAAGTTCATTAAACCATTATTTATTTAAAAATCAATTATTTTTAAAAGTCGAAACGATCATAAACTCTTAAGTAAAAAACTAAATGCATTAGCTTGGAGTTGCTTAGGAAGCCAATTGGACCTATCACTCCTGAGCTTTCATTTGATATGTTCTGTTCTTTATTATTAAAAAAAGGTCTTTTTTCAAAAAAAAAGACCGACTGATTGCAATCCGAATTCTTTTTGGATTGTAACAGTCCGAGATTGGCCCAAAACTAGCCCTGCTAATGCTTATAATCCGTTAGGAACTATTGATCTTTCGATTATTGTAGATCTAGATAATTTGTTAGTTGAAAACTCAAAAAGAAATTCTGCATTTTTGATTAAAAAAAACGAGTAAAGCTAACAAAAAACGGCAAAGTTTTAATTACAGAGCACTCTCAGCTGAAGTTGAAGTAGGAATAGCCCCCTTCTGAGTCTACAAATTTTGTATTAGTGTTGTTTGGGAGTGTAGTGCCGGCAAATTTTATTAAAGTGGACTAAAGTAGCTTATTTCGTGCTGTTTTTGATGAAAAAGGCTGAATTTTGTAATATTTAACCAAAAAAATTAAATCAGAATAATCAACAAGGCTTTTCTGTCCTTAAAAATAAAATCAACGACACTATTCTTAAAAATTTCAACAAATTTTATGAAAATTGACGAAAAATTAGGCAAAAGTTTCGGAAAAGGTGAATAAAACAACATGAATTCACTCTACTTTTTTCAGAAGTTTAAACCTCGATAACTCCCTGTAGAAATCGAAAATTAAAAAAAATTTTTAATTCCATATTCCACACTGAACGAGCTTTTTAATGATACCAGTCTCACCTCTCTACGATAAATATATCGATCGGCGAAAATTGACTGAACAAAAAAAACCATGAGTATATAGTTCCTCCCCCCTCAAGAGGGGTCGGAACAATAACTTCGATCTAACTTCTAAAAATTCATTTAGAATGACAATCAGGACTGGAGAACTTCAACTGCTTTTAAGTGTAATTTGATCTAATTGATATAATTTGATCTATCAGAAATTAAAAATGGATAGTGACTGCGCTAAACCATATTGGTGAAATTTCAACTTATAATTCAATATTTTTTGGTAAGATGATAAAATTTCTTGGAAGATTTCTATTGAATAGTATATCAAAATTTCTGAAACCGCTTGCAATTCCGGACATGTTGTTCAGAATTTCATAGTCGTGTATGATAACATCAGAGAAAGCTGTTTTTTCGCATTGAAGCAATATTTCTAAAAATTAATTAAACGTTATAATCGTTTTTTTTTTAAATATTTTTCATAGAATATTTTCGTGTTTGTAATTGAAAATGATAATGATTTGTTGCAAACTTTCATTTTTTAGCATTTCATATTTTACAGTACTCAGACTTAATTCTTAAAATTTTGGGAATTATCAGTCAAGACAAAATTTACCCTATTAACCACAAATCTATAGCTTCTTTTGAGTAACTGGATCAGAGTTTTCGAATGCAGCACCCATTCAAAGTTCAATCGTACTAACAAACAAAAATTACTCTCGGTATACTGCTTAATTTGTGCTCTTTTTGGAAAACTGCTAATTTGTTCTATGGCTCACGCACCATTACAATGTGATGATCATTAATAAACGCAACTCATCAGCTAAAAATTTTAAAAATTCCTTTCATTCGAAAGTATTTTTTGAAGACCCTTGTACTCAAATTAATTGACATAGCGGGGGACAATAAGATTGTGTATAATCACATCAGCACATCTCAACTTCCGATAAAAAATTGTCGGGTAAGTTTTAAACAAGAAAAACGCTGATCCTTTATTCATAGGAAAACAACATACACTATGGTACCAAAAAGCTAAGTAAGGCATGATTTCTGCTTTTAAAGCATGATTCGTGCTTCATAAGCATGATTTGCGACAAGGCGTGAAAAAAGGTGTGAAATTTAGAAGTTTTAAGAGATATTTCATTCTCACTTTCTCCGCTTAAACGGAAAAGATGGTTAAACCGCTTTGTTCTTATACCGTTTGCCAAGTTGTTACGCTAAGAGATATGCATACAACCGTTACCTGAAAAACAACAGTTTCGAGGCCCTTAAATAGAGCGGAAGACACCACAAATTATCAAAAAAATCAGAAAAAAAGTTATTTGCCGATGTTTTGAAAGATCCCAAAACCTCACTGGAGCGAAATCGTCTATGATACAATTTCCAGAGGTACAGTTTGACGAATTCTCAAAAAATATGGCGTTTTTTCAAGAAATGCTGCAAAAAAAGTCAGTTTGAAGAAGAAAAGCAAGTGTTTTCGTTCAAAATGGTGTATCAATGTGCTCAAGAAGCCGTTCTCTTTCTGGCAGAATCTGGTTTTTACAGATGAAACAAGGGTGCGCATTTCCAGCGATGGAATTGTTAGAGTTTTTTTAAAGAAATGGAACAAGATTTCTTGAAAAAAACACAAAAAATTTGAGTTCTGACAAACGATCACTTATGTTTTGGGGTGCAATACAATCAAATGGACGGAAATTGCTTGTTAAGTGTCCAAACAAGCTAAACGCTGTCGGTTATTTGGAAATTTTGAAAATTTACGAAGAAAAAATGCATTTCCTGGACCTTATTTTTCAGCAAGATAATGCTCCTGTTCATAAATCAAAGATTATCGGCAATTTCTTCCAAGAAAACGAGTGTGAGGTACTGGAATGGCCAGCATACAGCCCAGATTTAAATCCTATTGAAAATTTATGGGCGATTTTGAAGCAGCGATTACGAAAACAGACAGTTTTTTGGGAAAATTTAGAAGAAAAAGTGTATGAAAATTGGAATGAAATTGACGCAGACGTCGTGAGAAACCTGTATGAAAACTATACAAACCGTCTACTAGACGTTAAAAAAATTAAAGGTGTAATGACGCGCTATTAGAGAACTAATTTGAACTCAAAATGTTGTATTATTTGTTGTTTCTATTGCTTTTTGAAAAATCTTTAGGTGTACGTAGCTTTTTGGTACCATAGTGTATATTTAAAAAACATATTTCAAAATCGTTTTCCGTCGAAGTTCTGAACTGAAGTTAGCAATATTGGTTCTTGCCAGGTTATAAACAATTTGGAAACTCACGTATCAGAAGCTATCAAAATTAGACGGAATTTTTCAAAATTTGTATACCACAAAAACAGAAAGTTTATCTGGATTGAGCAAAAAAAATGAAAAACTCTGAAACTGCAAATAGAATTGGATTAGTAAAAAAGTAAATTTAAAAATCGCGAAATTCAATTTTTTGAAAATTCTTAGTATGGACTGGACGTGGCAAGCTTTGATGGACTTGAATTGAAATTTAATGTTAGGTGCAGGAATGACATCAAGTTTTCGAGATATATAGCCATAAAAATTGAGTTTTTCCTTATCTTTTTACTAATCAGGCGACATTTTTTTCCGCTTTAAGAGTGTATTATTGCAATGTAAACTAAATGAAAAAAAAACAAAACAAATCGGTTCTATTTTCGGCACCTTCACAAGTTTTATTTTTCAGTTACCCTGAAGAGTAAGTACAAATACTTAACTCTGAAAAGATTAAAATAGGAATGGATTACGATTCAAGATGCCATCATTAGGCTCTCGATCATCATTGAAAATGATGATATTTTTTGTTTATATGCACTACTCATGATGATGTTTCAAAATGTTTTTTTTCTGGAAAAGACACTATTCCAGAACGCGAGCTCCAGATGAGAGTCACACCAAGGTCTGGTCACATTTTAAAACCTCGACGGATATTTGATTGATAATGGGGTGCAGTACAATAACATAGTTGCTTAAGTACCCATAATACGTGCCCGAAGTGCAAATTAACTCAATTTTTTGTGGTTGGTCATAGAGTGACTGCTTTCAATTGAAACAGAATGATTCACCACTTGCGTGTCTTTGAATAACTGACAGAAATGACGACACTTCAAAACAAATTTGTTACTATGTTCTCAAATAAATTTTTGCTAATTAGCCTTGTCGGCTTCACAGTCAAGTTTTACGACAATACGCCCATATATGACCAAAGGTCAAGATCTGCACAACGGTATGACAGTAAATCGCTCGAAAATCGACAGTAAATCGAATGACAGCTCGAAAATCGAAGGCTAAGATTTAAGATCAGTGTGTCCAAAGAGCGCAACAGTCGGCTAAAATCTTGTGCAGCAAGGCCTGATCAGCGATCAAAACCTATGTCGATAGGGTGATCCAAAATCAAAGTCAGGATCGCGGTCTATGATACCCGGGTCGAGGTTTTTGGGTAAATTTTCGTAAGAAATGCGGTGAATGCGGTGAATTTTCGTAAGAAATGCGGTGATTGCGGTGAAAAAAAATAATTCACCGCTTTTCACCGCATTTCTTACAAAAATTCACCACCAAATTCACCGCATTTCTTACAAAAATTCACCGCATAGACTATTATGGCAAAATAATGTAAGAAATGCGGTGAATGCGGTGAATGCGGTGAAAAAAAATAATTCACCGCTTTCTCTCAAGCGGTGAATTATTTTTTCTCACCGCTAGATGCGGTGAAAAAAAAATAATTCACCACATTTCACCGCATTTCTTACAAAAATTCACCGCATATGGTTTCCAAACTTTACTCAATCTGATTTAAATTCACAAGAATTAACAAACAAGTAAGTGACAGTTGGCGCAGTGGAATAAGCATTGGAAGGCATGCAGGAGGTCAGAGGTTTGAACCCGTGTAGGGACGATTCTTTTTTGTAAGAATACTGAGAACGCGGTGAAAAAAAATAATTCACCGCGATTCACCGCATTCACCGCAAAAAGATGTAACAAATACGCGGTGAAAATTATTTTTTTTTCACCGCATTTCACCGCATTTCTTACGAAAATTCACCACCAAACCTCGACCCGGGTAATAACATTTTTGTCTTGCCGAGTTTGATCAAATGCAGAAGGTCTTGAAAAACCCTCTCTGAGCACTATAGAGTGCACAACATCAATTAATGATTGTCTATTTCATCGTGGTGAAAAGAAGACAGTTGTCAAGGTCACTTACGATATGCATTGATGATACGCTGTCAGTTTCTCCACCTTACTCTGAACCCCATTCTCATCTCCCAATCCCACTACTGAAGAGGTGCACTCTTTCTGCTCAATGAGATATCTGACTAACTGCACGGCGTTGAAACTTTTCCCACTCCCCGAAACTCCACTCATGATTGCAACTTGGGGGGAACCCGATTCTTTATGATGATTCAACAACCGGTCCGCTAAATTCTTCAGAGCTGTTTTCTCGGAATTGCTGCAACTATTTAACAAACTATTTTCCAAATAATCTCGACAAGGATTCAAAATACTGATTAGAAATGGTCCAACTGAAGTATAAAACTGGAAGTTTCCATACAATGCGCGAAGAGCATTTGTGACGTCATTTACATTTATTGAATCCTGATTGGCTAACGAGAATGAAGATCGATTGGATTTTCCCACGATAAGTTCCGGTGGTTTCCGCTTATTCCATTCGTCCATTTGAAACTGATTCAAAATTTGTTTAATTTCTTCAGATATTTGAAAGCTCATATTTCTCGTAGATGATTCTTTTGAATTTTGCGATAAAATTTTTAATTCTTTTTCCAATTTCTCAAGCCTTGAGCTCAGAAAACTTTCACTCATTTTGGCCAAATTATGTTAATTTGTAATGATAGATAGTAAAATTAATTAAAACGCTATGGTTAATAATTAAAAAAATCATAATCATAAAATGAGTGACCATTTTAAATGTGAGCAATATAGCAAGTGATTTAAAGAAGCGAGCTGGTTGTTCTTTTCGGATCACAAAGTTTGCCGTAACTTCAAGTAAAAAAAGTTCTGTACTTTGCGGCGACTTTCGAAAAAACAACAATCACGCTACTGGAATCAACAACAGCTCTCATAGCCTTTCTCTGTGCGTACTACGATTGAACAAAAAATACTGCTGAGTATAATTGAAAAATTGTAGTTAAGAATGCGTAATTGAATTATTATAGTACATATAAAACTATTATAGCAGACACACAGCACAGCATTTGTGTATTTAACAAAAATGCTTTCTTTTCAAATAATTTTTTTCTTGATAATCACTTTGCAGATCATATTCGATGTTATAATCGCGTTTTATGGTTCTAAATTATAATTTGATATCGTTAGAAATTAGGCATTAAAGTCAGATAAATTTTAATAAGTTGTCAGCTTAGTCAGAATTAAACTTGTACACGTTGAGTTAACATGGGCACATCAGTATAATTGATAACGATTGCAATTAATGACAAATTGTCTTTTCAAATTTTGACTGAAGGAAAACTTAATTGGTTTTATGAACAAAAGACTTGTATTAGATGATTGTAGTGATTAAACAGTAGGTGGATTCGAGAGGCTTCTTAATTGGCATCATTTGAAAACTAACCAATAGATTTGAACGCTTTTGAGAGAACTAGGTTGGACAGCCCGGCTCCACTAAGTTAAAGGGATGGGGACATCACCCTTAAGGTGACTATCGTGTTTTCAACTCACATTTCGTTTCAACTGACGTCGGAACAAAGACGTTCGCCGGTTTTAATCTCTTGGAAATCAAACATGCAAGTTTCACCACTATAACCAAAAGTTTTATAACTTTGCATTTGTTATTCCACTATAACCAAAAGTTTTATAACTTTGCATTTGTTTTTTATGACTTTGTTATTCAATATGATTCAAATCGCGTACTAGCATCTTAAAAAGTTTAAGGACAATTCGCATTTGGTTCTACGTTTGATACGTTAAAGTAGGGCACAAATGGTTTCAACAAGGGAATACTTTCAGGCAGTTTTCTCAAAAACTCAGTCAATCTGTTGCATCTTATCTTTGAACTCGCTGATCTCACGCGACAAGTTGTAACTTAAACAACCAAATGAACAGTCTGAGATGTGGGGAATAATTGAAAAAGGACATCTGAGAACAGGCTACTGTTAATACACTGCAGACTGAAAGCCTAATGCTGCTCTGCTGCGATTACGCCAGAAACACATTTACTTTTTATTTATTATTTATTTATTTTTTATTTTAATGTAGTTGATTTCTATTTTATATTCTCAAAATCGGCGTCAACTGAAAATGTTTACGGAAAAAAATTACATTAAACGAAATACGCTAATACTGCTGGGACGTACTGAACACTTCAGAAAACATAAATTTAATGATACATCAAATTAGGTAAAAAAAAATTTGTTTTTGTGAAACTATGTGTCGCCTCAACAAATAAACAAACTGAAATGCCGCATTGTGCTTGGCGAGGTCCCACGACACCTTGCCATGCCTCATATTGCCATGCGTCATATCTTGTATCATCAAAATTATATTTGACTGAGCGATCAATCAATCTGCCCATCGGGAAGCAAAGCAATTTTTCCTCATTTTTAATTTTCTTTCCTCTAAGATTTTGTGTTTTAGAACGTATCCATTGCCACTTGCTGCTTTAAGCACAATATCAGGTTTTTGCTATTGCCAATGTCCATTGTACTTAAAAGAAGTATGATGCACTCGGTTATGTTTTTCATTGTAATCCATCGTTTTATTTTAGGCAAAAAATGACCACCTTTATTACAAATTTCATCAAGAGAAGAACATATTTATTTAGGATATCTTGAATTTTGCCTTAACTGCATAAATATTAATTTTTTGTAGATATTTTGACCAGTTGCAAGTAAATGTGATCAATTCGCATATTTTCAAGCAGCTGCATCAAATAGTCAATTAAATTTGCCAGAATACTGGAAAACTGTGATAGCATCACCCTCATTAGAACATTTTTATTGTGTTTTGTGCATTTAACTTTTCAATTGAATTGTAGTTTTCAGTTACAGGTGCCCGGGGCGATACATGTTGCAAAATTTCATAGATTTTTTAAACTAATTTTTGCGGATTCTGGCGTAGGGTACTACAAAAAGTTTGTTTTTGCAAAATTTTACGCAGTGCTTTACTTGTATTTTGATAGCTCAAAGACCCATTTCACGCATGCTTGAATTGATTTTCGTCTCATCTGATTTGATTTGACTTCACGTTTTATCATAGAACTCAAAACTAAAGATTTGTAATTGTCCAAAATTAAAATCCAAATTCGAAAAATAATTTTTTCATTTCAAAGAAACACTAACTAGTTTTTTCAATGGTCTCTGCGGTGTCTTTAAATTGTCTTCTATTACAACATCATATCATTAATCTTATAATTTGCTTGAGATAATTTTTGGTTGAAAATTTTTTTTGGCCAATTATAGTCTGACTGGAGTAGCGCACAAACAGTTAAGCCATAAAGGAGTCTCTTCATTCTTGATAGCTTATTGTTTTTTATTTTACAGTTTTTCGAAATACACGCAATGTACTTTTAAGATAAAGTAAGATTGCTCTTCATCGATAGATGTTTTTATCGGAAAAACCCACAAAAAAACTCCACTTTAATTTAGATAGGAAATAAACCCCACTTGACTATTAAAGAGCTACCTCAATTTAAAAATGGGGGTTTATTTCCCATCTAAAATTATGTGTTTTTTTTTTGGGGGGGGGGGGTTGTTTCCTAAACTCATACATACAATTTTGTATCCCCTGAAGCCATAACAGATACCCTAGATTTGTGTGCAGTTTCGCCTCATTTCATTTTGTTCTGAGTGTTTTTGTATGATATTAGGTAATTTCAAT
This sequence comes from Convolutriloba macropyga, assembly GCF_964194025.1. NCBI lineage: Eukaryota > Metazoa > Xenacoelomorpha > Acoela > Convolutidae > Convolutriloba > Convolutriloba macropyga. The sequence goes on from NC_134472.1 coordinate 26,377,142, forward strand.
CTGTATGAGCATGGTCTCATGACACATTTGCTATTATTTTAAATGAAAACTAGATCACTGTACCAATTCAGGCAATTTTTGTAGTACATATTTTTTGTCTAGAAAACTGGCGATTGGTTTCCCTCATTGCTGCCGAAGAAAGGTGTTTTGCCTTTTTTCTAGTCTGAAACAAAAATTGAAACAGTTATTAGGCCAGATGATGTTAACCCTTCGAAATGTTTACAATACTAATTTGAGACATTCTCTGTCAAAACATAATTTTCCAAAAATCTTCACTTTGGTGAATTTATTATTTTGCAAATTTTGTATTTTTACTAAATTTGGTATTTCACACGGTGTTTTTGGTAAGTTTATTTTTTTTTGGGCGACAAAGATTTTCACAAATTTTTTCATGCCTTACGTGATTAAACAAATCAGCAAAACATATGTCCGAAAAAATCTCTTCATGCCAAAGTTCTGGAGTGACCACTGTTACGTAACGCAACATAAAAGCCGAAGAGAAATGCGACGTAGAAACACCAAATTACAATACAGAGTTGATATTGATATTAACTTTTAAAGTTTGTGTAACATTGCCTCTAATTAACAAA